>NC_084556.2:11972500-12335000 GCF_033978685.3 Nerophis lumbriciformis | reverse complement strand
CATTTAGATTCACTTCTCTGGTTCATTGTTTCTGATGCGGATATGTAATGTAGTTCAAGTGTAGGGTTGTACGGTATACCGGTACTAGTATAGTACCGCGATACTAATGAATCATATTCGGTACTATACCACCTCTAAAAAGGACCGGTGCCCCCCAAACTTTTTTTTTAATGGGTGTCTGTCACAACGAGGGGGTCGCAGCTTATTGGGGTTCGTTCTCCCAGGATGCAGACGGATCACTCCGGACAAGGCGTGCAGGTAGGAACATGATTTTATCTTCAAAATCAAACACGTACCAAAACAGAAAACAAGCAGAAGGAACAACGTGCTGATCGCACGGAAAGCTAAGGCTACCACTTAGCACAGGAAGCATAGACTATAGGAGACAAGAAATACTAACGTAACAGGTTGCGTGTAGCAAACAATGAAGCCAGGCCGACTGACCGGCAAAAGCAGGCTTAAATAATGCCTCTGATTAGTGCTCGGGAAACAGGTGAGTGTCCCGAACACCAATTAGAGACAGTTGGAAAAAATAAGCAACCATGGTAACTAAAAACAAACTCAAGGGTGCACAAAAACAGGAACTGAGGGAGTCCAAAACTAACAGAAAACAACAAAACATGAGCCAGGCCACGGATCATAACAGCGTCTTCGTCACGTCATGACATTGCTGGTTTTACGAGCAGACGAGCATGTTCGGCAGCGCACAATCACAGAGTACTTACAAACAGATTAGGTGGAGATAGAAAAGGGAGAACGGACGCATATTGGCTTAAAAACTAAAAATAAAGGTGAAGTTATAACACTGAAACGTCCTCAGGAAGAGGTGCTTTAAGACACAGCTAGCTATCATCAATCAATCAATCAATCATCAATGCAGTTTTAGCTACTTCTGAATCACTAATCCTCGCCTCCATGGCAACAAATAAAGTAAGTTTCTTACAAGTATCATCCCTGCTGGTCGAGGAATAGCTAAACATGATCACAACACACCGTAGCTCACCGGCGTCACCGCTAATGACGCCGTTCCTGAATGTAAACAAATGCCATCGGTGGATCGACACCTGACATCCACTGTAATGATATCAAGTAGTGAAGTGAAGTGAATTATATTTACATAGCGCTTTTCTCTAGTGACTCAAAGCGCTTTACATAGTGAAACCCAATATCTAAGTTACATTTAAACCAGTGTGGGTGGCACTGGGAGAAGGTGGGTAAAGGGTCTTGCCCACGGACACAACGGCAGTGACTAGGATGGCGGAAGCGGGGGTCGAACCTGGAACCCTCATGTTGCTGGCACAGCCACTCCACCAACCGAGCTATGCCGCCCCATTTACAAGTACAGGAGCGTATCTAGTCGATACTACTATGGTTACATCGATATTTTTTAGTATTACAAAATCTTTATTCCTTTTTTTTAAATTCATCCATCCATCCATTTTCTACCGCTTGTCATTTTATGTTTAAAAACTCAGGAAATATGTCCCTGGACACACGAGGACTTTGAATATGACCAATGTATGATCCTGTAACTACTTGGTATCGGATCGATACCCAAATTTGTGGTATAATCCAAAACTAATGTAAAGTATCCAACAACAGAAGAATAAGTGATTATTACATTTTAACAGAAGTGTAGATAGAACATGTTAAAAGAGAAAGTAAGGAGATATTAACAGTATATGAACAAGTAGAATAATAATTCATTTTCTACCACTTGTCCCTAATAATGTTGACAAAATAATAAAATGGAAAATGACACAATATGTTACTGCATATGTCAGCAGACTAGTTAGGAGCCTTTGTTTGCTTACTAACTAATAAAAAACAAGTTGTCTGTATGTTCACTATTTTATTTAGGGACGTGGCGCAGTGGGAGAGTGGCCGTGCGCGACCCGAGGGTCCCTGGTTCAATCCCCACCTAGTACCAACCTCGTCATGTCCGTTGTGTCCTGAGCAAGACAGTTCACCCTTGCTCCTGATGGGTGCTGGTTAGCGCCTTGCATGGCAGCTCCCTCCATCAGTGTGTGAATGTGTGTGTGAATGGGTAAATGTGGAAGTAGTGTCAAAGCGCTTTGAGTACCTTGAAGGTAGAAAAGCGCTATACAAGTACAACCCATTTATCATTTATTTATTTATTTATTTAGAAAAGTATCGAAAGGTATCGAAATACATTTTGGTACCGGTACCAAAATATTGGTATCGGGACAACCCTATTCAATTGTCCTAATTTTTATTCTATTTTTATTTCATTTCTTTATTATTTGTGTATTTTTTCTGTATTGTAAAATTGCTCTTGAGTTTCAAATTTTTAATGTATATTTTTTTCTAAATACACTTTAAAATACAGTAGCAATATAACTGTCAAAGCATGAGGTTATGGCACCATCTTATAGAATGCTTACAAAGAAAACACAACAAAACTAAACTCTATAGTTAATATTTCAAAATAATTCCCACCAATAAAGTAATATTGGTGTAAATTTAAATAAAAAACAAATCAAAAACAGGTCATATCTTGTTTTGTATGCGTTATCGTTCCCCTATGTTTAAGTCTGTTTCTGTTTCAGCACTCTTTCCTTTGTATACGTTCTGGTTGCTAGGTGCGCTGATCACACGCACCTGTTTATGTTTAGTGATTAGTGTTCCCACCTGCTGCCGCCACTAATCACGCCCCGTTACATACCTTTGGCGCAGGCTTTTGTTCGCCTCATGAACGTTTCTTGCTAGCCCTGTGCTACAGTTACTTTCCTTGCTGTGTCAGACTATCCTGAGTTTTGCCTTGAGTTTTCTGCTTTGTTGTATGGAATTAAATACTTTTTTTTATCTGGCCGATGCTTCTGCCTTTCCTTCCGCATCCTGAGAACACGACCGTCGCTACGACGCAACCCGGGAACGTAACACAGCCGGTCTTTTGAACGACTCTTTGAAAGGAAAGGCTCCTCAAGATCCGGTTCCAATCAAAGAGCCATGAATCCCGTCTCTTGTATGAAGAATAAACACAGTAGTTAAGGAAAAAAATACTAGTGGAAGAAGTTTGAAAATGGATTCAAAATGAAACAATGCCATTTTTGAAGACGTCTGACAGATGTTTAAGGGAGAGAGAACAGGAAGATGTCACAGCACTTGTAGACAAGACAATGGGCTTGTGCAGGAAAGTGTAGACTAAGCAAACATTAGCAGATGTGCTTATATTTCTCATTATTAGCCTGATATGTTTCCTCAAGAATAAGTTACGTTTTAGCAGTGATTGATTGATTGATTGAAACTTTTATGAGTAGATTGCACAGTACAGGCTGCTTGACTTCCTCACAGACAGACCCCAATCTGAGAGTGGGCAACAACACCTCCAGTGCCATCTCCCTGAGCACCGGCTCTCCCCAGGGCTGCGTCCTGAGTCCGCTGCTGTTCACGTTGATGACTCATGACTGCTGCGCCAGGTCCACTACCAACCACATTGTGAAGTATGCGGACGACACGACAGTAGTGGGCCTCATCCGTGACAACAACGACATGGACTACAGGGAGGAAGTGAAACATCTGGTTGACTGGTGCAGAACCAACAACCTGGTCCTGAATGTCAACAAGACCAAGGAGATCATCGTTGACTTCAGGAAGCACCAGTCCAGCCACGCTCCACTCTACATCAACGGCACAGCGGTGGAGATCGTAAGCAGCACCAGGTTCCTGGGGGTGCAGATAACTGACAATATAACCTGGTCCCTACACACCGGAGCTCTTGTAAAAAGAGCTCAGCAGCGCATGCACTTTTTGCGTCGGATGAAAAGAGCACAGCCCCCCCCCCATTCTCACCACATTCTACAGAGGCACTATAGAGAGCCTGCTGGCCAACAGCATCTGTCTGGACTGGAGCCTGCAATGCCTCAGACTGGAAGTCTCTCCAGAGAGTGGTGAGGACGGCGGAAAAGATCATCAGGACTCCTCTTCCTCCTATCCAGGAGATCGCAAAAAGCTGCTGCCTGACCAGGGCTCAGAAAATCTGCAAAGGCTCCTCCCACCCCCACCAAGGACTGTTTTCACTGCTGGACTCTAGAAAGAGGTTCCACAGCCTCCGAAACAGAACCTCCAGGTTCTGTAACAGCTTCTTCCCTCAGGCCGTAAGACTTTTAAACGCATCATAATTGAATTATCCCCTCAACTCCCCCCAAAATGGATGAACTCGCTGGAATAAAAAAGACAATATAACATACATCCATAAACGTGGACGCATGTGAAAAAGTGCAACGTATTTATCTGTACAGTAATCTATTTATTTATTTATTTATATATATTTATATATATTTATTTATTTTATATATATTATATATATTATTTATATAGATTTATTTATTTATATATGCACCTTATTGCTTTTTTATCCTGCACTACCATGAGCTTATGTAACAAAATTTCGTTCTTATCTGTGCTGTAAAGTTCAAATTTGAATGACAATAAAAAGGAAGTCTAAGTCAACAGCTGTACTGTGCAATCTACTAATAAAAATATGTACTAGTACATATTCCGTACAATCGACCACTAAATGGTAACACCCAAATAAGTTTTTCAACTTGTTTAAGTCGTTAATCAATTCATGGTACAATTCAGTGTGCTGTGTTTCAACTCACCAGATGTGGATGTCAGCTTCACACATTTAGAACCAACGCTAAGAACAGTGTTGCCAACTTGGCCACTTTCTCACTAAATCCGCCGACTTTCCAATTCCTCTCAACAACTTTTTTTCCCTTCAAAAGCGATTAGCAACAAATCTGGCGACTGTTTTGCATCATCATCAACGAGCGGGTGCTGCTGTGAGCCCCTTGGCCTTCGCAATGCACTTTACAGGTTCTCAGCAGTCCCAGCTGCCGTCAAAGCAGGGAGGAGACCCGCACCCTTCCGCGTCCAGACTGCAAGTGAAATGTGTGTGTTTAAAAAAAGCTATCGCAATGAAAAACGACATGGGGAATGTGCACATCAAATAAAGAACTGTGTGTGTGCCTGTCTCACCAGTGGGGTAACAGAGGAGGAGTTTGTGTTTGCATCTGTGTGGAAAAAAATAAAATTAAAAGAAAAATTGGCTCCCAATCCCGTCTTTCATGTTAATGAGGCAGTTAATAGATTCTGTTTGTTCGTGGATGTTCCATCCCTTCCGTCTTTTGATCAAACTTGATACTAACAATTAACATTGCAGAACAAAACTGATGCAAATATAAACAAAAAATAGGAATCAACATACTTGCAGTTATATTCATACTTAGCATTATTCTAAACTCACTTTTTATCTCTTTTACAACGTTATTTCACTCTCCTACAGCCTCCGTTGCAAGTAATTATGCAAATGAGGCGATGATGTCAGCTAGCAACTTCTCACAACCTTTAGGACAGCCAAAAGCTACTTTTCTTCATGAGGCGTTAGCAACACTGGCTGAGAAGATGCTAGTTCATCATCATCATCATCTTTTAGTCATTCTTACTGGGATTCTGCCCTATGCTTGGGCTACGCCCCACTATTACGCTCTCACAAATACAAAGTTAAAGTTAAAGTACCACTGATAGTCACACACACACTAGGTGTGGTGAAATTACCCTCTGCATTTGACCCATCCCCTTGTTCCACCCTCTCGGAGGTGAGGGGAGCAGTGAGCAGCAGCGGTGGCCGCGCTCGGGAATCATTTTGGTGATTCAACCCCCAATTCCAACCCTTGATGCTGAGTGCCAAGCAGGGAGGTAATGGGTCCCATTTTTATAGTCTTTGGTATGACTCGGCCGGGGTTTGAACTCACGACCTACCGATCTCAGGGCGGACACTCTAACCTCAAGGCCACTGAGCAACAAAAAAGTTATAATTATTATTATAAAGTTATAAATAATGTTTGTCTATGAAAGTTATCATTCATCCAGATAATTGTCATCTCAGAGCATTCAATCGATCGCAACTGGACTGCCTGGTTTGTCTTTGAAGACGTTTCGCCGCTCATCTGAGTAGGCTTCATCAGTTGGTGCTCATAGACTTAGATTGGTCAGATCTAGTCCAGCGGCTGGAGCCAAAACCCAAAGAGAAAGAGCAAAGACATTTGAGGGAAGCCCTCAAAACCTGTGGTCACCCCAGCTGGTCGTTTGAGAAAAGTGCATGCAGTTCCAGAAACAACAAGAACAGTGTGGATGAGGAAGAAAAAGGTGACAGATGCAAAAATATTGTCATTCGATATGTATCAGGTCTAGCTGAGAAACTCAGAAGAATTTTTAAGCAACACAACATCCCAATACACTTTATCAATCAATCAATCAATCAATCTTTATTTATATAGCTCTAAATCACAACTGTCTCAAAGGGCTGCACAAGCCACAACGACATCCTCGGTACAAAGCCCACATACGGGCAAGGAAAAACTCACCCCAGTGGGACGTCGATGTGAATGACTATGAGAAACCTTGGAGAGGACCAGGCAACACCCTGAGACAGAGACTAGTGCATCCTAAGGACCAGACACCCCAAATCTACAAAAGCAATCTGGTGTAAGCTATCCAGTGTAATGATCAATGCACTGATTCATATATTGGGGGGAAACAAAACAACCACTAAGCCGAAGCATGGCACTGCATAGACGGGCAAACTTTCAGACCAAAACTCAGCGGTCTACCTGCACCTCAGGGAGAAATAGCACTCCTTTGAGAACAAAAACGTACAGATTCCAGACATGGAGGACGGTTGGTACGAAAGAGGAGTGAGGGAAGCCATCTATGTCAAGGTTGAAAAACCGTCCCTGAACAGAGGATGTGGTCTGCGACACCACCTGTCTCCCACATACAACACTGTCCTTTCAACCATTCCTAAAAGACTCTGCAGTTTAGCCTCTAACAAATAACAGGAGTTATAATGTTATGTGACAAAGCATCATTTGGAAAAATCACTTAGCAAAAATGGCATCTCTTTTCGTTCGTCGACATCTGTTTTGTGTAGGTGCATTTTTTTTTTTTTTTACAAAGTAACTTATAATTGTAAGAACTATAGCATTTTTTTGTTGAATCTGCTCTCTTTTTTTTTTTTTTTTAACATATCATGTCCAGCCCCTCAGGCAAATCATACTGTTGATGTAGATGTCCAGATCTGGTGTACAGATTTACTGGTGTGGGATACTTCTCTTGCTGCCAATTTGTATTTGACTTAATTAAATGGATATATTTAGTGTTTGGCACAGCCGGACCGGAGCAGGAGGGGATAAAAAGAAGAAGAAAAAAAAAAAGACGGTACATACAAATATGACAACACAAATTATAAAAAAGAACCAGTCAGTGAAGTAGATAGGAATAACACACAAACGACATGTATGTTTGTTCGTATGTTTATACAGTGAACATGTGTGTGGATGTATGTATGTATGTATGTATGTATGTATGTATGTATGTATGTACGTACGTACGTACGTGTGTATGTGTGTATGTATGTATGTATGTACTGTATGTATGTATGTACTGTATGTATGTATGTATGTATGTATGTATGTATGTACTGTATGTATGTGTGTATGTATGTATGTATGTATGTATGTGTGTTTGTGTGAATGTATGTACGCATGTATGTATGTGTGTGTAAATGTATGTATGTATGTATGTATGTATGTATGTATGTATGTGTGTATGTGAGTATGTACTGTATGTATGCATGTATGTATGTATGTATGTATGTATGTACTGTATGTATGTATGTATGTATGTGTGTTTGTGTGAATGTATGTACGCATGTATGTATGTGTGTGTAAATGTATGTATGTATGTATGTATGTGTGAATGTATGTATGTATGTATGTGTGTATGTATGTATGTATGTATGTATGTATGTATGCATGTATGTATGTATGTGCAGTATGTGTGTGTGTGAATGTATGTACGCATGTATGTATGTGTGTGTGAATGTATGTATGTATGTATGTATGTATGTATGTGTTTGTGAATGTATGTTTGCATGTATGTATTAAATATGTTCCCTGAAATAACTATAGGAAACTTATTTTACTGCCATTGTTGGTGGAGTTTTTTACTTTTTTTTCTTTTACCACTGATAGTCACACACACACACACTAGGTGTGGTGAAATTAACCTCTGCATTTGACCCATCCCCTTGTTCCACCCCTTGGGAGGTGAGGGGAGCAGTGAGCAGCAGCGATGGCCGTGCTCGGGAATCATTTTGGTGATTTAACTTAGGTTGATTTTATTTATTTAATTTTTTATTTTAGCTGCTTTAACCTTTTAGATGTACTAATATATCCGTAGATGTGACGCAAGTGTATGTATAATGAAACTAAAATAACATCTAAAGATGGCGTCACAAAAACAGATAACGGACACTATGTAATTTTTTTTTTTAATGTTTATAACTTCCATCACTGCTTTTAAAAAACTTTTTTAATAACCTCTTCCTATTATTCCTATTTTGCCCATGCTCTAAATACATGAGCTCCTACACCCACTGAATTAATATGACTTTTCCCTAAAAATGAGAGTGAAGCCTCCCCCTTCTCCATATCCGTAAAAAACAAAAATCAACAGAGTGGAGCCACTAAAACATTTGAAAGGTTCCAACTATGAAAAATGTGACTTTCACTTGAACTTTTGTTTGATAAACGTTCTGATTCATCGATTCCCCGCCTTGGAAGCCACCGAATGTGTCAGAGCCAGTGAAGGAATTGTCCCGCTGCCATCTATTTATATCCCTGTGCATAATTCAAGCAGAAGGCTATTTCAGGGGTTTTGTGAAGTCTGGCACTTTAGTGTGGATGGAATGTGAGCCAAGCGGATTGGAGTAAAAGACTAATGACGACAATGGCTGCTCTTATATATGCAGCCACGCTCTCGTTTGGCCCATAAAGACGATCCCTGCCACATATTTCTCACTGTCTGCCCTCTTTTAATCTATACGATCCATACCGTCTACCAGTCGGTGCCTGCGTGTGCAGACAGGTGACGACTTGCGAGGCCTCAAAGCCACATCTGTTCCCGCAGGCTAACTCGCTGTCGTCGACAAAAAAAAAAAAAAAGAATTACAGAGCGGCTGACAACTCTTGTCTAGAATCTTTGATTGACATCTTTGCTATGCTAATTCCCAAGTTTCCCCCCCTGCTTCCGACTCGACAAAGTTTTCAACTCGATTCTCTTATTTTTTAATGAAGGTTGTAAACCCTAAGGGGGTTGAGGAAAGGTTGCTGAGGCAGCTTTGACCTGAAATAACATTTTCAAACTTCAAAAGCAAGCATGTTATTATATTGAAGTAAACCTTTCATGGACAGAGTTCCCTAGATCAGTGTTTTTCAACCACTGTGCCGCGGCACACTAGATATTGTCTGGTGTGCCGTGGGAGATTATGTAATTTCACCTAATTGGGTTAAAAATATTTTTTGCAAACCAGTAATTATAATCCGCAAACGTGCCGTTGTTGAGTGTCGGTGCTGTCTAGAAATCGGCAAATACTCTTCCATATCAGTAGGTGGCAGCAGGTAGCTAATTGCTTTGTAGATGTCGGGAACAAGGTTTGTCGTGATCGCAATATGCAGAGGACAGCAGGAGGCAGGGTGCAGGTAAAAATGTATCTAATGCTTAAACCAAAAATGAACAAAAGGCAAGTGCCGCTAAGAAAAGGTATTGAAGCTTAGGAAAAACTAAGCTAAAACTGAAATGGCTGCAAAGTAAACAAAAACAGAATTCTGGACGACAGCAAAGACTTACAGTGTGTGGAGCAGCAGCTGGCGTCCACAAAGTACATCCGTACATGACATGACAATCGACAACAAAATAGGAGCGCAAGACAAGAACTAAAACACTACACACAGGAAAACAGCAAAAAACTCCAAATAAGTCACGACGTGATGCGACAGGTCGTGACAGTACACCTACTTTGAGACAAGAGCTATATTGATGCATGGTTGGTTATGGTTTAAATTCACATCCAACCATTTTTACTGTAAATATCGGTTACTGAGTTTCATTTTTTAATGTTTTCTGCTGGTGGTGTGCCTTGAGATTTTTTCAATGGAAAAAATGTGCCTTGGCTCAGAAAAGGTTGAAAAACACTGCCCTAGATTGTCACAAGGGTTACATTCCAGACATCCCTCCTGCCCCCCGTAGTGGGTCTATTTCCGGGAAGTACTTATATTATGATTTTTTTTTAATGAATATATTCATAAAAATATTAGGTGCAACTGAATTCCAAAGAGTCAATTCCTAATAAATATTCATTTTCAAATGAGGCAAACAAGCGTGTGGCACATAAACGAATTAGTTTGAATTGACAGTAATTTGTTGGGATATTACAGAGGATTTTGATGACAGTATTTTACTGTAAAATAAGCTAAAATCTGTGAAATATATATTTTTACAGTCATTTCTTGCAATGATACAGAACATTGTGATTACAGTAGTTTAATGTCAAATAATACAGTTAAATGCTGTGAAATATAAAGTGTCACTAATTTTACAGTCATTTGTTGTTATGATACAGTATTTTTTATTATTATTATTTTTTAAACATTTATTTACCCAGGAAAGTCCAATTGAGATTAAGAATCTCTTTTTCAAGAGAGTCCTGCATATTCAGTGTAGATGCCACCGGGAGAAAAGTGGCTGAAGTGTCTTGCCCAAGGACACTAGGATGACGGAAGCTGGAATCGAACCTGGAACCCTCAAGTTGCTGGCACGGCCGCTTTACAACTGAGCCAAACACATTTTATAACGGAATTTTACGGATCTATAACAGTCAAATGTGTGTGCATTATAAGGGTGTCACGGTCTTTATTGTAGTTTGCCGAAACGAAACAGTACATTTTGATTACAGTATTTTACGGTGTTAAATGCTGCAAAATATAAAGGTGTTGCGCTTTTTGCAGTGTTTTGTTGCAATGATAGTCCATTTTGATTTCAGTATTTTACTGTGACATAATATTGTTAAATGTTGTGAAATTCTGGTACATTTTTACAGTTTATTATATGCATATATATATATATATATATATATATATATATATATATATATGCATATATATATATATATATATATATGCATATATATATATATATATATGCATATATATATATATATATATATATATATATATATATATATATATATATATATATATATATATATATATGTCTTTATAAACCCTCTGTGCAATTTTCACAAACACTTCCTCTGCTCTTGAAACCTCTCATACACTCTAAAACTGACCTAACTTTAACATGGAAGCTTAAATAGGTACTCAAATCTCAATGTAGTCATTGGTACTTTAAAATCTGTGATGCGTTGAGGCCGTAGAAAGTGAACCGCGAAGTGGCGAGGGAACACTACAGTGGAGTCGTCAATGTCCATCCATCCATTTTCTACCGCATGTCCCGTTCGGGGTCGCGGGGGTGCTGGAGCCTATCTCAGCTGCATTCGGGCGGAAGGCGGTGTACACCCTGGACAAGTCGCCACCTCATCACAGTAGTCAATGTACAAAACTCAAAACCAGTGAAGTTGGCACGTTGTGCAAATGGTAAATAAAAACAGAATACAATGATTTGCAAATCCTTTTCAACTTATATTCAATTGAATAGACTACAAAGACAAGATATTTAATGTTAAAACTGAGAAACTTTTTTATTTTTTGCAAATAATCATTCATCTAGGATTTAATGGCAGCAACACATTGCAAAAAAAGTTGGCACAGGGGCATTTTTACCACTGTGTTACTTGGCCTTTCCTTTTAACAACACTCAGTTAATGTTTGGGAACTGAGGAGACCAATTTTTGAAGCTTTTCAGGTGGAATTATTTCCCATTCTTGCTTGATGTACAGCTTAAGCTGTTCAACAGTCCGGGGTCTCCGTTGTGGTATTTTAGGCTTCATAATGTGCCACACATTTTCAATAGGAGACAGGTCTGGACTACAGGCAGGCCAGTCTAGTACCCGCACTCTTTTACTATGAAGCCACGTTGATGTAACATGTGGCTTGGCAATGTCTTGCTGAAATAAGCAGGGGCGTCCATGATAACGTTGCTTGGATGGCAACATATGTTGCTCCAAAACCTATATGTACCTTTCAGCATTAATGGTGCCTTCACAGATGTGTAAGTTACCCATGTCTTGGGCACTAATACACCCCCATACCATCACAGATGCTGGCTTTTCAACTTTGCGCCTATAATAGTCCAGATGGTTCTTTTCCTCTTTGTTCCGGAGGACACGACGTCTACAGTTTCCAAAAACAATTTGAAATGTGGACACGTCATACCCCAGAACACTTTTACACTTTGCATCAGTCCATCTTAGATGAGCTCGGGCCCAGCGAAGCCGGCGACGTTTCTGGGTGTTGTTGATAAATGGCTTTTGCTTTGCATAGTAGAGTTTAACCTGCACTTACAGATGTAGCGACGAACTGTAGTTATGACAGTGGTTTTCTGAAGTGTTCCTGAGCCCATTTGGGGATATCCTTTACACACTGATGTCGCTTTTTGATGCAGTACCGCCTGAGGGATCGAAAGTAACGTGCAGTGATTTCTCCAGAATCTCTGAACTTTTTGATGATATTACGGACCGTAGATGGTGAAATCCATAAATTCCTTGCAACAGCTTGTTGAGAAATGTTGTTCTTAAACTGTTCGATAATTTGATCACGCATTTGTTCACAAAGTGGTGACCCTCGCCCCATCCTTGTTTGTGAACGACTGAGCATTTCATGGAAGCTGCTTTTATACCCAATCATGGCACCCACCTGTTCCAAATAAGTGTTTAATGAGTATTCCTCAACTTTATCAGTCTTTTTTGCCACTTGTGCCAGCTTTTTTTAAACATGTTGCAGGCATCAAATTCCAAATGAGCTAATATTTGCAAAAAAGAAAGTTTCTCAGTCCGAACTTTAAGTATATTGTCTTTGCAGTCTATTCAATTGAATATAGGTTGAAAAGTATTTGCAAATCATTGTATTCTGTTTTTTATTTACGATTTACACAATGTGCCAACTTTACTTATTTTGGGTTTTTTAGCTTGAATAGCAGATGTGCTATCCATTGAAAAGGACTCAACCCACAGCCATTATTGTCTCAATATCGTAAATGTTTTCTCTGGGAAACTCCCGTATTTTGCCCTTTTTTCCCCCTGTATTTTTACCTTCCATGAAAAAAAAATCTGATACAATACTCTCATAGCAGCTGTGCTGCGGGTACGCTCGGCTTCGGCAACCCTGGTTGTGTCTTCTCAGATGCAGAAGGACAAGCAAGGAGCAGCGTGCAGGTAGAAGTCTATTTTAATTCTTCGAGGCAGGACAAAACTACAAAAAGTCAGACGCTAATAAAGAGCGGAGCCAAAAACCAAAATAGGCGCCAAGGGCGAACAGCAAGAAAGTCTATAACGAGAAAGAACATTTAAGCGTGGCGAAAACAAGACAAAAGGTAAATGTCACGTAGAGTGAGCATTGACCCAGCGACTTGTGCTGGATGACTGAGAAGTATAAAGGGGAGTGATTAACCAAAACAGCTGGTGGCAGCACTAATTAATAAACAAGGGCAGGTGTGGAGAATTAGTGTGCATGGCAACCAAAAGTAAACGGAAGGAAAGAGAGTAGAGCATGGAAGCAGACTAAAACATAAATAAAGCTATATGACCCGGGCAATGGATCATGACAATATACATCCTGCAGTCGGTAAAAAGTCAGCCTTTAAAAAAAAAAAAAAACACGGTTAATGTATGATATGATAATATTTTAAAAGTTAAAGTTAAAGTTAAAGTACCAATGATTGTCACACACACACTAGGTGTGGCGAGATTATTCTCTGCATTTGACCCATCACCCTTGATCACCCCCTGGGAGGTGAGGGGAGCAGTGGGCAGCAGCGGTGGCCGCGCCCGGGAATCATTTTGGTGATTTAACCCCCAATTCCAACCCTTGATGCTGAGTGCCAAGCAGGGAGGTAATGGGTCCCATTTTTTTTATAGTCTTTGGTATGACTCGGCCGGGGTTTGAACTCACAACCTACCGATCTCAGGGCGGACACTCTAACCACTAGGCCACTGAGTAGGTGGGGAATCTTTTAAATTACAAACGAAAACCGAGGTACCACTGCATGGTAAATCTATACTAGCAGTATACTGACAAGGGATGGGCACAGAAATCGGTACTTTTATTGGTACTGACAGAATTGTGTCTGAACAGAGTCACGTGAAATCAAGCGACACCATATTTCAAAACCTTTGTTGCGTCACGTTTATATTGCAGACTCGACTTGCAATTTTGTCATGCCAACAAAGCAAGCATGCCTCATAGAAAGCGCTCAAAAGTAAAATGCACTTGCTCGATTAGGCCTATAGGCGACAAATCGATTTCTTTGATAATTTCAAGTTTTTTCAATTTCAATCTTTGTTTTTTTTCTCCTTTTGGCATATCTTTTACCCTCAGGACCTTCTGTAATTTCAAACCTCCCCCTTACTTCCTTAGCGGAGATTCGCACGCCTATCAAAACATGGCTAATGCCAACGAGAACGAGACGTTTGTTTTAGAAGTAAAGAAAAGTGTTGTCGGTGGTTTAGATTTGCGGCAACAGGCGTGACTGCACGCTGCAAAGTTTGTTTAAAAAGACAGCAGCACAACAAACTAATTCCAGCATCTGATATCGGAGCCTTGAGCTGAGTGCGGTATATGCACCTCTTTATGAGGCGAACATAACCGTAACAAGCAACATCAAACTCCAGCTAAAAAGCAGCTTACTGTGGTGGAATCATTAGACAAGGTAGCATGTATAATGAGAAAGAAGCACAGTGGAAAACGATCACCCTCACGTCGCCAAAGATGTGGTGCCTATTAAAGAGCGGAAAAGCCGGTTCTATCCACTCTTTAAAACTATAGAGAACTCTCAATGCTACACGTTTTATTCAAGACAGAAGATTTAACTTTGTACATTATCGATCTCAAAGTTGGAGACTATATATTTACATGCAATAAATGATATGTCACATTTTTGTTTACAGAAGTATTTTATTCAATACAGAAGTTTTGCCTTCCATGGGAAGCTCTATATTGAAACATTACATTACATTAAGTCAATGCATAATGATCCACATATGAGCACAAGCATTGTAGTAAATATGCCAAAATTAGCTACAACAGCTAAATCTGTTTTATATGTTTTGTTTTTCCAAGTCCAATTTATATCTGTTCTATAAAGAACCCAATTCATAAGAATTTTGATTTTGTTCAGAGTAAGATGGAGTTTATGCAGTGTCATTTCAAACTACTAGTTCATGATCAAATAAGAGCAAACCCTGTTTTGAATTATCTCTGTCATTTGTATTCATTGGTTTCTTTAAAAAGTAGAGGGAAAAAAAATCGTAAATTGAATTTCTTGTGAAAAAAAACGAGATTTTATTCTTAGGTCATATCGCCGAGGCTTAAGCGCGATGCTGATTTATTTTGGATATAGACAGTTGTTTTACATGGCGATTTCAACAGCACCAAACTTGCAACAAAAACGACAACTAAAATGTATGTTCCAATCAAACGGAGTGTAATAGGCACAATACTTACAGTATACAAACTTTGTAGGGCTCAACAAAAGACCGCATCAACCTAATGGCACAGACTACTTCCTGAACTACAGCATCATGCCTTGGACAAACTGACATGCAAGCATACTTGCAAATAAGACTGAGAAGTTTAAGTAAAGAAGATATAACATCTGGAAGGCAGAGTTGTTTCAGCTTGGCGTTCAGCAAAATATGTATATATATGTATATATATATATATATATACAGTACAGGCCAAAAGTTTGGACACACCTTCTCATTCAATGTGTTTTCTTTATTTTCATGACTATTTACATTGTAGATTGTCACTGAAGCCATCAAAACTATGAATGAACACATGTGGAGTTATGTACTTAACAAAAAAAAGGTGAAATAACTGAAAACATGTTTTATATTGTAGTTTCTTCAAAATAGCCACCCTTTGCTACGATTACGGCTTTGCACACTCTTGGCATTCTCTCGATGAGCTTCGAGCACACCTGTGAAGTGAAAACCCTTTCAGGTGACAACCTCTTGAAGCTCATCGAGAGAATGTCAAGAGTGTGCAAAGCAGTAACCGGAGCAAAGGGTGGCTATTTTGAAGAAACTAGAATATAAAACATGTTTGCAGTTATTTCAACCTTTTTTGTTAAGTACATAACTCCACATGTGTTCATTCATAGTTTTTAGAATTAAAAAAAAAAAAAAAAAAAAAATATATATATATATATTTATATACACATACATATATATATATATACATATATATATATATATATATATAAATATATATATACATATATATATATATATATATATATATATATATATATATATATATATATATATATATATATACACACACACACACATATATATATATATATATATATATATATATATACATACATATATATATATATACATATATATATACATATATATATATATATACATATATATATATATACATATATATATACATATATATATATATATATATATATATATATATATATATATATATATATATATATATATATATGTACATATATATATATTGGGGCGGTATAGCTCGGTTGGTAGAGCGGCTGTGCCAGCAACTTGAGGGTTGCAGGTTCGATCCCCGCTTCCGCCATCCTAGTCACTGCTGTTGTGTCCTTGGGCAAGACACTTTACCCACCTGCTCCCAGTGCCACCCACACTGGTTTAAATGTAACTTAGTTATTGGGTTTCACTATGTAAAGCGCTTTGAGTCACTAGAGAAAAGCGCTATATAAATATAATTCACACTTCACATATATATATGTAATTATTTCTTACCACATGAACACACAAAAATAAAAGAATGGTATAAATGTGACTAGTGACACTGACTACTCTAAAGTGTATTATTGATTATTGTCCCTTAAGAACAAAAATGGTTGGTTTTGCATTCTTCCAGTCCCAATTCTCAATGACTCAATTATTGATGAATAGTCGTCCATGCACAAGTAAAATACTGTATATCAATATATGCAAAGTCCACTCTCTGATTTCCTTTCCGTCTCCTGAACAGCCTATTGGAATATGGTCCACTGTCGTACATCCCAGCAGATTTGTTCACTTATCGCCTTCTTTTAATATTGCATGTGTGGCACCTGTCGTTTTCACTCCAGCATAAAACTTTCATGTTTGGCCTCATGCCGCTCCCATATGGAAAAGGGCGTCCACGTGCTCCACACTTAAAAGCGTAAAAGCTCGGCTGTCGCCATATTCTTGGGGGAACAAACACTTCTTTGGTGCATTCATAATAAATAATCCATGGTGGCGGTGAGGGAATCCGGGAGAGATGATGCATAGACTTATGGGAGTAATTGGGAATATTAAAAAAAAAGGCGTAGGAGGAGGCTGAGGAAAGGAAGCGTGAAGGTTATGAGGAGGTAAGGTTCAATGAGGTTTTTGCTCCCTTTTTAAAAGCAGCACACAACTTAAAAACGGTCAACTTCTCCACCTCGTATTTTAATTACAGCCCAGACGGAGTGCTTGTTGCAGCCGCACACATATATTATTCATATTAATACACAACAATTAGCTTCCATTCAAAGCTGCGGCGCATCAATTATTGACTTTACGAATGTGTTTGCAAAGCATTTATGCAAACGAGGGCCCGATGAGTATTTAGCTGGTTCAGAGGTAGCGGTGGCTTATGGGGTCTCACCCAGAGAAATATGGAGCTGCCATGTCAACGCGTGTAAAGACGTCTAATTGAGCCATTCGGGGGTAATATAATGTGAGGCAATGATGGACGTTTCACTCTGCTTTAAGGGTCCTTTTAGGTCAAAGTGTATACTTTCTTTTGCCATTTTATTGTTGGTACAAGACATGTGTGGGAAGATGTTAGGGACCACACGCTTTAAGACAGGGGTGTCCAAAGTGTGGCCCGGGGGCCATTTGCCGCACACAGATATGTTTTCAACAGCCTGTGACACATTCCAAAAAGACTATTAAAAAATGAAAAACATTAAAAGTGGAATGAAAAAGCAAACAGGTGAACTGTAACGAGAAAAAAGTTGCAATGTTTACTCTAATAACATAAAGCTGCCATGCAGGCTGTTTTTTTTCCTATAAAGCTGTTATTATTAAATTAAATTAACAATGAAACAAGCCTTTTGGCTTTTTGTACCATCTATTTGCCATTTTAAAGCAATACATGGATTCAATTCTTTAAGATGTCAATAAACTTCTCAATCAATCAATCAAAATGAATGAAAATTAATTGTGGCCCTTTGAGACACTTGTGATTAAGGGCTGTATAAATAAACTTTGATTGATTGATTGATTGATTGATTGAATGTTGTTAGGTATTTTTGACCTATTCAAAACTCCATCAAATGCTCCACTTTGAAATATTTTTTTGGGGAAAATGTTGCATATTTTGTGTGTTTACCATAGAAAGAACAAAGTTTTATTTGGCAAAAAAAAGTGCATAAAACAAAAACATTAAAAATAAACGGATGAAGAGTTGAAAGCAAAAAAAGGAAAAAATACATTAAAAAAAAAAAGACTTATTCTTAAGACTTTTATGAGTAGGGCCCCTAAGATTTCTAGTGTGAGTTTGTTTTTTGAAACTGTCATTGCTCAAAAAATAATAATGAATTAAATCATTGTTAAATCATGATTGACCTATTCAAGACTTCCATTGCTTCACATTAGATATTCCACTTTGAAATGTTTTTCGGGGGGAAATGTCGCATATTTTGTGTGCTGGCCATATAAAAAACTAAGTTTTCTTAGACAAAAAAGTGCATAAAAGAAAAACAAGGAAAAATAATAAAAACTTATAATCAACGGATGAAGTTTTGAAAGTAAAAACAAACCAAAAAAAAGACACTTTTATTAATGTGGGGCCCTTTTGGATCCCTAAAAATTTTTGTAGGATTTTATTTTTTTAAATTCTTTTTAAACTGTCATTGCTCAAAAAATAAATAAAAATTATAAATTATTAACCCAGTCAAAGGTCCATCAGATATTCCACTTTGGAAATATTTTTGGGGAAATTATTGCATATTTTGTGTTCTACCATAAAAAAGGGCTCAAAACATAAAAAATAAAAACTTTATATCGACTGATCGACCTGAAGTTAATCTAGAGATTTAAGTGTTGAAAAAAAAAATATATATATATATGACTTATTTTTAACACATTTTATGACTTTATAAAGTTAAAAAGTTAAAGTTAAAGTACCAATGATTGTCAACACACACTAGGTGTGGCGAAATTATTCTCTGCATTTGACCCATCACCCTTGATCACCCCCTGGTAGGTGAGGGGAGCAGTGGGCAGTAGCGGTGGCTGCGCCCGGGAATCATTTTTGGTGATTTAACCCCCAATTCCAACCCTATAATGCTGAGTGCCAAGCAGGGAGGTAATGGGTCCCATTTTTATAGTCTTTGGTATGACTCGGCCGGGGTTTGAACTCATAACCTACCGATCTCAGGGCGGACACTCTAACCACTAGGCCACTGAGTAGGAGAGACCTAAAGGTTAAAAAACAAAAAAAAATGTTTTGAAAATGAAAAATATCAAAATGGCCACCATATGCTTTGATTTTTCAGTGTGCGGCCCTCAGTGGAAAAAGTTTGGACACCCCTGCTTTAGGAGGGACACCCACACAATGTAAGCGCATCGAAAAAGCGCTGAGTAAGTAGCTTCCCACCTGATCTTCAGCTGCGTTTGAGGGTCTTTGGGATTGCGTAAGCAATTCATTGACATGTGCTGCTGTCATCCAACATGTTTGGCTTGGTTCTGTCATATTTTTACTTGAGAAAAATATTTTTTTTGGGGTGAGAGAGACGTGGGGGTAAGTGGAAGCAGTGGGTTAATAGCTTGTCAAAGATGGCACAGGTCAAACCGCAGGAAGCCAGAGAGCATGTCATGTTTCAACATGGCGACAAAACACCATGCAGGCACAGGTCACCCTCTGGTCCGATGGTTTTTTTGGGGGTAAACTGTGCTTTTTTTATACCGTGTTCACTGCAACTGTCAATTAGCTTTGCATATTTTAATAGAAGAAAATCGTACATTGCACTGAAGAGCTAGTTACATATAAAAGTTTATCTTTTGAACACCTCATTTCAGGTATGTAGTCTTCCTGTGCATGTGAGCTGTGTGCTTGCTATTTTTATGTATTTTATGCATTTTTATCTATTTATCTATTCCCTTATGGTTTTATGTGTTATGAATTTGCACTAAATTAGTTTTGCTTACAATTTCGTTGTACAATGTACAATGTCGATAAAGATATATTCTATTCTATTCTATTCTTCTATTCTATTTTCCTTTCATGCAAAATCTGTAAAAAAAATTTTTGTCATTATTAAAATTTTTTGTCATTATTAAAAATGTTGCCATTATTTTCTGCCACGCCCCAATGTACCAGGTACTCAACCAAGACTCCAGTTTTACTGACTCACAGGTAATCGACCAAGACTCGGTTGTGACACGCAAGTACTGGAAAAAGACTTTGTTTTACTGACTCAAAGGGTAGTCGACAATGACTCACGTATCCTTCACTTGCGGGTACTTGACGAATACGTACGTTTCACTGACTCACAGGGTACTCGATGAAGACCCAAGTATGCCTGACTCACTGGTACTCGCCGAAGACTTGGTCTTACTGACTCACAGGTACACATCGAATACTCCGGTTTTACTGACGCACGGATAGCCGACAAAGACTCGTTTTTACTGTTTCACGGGTACTCGACAAAGACTCGTGTTTCACGACTCACGAGTACTCGACAAATACTTTGGTTTTACTGACTCACGGATGGTTATCAAAGACTCGGGTTTACTGACTAACGGGTACTTGTCAAATACTTGGGTTTATTGACTCACTGGTACTGGACAAAGACTCGGGTTTACGGACTCATGGGTACTTGACAAAGACTTAAGTATCACTGACTAATGGGTACTCAACAAATACTCAAGTTTCACTGTCTAACGGGTACTTGTCAAAGTCTCGGGTTTACTGACTCACGTGTACATAACGAAGACTCAGCTTTACTGACTCACAGGGTAGTCGAAAAAAGACTCAATTGTCTTTCACTTGCGGGTACTTGACGAATACTTAAGTTTCACTGACTCACGAGTACCTGACAGAGACTCGGGTATACAAACCCACAGGGTACTCGATGAAGACCCAAGTATGCCTGACTCACTGGTACTCGCCGAAGACTTGGTCTTACTGACTCACAGGTACACATCGAATACTCCGGTTTTACTGACGCACGGATAGCCGACAAAGACTCGTTTTTACTGTTTCACGGGTACCCGACAAAGACTCGTGTTTCACGACTCACGAGTACTCGACAAATACTTTGGTTTTACTGACTCACGGATGGTCGACAAAGACTCAGTTTTACTGACTAATGGGTACTTGTCAAAGACTCGGGTTTATTGACTCACAGGTACTCGACAAAGACTCGGGTTTTTGGACTCATGGGTGCTCGACAAAGACTTGAGTATCACTGACTAATGGGTACTCAACAAATACTCAAGTTTCACTGACTAACAGGTACTTGTCAAAGTCTCGGGTTTACTGACTCACGTGTACATAACAAAAACTCAGTTTTACTGACTCACAGGGTAGTCGAAAAAGACTCAAGTATCCTTTACTTGCGGGTACTTGATGAATACTTAAGTTTCACTGACTAAAGTGTACTTGACACAAACTCGACTTTACTGACTCACAGAATAGTCGACAAAAACTCAAGTATCCTTCACTTGCGGGTACTTGACGGATACGTGAGTTTCACTGACTCACGAGTACTTGACAAAGACTCGGGTATACAGATTCACAGGGTACTCGATGAAGACCCAAGTATGCCTGACTCACTGGTACTCGCCGAAGACTTGGTCTTGCTGACTCACAGGTACACATCAAATACTCTAGTTTTACTGACACACGGATAGCCGACAAAGACTCGGTTTTACTGTTTCACGGGTACTTGACAAAGACTCGTGTTTCACGACTCACGAGTACTCGACAATTACTTTGGTTTTACTGCCTTCCGGCTCAGCTCCTTCTTCACCATGGTTATTAAAGACTCTGGTTTACTGACTAACGGGTACTTGTCAAAGACTTGGGTTTATTGACTCACAGGTACTCGATGAAGACTCGGGTTTACGGACTCATGGGTACTTGACAAAGACTTGAGTATCACTGACTAATGGGTACTCAACAAATACTCAAGTTTCACTGACTAACGGGTACTTGTCAAAGTCTCGGGTTTACTGACTCACGTGTACATAACGAAGACTCAGTTTTACTGACTCACAGGGTAGTCGAAAAAGACTCAAGTATCCTTCACTTGCGGGTACTTGACGAATACTTAAGTTTCACTGACTCACGAATACTTGACACAAACTCGACTTTACTGACTCACAGAGTAGTCGACAAAAACTCAAGTATGCTTCACTTGCGGGTACTTGACGGATATGTAAGTTTCACTGACTTACGAGTACCTGACAAAGACTCGGGTATACAGACCCACAGGGTACTCGATGAAGACCCAAGTATGCCTGACTCACTGGTACTCGCCGAAGACTTGGTCTTACTGACTCACAGGTACACATCGAATACTCCGGTTTTACTGACGCACGGATAACCGACAAAGACTCGTTTTTACTGTTTCACGGGTACTCGACAAAGACTCGTGTTTCACGACTCACGAGTACTCGACAAATACTTTGGTTTTACTGACTCACGGATGGTTATCAAAGACTCGGGTTTACTGACTAACGGGTACTTGTCAAAGACTTGGGTTTATTGACTCACTGGTACTGGACAAAGACTCGGGTTTACGGACTCATGGGTACTTGACAAAGACTTAAGTATCACTGACTAATGGGTACTCAACAAATACTCAAGTTTCACTGTCTAACGGGTACTTGTCAAAGTCTCGGGTTTACTGACTCACGTGTACATAACGAAGACTCAGCTTTACTGACTCACAGGGTAGTCGAAAAAGACTCAATTATCCTTCACTTGCGGGTACTTGACGAATACTTAAGTTTCACTGACTCACGAGTACCTGACAGAGACTCGGGTATACAGACCCACAGGGTACTCGATGAAGACCCAAGTATGCCTGACTCACTGGTACTCGCCGAAGACTTGGTCTTACTGACTCATAGGTACACATCGAATACTCTAGTTTTACTGACACACGGATAGCCGACAAAGACTCGGTTTTACAGTTTCACGGGTACTCGACAAAGACTCGTGTTTCACGACTCACGAGTACTCGAAAAATACTTTGGTTTTACTGACTCACGGATGGTCGACAAAGACTCAGTTTTACTGACTAATAGGTACTTGTCAAAGACTCGGGTTTATTGACTCACAGGTACTCGACAAAGACTCGGGTTTACGGACTCATGGGTGCTCGACAAAGACTTGAGTATCACTGACTAATGGGTACTCAACAAATACTCAAGTTTCACTGACTAACGGGTACTTGTCAAAGTCTCGGGTTTACTGACTCACGTGTACATAACGAAGACTCAGCTTTACTGACTCACAGGGTAGTCGAAAAAGACTCAGTTATCCTTCACTTGCGGGTACTTGACGAATACTTAAGTTTCACTGACTCACGAGTACTTGACACAAACTCGACTTTACTGACTCACAGAGTAGTCGACAAAAACTCGAGTATGCTTCACTTGCGGGTACTTGACGGATATGTAAGTTTCACTGACTTACGAGTACCTGACAAAGACTCGGGTATACAGACCCACAGGGTACTCGATGAAGACCCAAGTATGCCTGACTCACTGGTACTCGCCGAAGACTTGGTCTTACTGACTCACAGGTACACATCGAATACTCCGGTTTTACTGACGCACGGATAGCCGACAAAGACTCGTTTTTACTGTTTCACGGGTACTCGACAAAGACTCGTGTTTCACTGACTCACGAGTACTCGACAAATATTTTGGTTTTACTGACTCACGGATGGTTATTAAAGACTCGGGTTTACTGACTAACGGGTACTTGTCAAAGACTTGGGTTTATTGACTCACAGGTACTGGACGAAGACTCGGGTTTACGGACTCATGGGTACTTGACAAAGACTTGAGTATCACTGACTAAAAAAAAATAATAGAGTTGGAGAGTCAGAATAGTGAAGGCAGATGAGATATTTTTGGAAGTTTTTTGTTTCAGTTGAGCAGCTGGGGTGACAGCGTGTTGGCTAAAAATATCAATGGTGATGTGCAGAATTGTTGGATGTGTCACCCTGGCTGTGATCTTACATTGTATTAATAATAAGGGCTTTCTTTGTAATTACAACAATTACTATAATAACGCAATTATCCCTGAAGCTTTTTTCATCCCTGCTGCCACAATTTGTCGTTGCTATGTGAGCTTCAGGCTGTTATAAGACAGTATACATGCTGTGTACAGCATACAAAAACACTACATATTCAGGTCAATAGGCCTTTAAACTTTATACATTTGTCTATAAGAGCTTTGACTTTTTGGAGCTTTTTTATGACACTCCATAACCTTAAAAGAGCTTTTCTACGGCTTTTTGTGACATTTATTTTACACTGAATAGGTCACTGTTGTAAAATAACACCCCGCAATGGGGCCGCCACTGTCGATTATTCTGGTAATCAAGTAATCTTTCGATCAGTTTGTCCGATTAATCGAGTAATCGGGTACAACACGATTTCTAGCCTCAATGTGTATTTTAGGAAAAATACCGTATTTCCTTGAATTGCCGCCGGGTGTATAGTATGCGCCTGCCTAGAATTACCGCTGGGTCAAACTCGTTTCGCAAAATAATTAGCGCATGCTTAGCATTACTGCCGGCTCAGAATTACCGCCGGGTCAAACTCGTTTCGCAAAATATTATTTTTATTAGCGCATGTCTAGAATTTCCGCCGGGTCAAACTCGTTTCGCAAAATAATTAGCATATGCATATGTCACGTCACGAGTGACACTTCACCTGACATCATTTTCAAAATGGAGGAGGCTGATTTCAATAATTTGAAATCGCATAAAGGGAAGAAGATTAAGAGCTATTCAGTAGGATTTAAGGTCCAAGCTATTGAATATGCTAAAAAGAACAGTAAGCAGCTATGTTTTATTAATATACCTTAGCTGCGTGTGTCAAATATGAGTCATTAAATGACTCCCGCCTCCTGGTGGTAGAGGGCGCTAGTGATCCTTCTTGCGACTACTCGGCTGCAGAAGAAGTGACAACAAGCAGCAACAGTGAGCAGCGATTGTTTATTTTTTCCTCTCGCTTGCACTTTTAACATGGAGGATTACATATCTACAATAAAACAGTTTTCTAAACTGGACTTTCAATCGAAGCAGGAGGTAATACTTAAAGAAATATCTCCATCGAGACAGAGAGACTTTTAAAACTGAAGAAAGATAAGGAAGACTTCTATAAACAAGTTATCGATGCTTTTGTTCAGAAGGAGCTGCGCATGGACTTCATTTATAAGTAAAGGTAAGACCATAATAAAGTTTTTTTTTTTGTTAATGTGCTTTTCATGATGGTATCCTTACGTCACACTCAAATTTGTAAGCGCAGGCCTAAATTTAACGCATGCCTTTGGTAAGCGCCGGAGTGAGAAGAGGTTTTAAAATAATTAGGGCATGCTTACATTTACCGCATGCCTTTGGTAAGCGCCGGAGTGAGAAGAGGTTTTAAATTAATTACCGCCCCGGCGGCAATTCAAGGAAATACGATAGTTGAAATAAACAACACTTTTTCTGCTTGTCATAACTTTCATTCCTATTTTCTAATATATGCACATCATTAACATTGAAATGACACTTTTACCATGTGTGCATTAATACAAAAAAATTCAAAACCGCTTTTCACCGCCACACAAATCACGACACCCACACACCACCGCTCTCATGTGCGCTCTACTGCAGAGGCCGTGCAGAAACACTGTCTGCGTATTTAAAGTTCCTGCCACTCCATGCGGTCTTGACTTTATCAATTTGTATTTGTTACACTCATTAAACGATTAATCGATTATGCAAAGCTTTTTTTCTTATCAACTTAATCAAAAATCGTTGTAACCCTACCACGCAAGACATTATAAATAATAAATGATAACTGGGTTATACTTGTATAGCGCTTTTCTACCTTCAAGGTACTCAAAGCGCTTTGACGGTATTTCCACATTTACCCATTCACACACACATTCACACACTGATGGCGGGAGCTGCCATGCAAGGCGCTAACCAGCAGCCATCAGGAGCAAGGGGTGAAGTGTCTTGCCCAAGGACACAACGGACGTGACTAGGATGGTAGAAGGTGGGGATTGAACCCCAGTAACCAGCAACCCTCCAATTGCTGGCACGGCCACTCTACCAACTTTGCCACGCCGTCCCTAATTGACGCTTATGAGCTTTTTTCCTCTTTTTGTCTTTTCTTTTACCACCTATGATGGATGCTTACATGACGAGAAACATCACAAACATTTTTCTTTGTCTTTTATGCAGAAGTTAATGGACGACCGTTGTGGACAATGTAGAAAAGTTACTTTTGCATAATATTGCAAAATAAAACGCCAGATAATGTCTTACCTTATACACACACCATAATAATACTCGTATGTTGAAGCACAGTACCATCCATCAAGTGGTGTGGCTTCATAGCTTACCAAAGTCGTACTAAAACATTTTGATAGATTTTTAGCGCTCTGTGTAATGTTCTATATTTTCAATGGAACATATAAAATGTTGGCGTTGTTTACTTGAGTCATGTTGCAGTCCAGACGTATCTCTTGTGTGTGACTGCCATCATATTGGAGTCTCCACGTATGTCTTGTGTTTGACTGCCATCTACTGGTCACACTTATCATTTCACCATGTACCAAATAAAATAGCTTTGAGGTCGGTAAGCACAACCAGATTTATTCTGTACATTAGGTTACAAGGCACACTGTCGAGTTTTGATAAAATGGAAGGATTTTAAGTGCACCTTATAGTCCGGAAAATACGGTAGTTCTAAAAGATGGAGCCCCTTTAACGAGCGGGAAAAAAGGCGTGAAGAAGCTGTGAAAATGCACAGGAAGTCATGTGACTGACCACACATTCAGTGTCACTTAGTTGGTAGCGCGGCCGTGCCAGCAACTTTTATGATGGTGACTGGGGATGGGTACTTTTTACATTTGAAACATTATGGTACCAATTCCCGGTACCTGGTAATCGATACCGGTACTCAACGGTACCAATTTTAGCTACTTTTGCGTGTGTTCACATGGCAATACGTGGTAATTGTTTAATGCTATTTTATTTTATTTTAATTTAGCTGATAATGATTATCTGCTGTCCAGTTGTTATATCTTGTTTTCTTACACTTCCGAGTCTCATTTGCAAGTATTATATAGTAGACTTTGCATGCAGTTGCAAATTCCAAGGTGTTAGATGGCAGTAATATTTATACTAATGCTGCCATATTCAGGAAGTAGGTTGTTGCCATGAAGTTGAATGTGCCAGTCTTTCTTATTTGAAGAGACCTACAAAGTGTTCATACTGTAAGTTCAGAACACTCTCCCTCGGAATCTCAAAGCGGCAACGTCTCTGAATAGTTTTCAATCTTCTTTAAAAACTCTCTTATTTGCGCTGGCGTCTAACACAAGCTGAGCTGGACATATGTATAGGCATGTTTATCTTTTTTTTTTAATCCATTTTACACTGTGTTCATTAGAATGTTTTGTATATGTTGTAATTTATTTATTTTTAATATTTTACCTTTAGTTGTTTTTTTGCACTATTTTATATGCATTTTAACTATGTTTTATATATAGAATGTTCTGTGCTTATTGTGACTTTGATTGTGATCATTTTTAATATTTTACCTTTCTGTTTTAATCTATACAGCACTTCGGTTCGTCTGTTTTATAAATGTGCTATATAAATACATATACTTTGACCTTGACCTAAGTTTTGCACGTATTGGACACCAGCTGATTGGTTGTAATGTGCATCTTGGTTGTGGATTTCATTACAACGTTTGGATGTGTTAAAATTGCCATGTAAAACTGCTAATGCTAATCCGTAGCATGCATACGGCATATCCAATGTAAATTAACATCGAGCTATTGTATTTTAAAGTGAGGTGAAGCCCTACTTTTGAGCATATGCATGCTTTCTTTGTTGGTATGGACAATTGCCTTTTTGCCGAGAAAGTTTGGCTGATATCCTCTCCGAGTGCTTGTTTCTTCGCCAAATGCTTACAATCGGCTGTCACATCACGTGCAACAAAGCTATCAAAATATTGTACCATTTGATTTTGCATGACTCCGTACCCGGCACTAGTGACGGAATTTGGTCAGGACCTATAAAAGTACTGAATTCGGTATCCATCACTAATAGTGTCAGTTTGACCGTGGAACGGATTAATTCCATTTTTCATTCTTTTCTATGTAGAGAGCTAACATAAGCTGTATCAATTTACACGTGAACTAGTTTAGTTAGCTGGAAATGAGACAAAAGGACAAATCATGTGATTATGTTTGTTCTTGTGTTGGAGTTTCACTTTTGTGTTATTGTTATCTGTGCAATCAGAAGGGGGAAATGTACTGTATGTGTGTGTGTTGGAGAGACGCTCAGGTGTGCGCAAACAAGGACTCAGAGTGCAGCATCAGCAACGAGGGAGGGAGAGAATCATCGAGATAAAAAAAAAAAAGTTGCATGGCGGTGCAGAACAGTTTGAATCCACCAAAGGAGTTAGAAAGCACTGAGTAGTGCGATGACCAAAATGAGACAAAAAGAGATGAGTCAGAGCTGAAGTGAGAAAACAAGAAGAAAGATGGAGGGCACGGTTGTGTGTGTGTGTGTGGGTGTGTGTGTTTGAAAGAGTCAGGGGGAAAGATTAGGGAGGTAATATCAGATTGTCCATCAATGTCACACCTCTCGTGTCCTCGACAGGACATTTCATCCATCAGCTCTGGAGAAACCTTCTTTGTATGTGGACGCCACTCTTCACCTGCTTACCTATTCTACACCATCACACTCCAATTCCTCCCTTTGATACGTTCTACACATTAAAGCTTCCTTGACATCGTGGTGGATTACATTGCAGGTCAAATAGTACAACCCCCTGCCCATTATACTGGATGATATATTAAAGCATGTACATGATGTACATGCTACATACTAAACCAATATAACAATCATAATAATAACATATCATTTTATAAAGTGCTTCTTCTGTATGTAGTCAAAGATGCTGCAATATCAATCAATCAATCAATGTTTATTTATATAGCCCTAAATCACAAGTGTCTCCAAGGGCTGCACAAGCCACAACGACATCCTAATAGACAAAAACAGATATGAATATAGAAACGCAATGTAAATAATATGCTTGTATGTACTGTGTATATATATATATATATACATATATATATATATATATATATATATATATATATTAATCAGAATCAGAATCAGAATCAGCTTTATTGTCATTACGCAAGGTAACGAGATTGAGGCCATTCCATACAGTGCGATGTGTGCATGCTAGAAAAACAATGTGCAAATATATAAAAATTAAAAAAATGTAGAAGTGCAATGAATATGGTGTGAAATGAATATCCATCCATCCATCCATTTTCTACCGCTTATTCCCTTTGGGGTCGCGGGGGCGCTGGAGCCTATCTCAGCTACAATCGGGCGGAAGGCGGGGTACACCCTGGACAAGTCGCCACCTCATCGCAGGGCCAACACAGATAGACAGACAACATTCACACTCACATCCACACACTAGGGCCAATTTAGTGTAGCCAATCACCTTATCCCCAGGTGCATGTCTTTGGAGGTGGGAGGAAGCCGGAGTACCCGGAGGGAACCCACGCAGTCACGGGGAGAACATGCAAACTCCACACAGAAAGATCCCGAGCCCGGGATTGAACCCAAGACTACTCAGGACCTTCGTATTGTGAGGCAGATGCACTAACCCCTCTGCCACCGTGAAGCCCTGAAATGAATATATACATGAAAAAACAAAACAAAAACAGGGTGGTTGGTGGAATGGGTTATTGCACCGAAGAGAAGGCAGTTATGAGGGACAATGGGGCAGTCCGTTCAGGATGGTTATGGCCCTGGGGAAGAAGCTGTTCTTTAGCCTGTTTGTTTTGGTTTTAATGCACCTGTAGCGCTTCCCAGAGGGCAGCAGGTGGAACAGGTCAGAGCCAGGGTGGGTGCTGTCCTTGATGATGGCACTGGCTCTGTTGAGGCAGCGGGAGGTGTAGATGTCCGTCAGAGAGGGGAGAGGGCGGCCGATGATCTTCTGAGCCGTCTTGACCACTCTTTGCAGCCTCTCCCTGTCTGCTGCAGTGCAGCTGCCGTACCATACCGTAATACAGTAGGTCAGCAGGCTCTCGATGGACGAGCGGTAGAAGGTCAGCAGCAGGTCAGGCTTCAGGTTGTACTTCCCGAGGACTCTAAGGAAGTGTAGCCGCTGCTGAGCCTTCTTGATGATTGATGTGGTGTTGACTGTCCAGGAGAAGTCATTAGAGATGTGGACTCCAAGGTACCTGAAGGTGTGGACCCTCTCTACATGCTCGCCGTTGATGTAGAGGGGGGCAGGGTCGGTGCTGCTCCTCCTGAAGTCGACGATGATCTCTCTGGTCTTGCTGGTGTTGAGAGCGAGGTTGTTCTCCGAAGACCAGGCCGTCAGCTTCAGGACCTCCTCTCTGTAGGCAGCCTCGTCACCCCTGGAGATGAGCCCGACCACTGTGGTATCGTCGGCAAACTTGACGGTAAGGTTGTCACTATGGGCCGGACTGCAGTCATGGGTGTAAATGCAGTAGAGGAGGGGGCTCAGCACACAGCCCTGTGGGGAGCCGATGCTCAGCGTGCGGGAGGATGAGAGGTGCGGGCCAAGTCTCACATTCTGGGGTCGGTCCGTTAGGAAGTCCCTTATCCAGGCGTTTGTGAGAGGGGGGAGGCCAAGAGTGTCCAGTTTATTGCAGAGTCTGTCCGGGATTATTGTATTGAAGGCAGAGCTATAGTCCACAGAGAGCATCCGGACGTAGCTCTGCTGCTGCTCCAGGTGGTTCAGAGCAGAGTGTAGTAAATCTGTTTTTGTTTTGTATTTTTACATTTTATTAAAATGTTTATTATAATTTATTCAAACACTACTCAATAAAAAAAGCTCTGTTTCTATTATTTTGTCTTTCTGGTAATTGAAATGACAACTGGGACACGTCTCCTTAACTCCTCGTAAGGTTCTTATTAAAATCAGAAAATAAAAATAAACAAATGTAATTGTTAATTAATGTACTTTAAAATAATTGTAATTTTTCGAAGTCATTTTGTATTGGATGTGCTAAAAAAAAAAAATTCTTATTGATTAGGATTCTAAATAACGATTTTTAATTAAAAAAATTATTTAAAAAAAAAAAAACATAATAAAGAAGGAAAAAAACATATATAAGTCGCACTGGAGTATAAATCGCATTTTTGGGGGAAATTGATTTGATAAAACCCAACACCAAGAATAGACATTTGAAAGGCAATTTAAAATAAATAAAGAATAGTGAACAACAGGCTGAATAAGTGTACGTTATATGAGGCATAAATAACCAACTGAGAACGTGCCTGGTATGTTAACGTAACATATTATGGCAAGAGTCATTCAAATAACTATAACATATAGAACATGCTATACGTTTACCAAACAATCTGTCACTCCTAATCGCTAAATCCCATGAAATCTTATACGTCTAGTCTCTTACGTGAATGAAGTAAATAATATTATTTGATATTTTACGGTAATGTGTTCATAATTTCACACATAAGTCGCTCCTGAGTACAAGTCGCTATGAACTATGAAAAAAACTGCGACTTATAGTCCGAAAAATACGGTAATTGCATCTAGAAGTAACAGAGGCGCAGTACTTGGCAGCAACCAGCAGAGGCGCTGTTGATTGCATTATTTCCATGATGTTGCCATCTTTTCACATGACCCTTTTTTTTTTGTAGCACATTAAGCGATTTCATGCAGTCCTATGCTGACACCGCCAGACCCAGATACATACAAACATTATATAAAGTGTATAAATACCCTAATCCTCCCGCCTCGCTCCTATTTCCCACTTTCTCCGTGCGGTGCATGTTTTTTCCCGTCCTGCGTCCATCAACTTTATTTGTGCTGCTCACTGCTATTTGCTGGAGCATGACAAAGCTTTATGAAGTTCTCGCCACGGCTTTTCAAATCACAGATCGTTGCCCTTTTTTTAGGCACTCTTCTCGGGGAGAATAATCTGCTGAGAGCGCTCACTGCGGGCCGTCAAATTGGGATTGTTCAAGCTTGCACAATTCTGTAGTACAAACCCCATTTCCATATGAGTTGGGAAATTGTGTTAGATGTAAATATAAACGGAATACAATGATTTGCAAATCATTTTCAACCCATATTCAATTGAATGCACTACAAAGACAACATATTTGATATTTGATGTTCAAACTCATAAACTTGATTTTTTTTTGCAAATAATAATTAATTTAGAATTTCATGGCTGCAACACGTGCCAAAGTAGTTGGGAAAGGGCATGTTCACCACTGTGTTACATGGCCTTTCCTTTAATACTCAATAAACGATTAGGAACTGAGGAAACTAATTGTTGAAGCTTTGAAAGTGGAATTCTTTCCCATTCTTGTTTTATGTAGAGCTTAAGTTGTTCAACAGTCCGGGGGTCTCCGTTGTGGTATTTTAGGCTTCAAAATGCGCCACGCATTTTCAATGGGACACAGGTCTGGACTACAGGCAGGCCAGTCTAGTACCCGCACTCTTTTACTATGAAGCCACGTTGATGTAACACGTGGCTTGGCATTGTCTTGCTGAAATAAGCAGGGGCGTCCATGGTAACGTTGCTTGGGTGGCAACATATGTTGCTCCAAAACCTGTATGTACCTTTCAGCATTAATGACACCTTCACAGATGTGTAAGTTACCCATGTCTTGGGCACTAATACACCCCCATACCATCACAGATGCTGGCTTTTCAACTTTGCGCCTATAATACTCCGGATGGTTCTTTTCCTCTTTGGTCCGGAGGACACGACGTCCACAGTTTCCAAAAACAATTTGAAATGTGGACTCGTCAGACCACAGAACACTTTTCCACTTTGTATCAGTCCATCTTAGATGAGCTCAGGCCCAGCGAAGCCGACGGCGTTACTGGGTGTTGTTGATAAACGGTTTTCACCTTGCATAGGAGAGTTTTAACTTGCACTTACAGATGTAGCGACCAACTGTAGTTACTGACAGTGGGTTTCTGAAGTGTTCCTGAGCCCATGTGGTGATATCCTTTACACACTGATGTCGCTTGTTGATGCAGTACAGCCTGAGGGATCGAAGGTGATTTCTCCAGATTCTCTGAACCCTTTGATGATATTACGGACCGTAGATGGTGAAATCCCTAAATTCCTTGCAATAGCTGGTTGAGAAAGGTTTTTCTTAAACTGTTCAACAATTTGCTCAGGCATTTGTTGACAAAGTGGTGACTCTCGCCTCATCCTTGTTTGTGAATGACTGAGCATTTCATGGAATCTACTTTTATACCCAATCATGGCACCCACCTGTTCCCAATTTGCCTGTTCACCTGTGGGATGTTCCAAATAAGTGTTTGATGAGCATTCCTCAACTTTATCAGTATTTATTGCCACCTTTCCCAACTTCTTTGTCACGTGTTGCTGGCATCAAATTCTAAAGTTAATGATTATTTGCAAAAAAAAATGTTTATCAGTTTGAACATCAAATATGTTGTCTTTGTTGCATATTCAACTGAATATGGGTTGAAAATGATTTGCAAATCATTGTATTCCGTTTATAGTTACATCTAACACAATTTCCCAACTCATATGGAAACGGGGTTTGTAGTAATAGTCACTTCAGGTGCAGCTTTTTTTCCTGCAAAAAAGAGTGAAAAATGTGCGCGGCTCTTTAAGTAGGTCTTAGTTATTGTGTGAAAGGGGCGGTGAGTGATTGCTAGCCACAGTGGAAATTAGTGGCATTGATTGACCAAACAGGTTTTCATTGATTACCTGGAAAGTGACGGCGCATGGAGAAACATTTGACAAAGCTCTCCCAGCGTGCCATGAAAAGGACAACTGTGAAATACTCAAAAGGTTGTTTATTTCGCCAACAGCTGCTACCTTGGATACGCTCAAAGGCTGGCGATAAGAGTCGGTAATAGAGACAGAAAGCTGTAGTTTTAGCATTGTGCTTCTTATTGATCCCAGCCAATGGCCGCTGAGGTAATGGTCTGGGCGAGCCGGCGAGTGGAAGATTAAGCGGGCAGGTGTGTGGTATCTCCCGCAGACAGCTGGACGGACTAAGCGGGGTCGGGAATTGTGTGTGGGATTAAGGCCAATAAGGGTGCCTAAAACTGGGAATCCGACATGAAAAAGGCAACACGTTGTGTGGTAAACAATTAGAAATAACACAAAAAAACGGGCGTACTTAGGGGAGCTTTTCCCAGTCGTGTGTACGGCACAAAGAATCGTACTCATGACTGCGTGCACGCTAAGTCAACTCAAGTGGTCCACAACCACAGACGCCACTTGAGTGTTGACCATAAATTGCAAGATATGCGTGTTGTAACTCTCTTAAACGAAACGTACATTTCTGTTTTGTTTGATCTACTCTAAAAACCCATTTTGAACTGCTTAAATGTCAGACAGCTTTTATTTTTCCACGGCAAAGATGACTGATTTTAGTCACAGGATTGAAAGTATGGAATTGGCAAATACAGTCAAACCTGTATTATATACCAATTTGGGTTGTACGGTGTACCGGTACTAATAAAGTGTCACGGTACTATCATCATCGGGAATCGCCAAAATGATTCCCGAGCGTGGCCACCGCTGCTGCTCACTGCTCCCCTCACCTCCCAGGGGGTGGAACAATGGGATGGGTCAAATAACAGACCATCGAGTGAGTCACTATAATATTGATCATGATACATGCAGCACATCATGCTTGTTATGACAACTACAGTACATACACTGTCAAGCTAGCTGTGTACAAACAAACCATGACATGTGGGCTAATGCTTTACAGATATTGTAATATGATTGGTCATGTTATTCAGTCAGTACAAATTAGTGTCCGATAGCATTATGTTGTCTATTACAAACTTAAAAGCCATTCAGCTGCTGATGCAGAAGCTAGCTTATGGCTAATGCCGTAGCATGCTGTCGCAAGACGATGTGCTAATACGCTAGAAAACGAGTTCCTCAGTGTTGCTACAGCTTGGTTATTATACAGGTTACAAAACTTAAATGAAGTATTGTTGGCGGTTTTTGGATGCATCTTTAAAGTGATTTAGAGGCAAATTGGATAGCATTTACTGTATTGCTAGCCACCGAGAATGAGTCGATTTTCACAAATTAGAATGCAAAAAACAAACAACCTTTTGTCTTCTTGTCTGTCATAAGGATTGTGAACGATAGGCAAAAGGCGCTTTTGTCATGATCCGTTTCCCGGATCAAGTTTTGTTATGTTCTGTTAGTTTCGGACTCCTTTAGTTCCTGTTTTGTGCACCTCTGGGTTTGTTTTTGGTTTCCATGGGGATTAATTGGGTTCACCTGCCTCTGGTTAGTGGTCGGAACGCTCACCTGCTGTCGACCACTAACCAGAGAGCTATTTATTCACCTTTCGGTATTTCTTGTTTCCTAATCTACGATTCCTGTGCTAGTTATTTACCTTAGCTTCCCGTGCGATCGGCACGTTTTCCTTTTGCTTGTTATCTGTTTTTGGTACGCGTTATGATATATGAGGAATAAATCATGTTCCTACCTGCACGCCTTGTCCGGAGTAGTCCGTCTGCATCCCGGGAGAACGAACCCCGCAGAAAGATGCGACCCCCCACACGTGACAGCTTTACTTTTTCCACGTTTTCTTATGTTACAGTCTTATTTCAAAATGGAATAACTAAATGTGTGTCCTCAAAATTCTGCAGACAATACCCCATAACGACAATGTGAAAGGTTTTATTTTTAATTTTGAAAATGTATTTAAAAAAATAGAAACATTTGAAAGAAAGTCACATTTACATACAGAACTAAGCATTCACAGCCTTTACTCTATACTTTGTTGATGCACCTTTGGCAGACTTGAGGCTGTAATTTCTGCCAAAGGTGCATCAATAAAGTATTGAGCAAAGGCAATGAATAATTATGTACATGTGATTTTTTAAATTTTTCATGAAGTTGCAAAATCAGAAAATAACAACTTTTCACATTGTAATTATGGGGTATTGTCTGTGGAATTTTGAGAACAAAAATGAATGTATTTGATTTTGGAATAAGGCTGAGCATAACAACATGTGGAACAAGTGAAGTGCTGTGGATACTAGTTTCCAGATGCACTGTAAGTGTGACATCATTATTCTTTGAGTACAGATGGAAATTAGCCTCTGGCTACAATCTGGCACATTTACATTTTTATGTTCATTAAAGTGCATTGTCCCTTGAAACAAATAATGATTATTCTTGCTTATCCGACTATAAATAGAGAACAGAGACACTGGGACTTCTAATGTTGTTTTGTATTTTATCAAAGCAAAAAAATTAGATCAAGAAAAAGTATTTAATACATTTTTTACGAAAGTGAATTACACTATTCCGTTTCTTGGTATCATCTTAATGAGCAACCTGTATAATAGTGATTAGAGCATATGAATATTAGTTTGACAAACTAATGTCTCGACTTCTGATTGTGGTCTACAGCATTGGTTCTCAAATGGGGGTACGCAAGATTTTTTTTAAATATTCTAAAAATAGCAACAATTCAAAAATCGTGTATAAATAGAAATAAATAAAAAATCTTTTTTTCAAAGTAGTTCAAGAAACACCACTACAAATGAGCAATATTTTGCACTGCTATACAATTTAATAAATCAGAAACTGATGACATAGTGCTGTATTTTACTTCTTTATCTCTTTTTTTCAACAAAAAATGCTTTGCTCTGATTAGGGGGTACTTGAATTAAAAAAAATGTCACAGGGGGTACATCACTGAAAAAAGATTGAGAACCACTGGTCTACAGCTAAGACTTCTGGGTAATGTTCTTACTCTACACGCGCCAACACAATATGTGGTTGGTTAGTTAGTTTACTGGTTGAAGTTTATTTCATATATGTATACAGTTTCAATATGACACTTCACACACTTTGCATTTCTTTTTTAAACATGAAAGGAAGTCGCAAGACGCAAAGCATATTTATTCCTAACCCTTTTCCATTTCTTAGAAATTATTAACACGTTTACTTCCCCTTTTCCATTCGTAACACCATGATTTCTAAATACAACGGTTCTCTTAAGAAATAGTTAAAGCAGCACTAAGTAACTTTTCAACCTTCATAAAATATTTTCATAACTTTTGGGATGATACATGGACTTACAACCAGTTGAATGCCACCTCTGTCATGGCCCGAGGGGGTCTGTATCGCTCTCACTGGCACTTAGCGACTTTGAGAAGGGTTCGTGCCACACAATAAACTACAAATGTGCTGACTTGCTACACGGCATACGTCACTACCCCCTTTCCACATTCTTTAAAAAGACGGGAGTCGATGTGCACACCTATGTGCCGCCAGAAAACTAAAAGAAAAAGATGAAGAAGAAGAAGGCCTTCGTGCAATTACTGCTATAATGGCCGAAGCTCCAAAACAAACCAAAGAAACAAAAATTTTTACCTGAGGAGACAAAAAAACGAAAAACTGAGCCTACCCGGATAAAAGGACAGTCAGGATCAACATTGCCTCGGCTTTCACTCGCTGGCGTGAACTCAAAGACTAGGAATTTCAGACCTATGCTGCCTTAGCTATGTTCCTGCTAAGCGAGTAAGTGACTTTCGATGCTCAATTCAAAATGGTAATGCTACTGTTAGCTTTTGGAAATTTGTGTGGAAGCAATACATAGCCACCTTCCTTTGAAAAAAATCTCCTGCCAGTCTTTCTTTGCTTCAGACCTGCATCTGCCCCGATACATTCTTGGTAGTAGCGTTATGTTTGTAGCGCAAGCCAAGATCATTTCTTGATAGTGTCTGCTATTTAACATCAACGTAGCCATTAGAAACCTAATATTTTTGCCAATATTGTCATGTCACAATGACGCTACAATGTGCTAGTCCTCATGAGAAATGTGGTCTTTTTCTGACAAAACACTACCGCTTTGGTCCACTGGCGCCGCCAAAATAAACCAAAACTGAAAATTCTTAAGGGGGGCTTTAAGTCAGTTAGGATCAGTGTTGGGACTAACGCGTTACAAAGTTACAAAATTCCTAGCGCTGATCAACAGATTGTATTATTCTCCAGTGCAATAACAGTACTGAAATGAAGGCTAAAAGGGCATTACTGGGAGCTTTAAAAAAAAAGAAAAAGAAAAAAATAAGTAACTAAATAGTTACTTTTCACAGTAACGCATTACTTTTTGGTGTAAGTAACTGAGTTAGTAACTGAGTTACATTTGAAATAAAGTAACTAGTAACTGTAACTAGTTACTGGTTTTCAGTAACCAACCCAACACTGGTTAGGATTCACTTAATGAAATGGATCCGTGTACCTTCTATTCATTCTATTTCCAATTCTGAAACGCAAATAAAAAAAACAAAGTTAGGGCCGTTTTTCCATTTTTACAATATATGGCAGATTTGAAAACAAACTTAAAAGGGCTGATTTTCATGAAAATTTGGCCGTATAAAATAATTTGTAGCTGTTTTCCTTTTATGGATTTTTATTTTTCCAGATAAACACAAAAAAACAATTCATGTTTATCCAAAATACAAAAATGCGTGTTTATCTTTGTGATAACAAATTGAACCCGAAGCAGTATTTTAGCTTTTCCTTAGCATGTTTTCAGCATAACGGTATCGCCTTTGTTCAGCAGGAGTCCTACTGTGTTTTAAAAACGTGTCATTAAATAGTTGTCCAACTTTTGTTTCAGAAATATTTTTTTTTTTTAAATGGTCCAAAAATTAATTTTTGGATTTGCATTTGAGAATTCGGAATCGAATGAACGGGAGGTACACGGACCGAAATGAATGATAATATTGAATTTGCAATAAAGTTCAAGTTGTATACTTTGTAAACACTTGGGATGAATTCAACAACAAAGAAGCAGAAAATCCAACTGGAGACAAAAAAAAAGAGGTGGACTTACTTGGAATGCTCGTTTTTTTTCCCCTTAGTGTTGTGCTTTCAAGTAATCTATTATTAAACATGCAGCATTTTATTCCAAAAATCAACTGGATTTATTTTGTTTATGTGTTGTACTTCTTGTCCTACTTTACCCTATTTGTGCCAAAGGATGAAAATAGCAGACTTTATTTGAAGCTGTGCTTGCTCCTGAGAGCTGCGGAGTGTTGAAGATGTGATGGAGTTGAGCTGCTGGAAGTCGACTAATGACTATTAGAGTAAAAACGTGCAGTATTGGCGCCGCATCGGGGAACGCAGAAAGCCCATTTGGTAGAATTTAGGGATCAGATGTTCTGATTTAATGGATTACTCTTTTTAGGGTCAACTTTTTTCAATATGAATCGTTTCGTGCTTTTTCCCATAGTGTCACCCGCATGTCATTTGCCACAAGCGCGCCGGGACACGCCCGTGCTCGCTCCTCCCGCATCGCGGCCACGCGCCTGCACGGCTGCGGGAAATCAGCGCACCTGGGTCTGATGAGCGCAGATATCATAAAGACCAGCGGACCCGAAGATCCAGTGCCGGAACGTAGTTCACTCTTGTACATTCCCTCTGTATCCTGTGATCAAGCTGTGCGCCTCGACTTCCCACCGGACTTTGGACTGCTTCCCTCGATCCTCGACCCCCGCTTGGACACGGACCTCGTCGCCTCTCTCCAGTCCCTGACCTCTCGCTTGCCCACGGACTGCCTTCTTGCCTTGCCCCTCTGGTCTGACAAAGGATTCATCCAACACGCACAAACAACCACCTCTGGTAACAAAACATTGTTAATTCTTCACATCGTCTTGCACCATGCACGCCGAGTAGCATACACACCCCAACATATAATCAGGTTCAATAAACCTATTGAACTGATCCCTGCCGTTGTGTTGTCTCCTTCACCCGCTGTACGTAACACATAGTGTTCAACGTATGAGTTTATCGTGGCAACCTGCGTGTAGTGGCCACTACGGATAGGCGATATGGCCTAATACGGGGGTCAGCAACCCGCGGCTCTCGAACCGCATGCGGCTCTTTAGCAACACCCTAGCGGCTCCCTGGAGCTTTTTCAAAAATGGAAAAATATGGGGGGAAAATGTATTTCTTGTTTTAATAATGTTTCTGTAGGAGGACGAACATAACACAAACCTTCCTAATTGTTAGAAAGCCCACTGTTTAATATGTTTTTGTTTAAGCTTCACTGATGACAGTATTTGGCCAGAGCCGTTTTGTCCGACTAATTTTGGCGGTCCTTGAACTCATTGTAGTTGGTTTACGTGTACAACTATCTCCGACGCTGTCACAGAAAGACGTGTTCAATGCCACTCCTTCTTTGTCTCATGTTGTCCACCAAACGTTTTATGCAGTGTAGGAGGTAAAGTTTGCTAAGCACAAACATGAGCCGATATTTTTGAATGGAAGAAACTGCTGTTCTAAATGTGTCCACTAGATGTCGCAATATCAATTCTTTGTATCTATGTAGATGGTGCTACATATTACAAAAAAATAAACCACATGAGGTTAATTCAGCAGTTGAGGAAAATGATCAAACTACATAAATAACATCCTGTAATTTGATTTTGATATTATTTTTGTATCTTGATAGATTGAAAATTAACACCATTGAGTTGACTGATAAACATTCTTACATAATTTATTCAGAAAGTATAAATAAGGACAAATAAAGGTAGAATACTATTAACCACAACATGTAAGTGTAAAACCCCCCCAAAAAAACGACATTATGATTTGTACATTTTCAGAATGTGCTTGTTCTATTTTAAAGAAAACAATCTGAAGTGGTCTTTATTTTTAAGTTATTGTGTCGTGATTTTACCAGTCCGGCCCACTTGGAAGTAGATTTTTCTCCATGTGGCCCCCGATCTAAAATGAGTTTCACACCCCTGGTCTAGAGGATTGTTTGTGATTTGTACATTTTCAGAAAGTGCTTGTTCTATTTTTGGCCAAAGCCACACAAAGAAAACAATCTGAATTTGTCTTAATTTTTAGGTTATCGTGCCATGATTTTAACCCTTGTGTAATGTTCATATCGTTGTTACTCAGCCAGCGTTTGTGGGTCTGATAGACCTGTTGCATTTTGTGGCTTTTAATGCCTCACAATTAAACACGTTTATGTTAAAATACTGAACGGATGTTTACCTTATCCCAATAAACATCTGGTCAGTATTTTAACATAAAAGTGTTTGTTTGTGAGGCATTAAAAGCCACAAAATGCAACGGGTCCATCAGACCCACAAACGCTGGCTGAGTAACAACGATATGAACGTTGCACAGAAAATTTCTCCGCCAGTTTCTGCATCCCACAGGGATTCTTCTTTTGTGTTTCTGCACCTGCGGTTCCCACACAAGGTTGCAACATTGTTTGTCAACACTGTCTGCTCTCATTATCTCGCACATTTGACCCTCTGATGTTCTGTGTACCTACACTTGCTCTCATTTTCTCGCACATTTGACCCTCTGATGTTCTGTGTACCTACACTTGCTCTCATTTTCTCGCACATTTGACCCTCTGATGTTCTGTGTACCTACACTTGCTCTCATTTTCTCACACATTTGACCCTCTGATGTTCTGTGTACCTACACTTGCTCTCATTTTCTCGCACATTTGACCCTCTGATGTTCTGTGTACCTACACTTGCTCTCATTTTCTCGCACATTTGACCCTCTGATGTTCTGTGTACCGACACTTGCTCTCATTTTCTCGCACATTTGACCCTCTGATGTTCTGTGTACCTACACTTGCTCTCATTTTCTCGCACGTTTGACCCTCTGATGTTCTGTGTACCTACACTTGCTCTCATTTTCTCGCACATTTGACCCTTTGATGTTCTGTGTACCTACACTTGCTCTCATTTTCTCGCACATTTGACCCTCTGATGTTCTGTGTACCTACACTCTGTCCTCCTCCTGTCTGGGCCTGCTGTGTGTGTGTGTGTGTGTGTGTGTGTGTGTGTGTGTGTGTGTGTGTGTGTGTGTGTGTGTGTGGTACACAGAAAATCAATTTCCACATCTTATATGTAATAGAAATGTGTAGGGGGGGTGTATGGTGTGTGGTCGTTAAATATGTATTCTGATATATGTTCTTCACAGAAAACGAGCCAAAGTCAGTGAGTCTCAGTTTGAAAAATTAATCAATTGTATAATTTTTCTTTTAATAAAAAATTAAAACGGGTCCCACAGACCCGAACACCACACAAGGATTAACAGTCTGGCCCACTTGGGAATAGATGATTCCTCCATGTGGCCCCTGAGCTAAAATGAGTTTGACATCCTTGGTCTATATCAACCCTCGAGGCCACACTGTTTAGAGTGGCCACTTTTCGGTTTGACTGTACTCAGTTACCATGAATTGATTAAAGAGGTACATTATCACCAGACCTATGTAAGCGTCAATATATACCTTGATGTTGCAGAAAAAAGACCATATATTTTTTTAACCGATTTCCGAACTCTAAATTGGTGAATTTTGGCCAATTAAACGCCTTTCTACTATTCGCTCTCGGAGCGATGACGTCACATCGGGAAGCAATCCGCCATTTTCTAACTTTCGTCGGTGTGTTGTCGGAGGCTGTAACAAAATGAATAGGGACGGATTCAAGTTGCACCAGTGGCCCAAAGATGCGAAAGTGGCAAGAAATTGGACGAAATTTGTTCAAAATACGAGGGCGTGGGGAAAGCCGACGAAATGGTCAGTCGTTTGTTCCGCACACTTTACCAACGAAAGCTATGCTACGACAGAGATGGCAAGAATGTGTGGATATCCTGCGACACTCAAAGCAGATGCATTTCCAACGATAAAGACCCTAGCTTCCCTCGCCTGCTGACATCAACTCCAAAACTGGACAGATCAGCTTTCAGGAAAAGAGAGCGGGTGAGGGTATGTCTACAGAATATATTAATTGATGAAAACTGTATTCATTACTCGCGGTTTTACGTAAATTATTATACATAAACTGTGTTTACCAATAATTTAGCTTAAAAACTTTTTTTTTTTTTCAATCATTCGAGTAGTCTTGTGTAATGCAGTATTTTGTGTCTATTTAGGTATGGTTAACCTGAGTGCTGAAATCGTGGAAAAATATATGTTCTTGGCACGCCTGAAATGGGCTGTCTGCACTCTCAAAGTGCATGTTGTTGCCAAATGTATTTCATATGCTGTAAACCTAGTTCATAGTTGTTAGTTTCCTTTAATGCCAAACAAACACATACCAATCGTTGGTTAGAAGGCGATCGCCGAATTCCTCCTCGCTTTTTCCCGTGTCGCTGGCTGTCGTGTCGTTTTCATCGGTTTCGCTTGCATACGGTTCAAACCGATATGCCTCAATAGCTTCAGTTTCTTCTTCAATTTCGTTTTCGCTACCTGCCTCCACACTACAGCCATCCTTTTCAATACATGCGTAATCTGTTGAATCGCTTAAGCCGCTGAAATCCGAGTCTGAATCCGAGCTAATGTCGCTATATCTTGCTGTTTTATTCGCCATGTTTGTTTGTATTGGCATCACTGTGTGACGTCACAGGAAAATGGACGGGTGTATATAACGATGGTTAAAATCAGGCACTTTGAAGCTTTTTTTAGGGATATTGCGTGATGGGTAAAATTTTGAAAAAAACTTCGAAAAATAAAATAAGCCACTGGGAACTGATTTTTAATGGTTTTAACCCTTCTGAAATTGTGATAATGTTCCCCTTTAACATGGACCCTGACTTAAAACAAGTTGAAAAACTTATTCGGGTGTTACCATTTAGTGGTCAATTGTACAGAAAATGTACTGTACTGTGCAATCTACTAATACAAGTTTCAATCAATCAATCAATCAGAATATAGCTGCATGGCAATACAGTGATTTAGCAAAAAATGACATTAAAAAAGAGCAACTTCAAGGTAGTGTAGCTTGTAAACCTCAAGTTTGTTGAAGCGAGTGCGGCGGATGACAAGGAACTCTTCCACCGATGCAGGACAACTCCGATGGGAGTCAGCAGACGTCGGCCGTCAATAAAGATGACGACGGAGGAAAGCTTTGGGACAGCTGGCAGTTCAAAGGTGGTGCAGCCTTGAAGGCAACAGCTTTTTATTGCCGGAGCAGCGGTAGAGATGTGGAGGCGCTTGCAGGCACCTTCCCATGGGCCTCATTAAGGACTTTGCATGATGGGGTAGATAAAGGAAGTGGGCCACGGCTACTACCAGCCACGCAACCACTCCCGCTCTCTTGCTCATCTCACACATATGCTGCCTCGACATGCGCCCCCATTCCTGCCTCACAGCATGACTTTGCACTAAAGTCATGCGTGACAGCGGAGGAAAGTGGAAAGGCTCAAAAGTTGGACAAGTTTATGCAACATTTTCAGGACAAATACGCCCTAAAGGTTGAACAAAACTTGACTCCAGCTCGGTAAATGAGATTAAACCAACTCTTACTTCGCTATTTCTTGGGCTTTTTGTGATGCCTCCACGGAAGGGCACCAATGATGGCAAAGAGGAAATGTGTGATGATAAGCGTAGAATGATAGCAGAAAGTAGAAACGCTACTTATTTTATGATTAATATGTATATTGTTGTTATTAACCTTTCACACACACTCATACACCCTTACTTACTACCAGTGACGTGCAGTCAGGGGAGGCAGGTGAGGCGGGGCCATCATGGAAAGAAAGAAAATGTAAAAATAAAAAAAATAAATTAAATTGTTATATGTATCCAGTGATTATACTATAAAGTTATTTTCCATTTAACTTCGCCAATTTTAGATTATTTTTATTCAAAATTGCTGAATTTTCACATTTGCCGTTCAAATACTGAGAAGAGACTTGCGGTGATCAGCAGCCAGTTGAGCCTCACCATGGATTGCGCAATGACTCGGCTAACTGCTGGCCTGCTGTGCAGTGAGATCGTATTGCTATATGAAATATATTATACATTTCTATAGTTTAGTTAGCTGAGGTATATAATGTACAGTGTATTTTGTCAACAACTGTATGTGTGTAACGTATTTCTTATGCTGAGCAATCATAAAACGGCTGCGAAGACGCACTGGCTGAGGCTCGCAGTAATCCCGCCTCCTGGTGGTAGAGGGCGCTAGTGATCCCAGAGATCATTCATGTGACTACTCGGCTGCAGAATAAGTGACAACAAGCAGCAACAGTTAGCAGCGATCGTTTATTTTTTCCTCTTGCCTGGACTTTTAACATGGAGGATTACATATCTAAAATACAACTTTTCTAAACTGGACTTTCAATCGAAGCAGGAGGTAGTAATTAAAGGAAGATCTCCATCGAGACAGAGAGACTTTTAAAACTGAAGAAAGATAAGGAAGACTTCTATAAACAAGTTATCGATGCTTTTGTTCAGAAGGAGCTGCGCATGGACTTCATTTATAAGTAAAGGACCATAATAATGTTTTTTTTAATTAAATGTGCTTTTTTGTGTGCTACAGTTTGTATGTGTAAAGTTAAAGTTAAGTTAAAGTACCAATGATTGTCACACACACACTAGGTGTGGTGAAATGTGTCCTCTGCATTTGACCCATCCCCTTGTTGACCCCCTGGGAGGTGAGGGGAGCAGTGGGCAGCAGCGGCGCCGCGCCCGGGAATAATTTTTGGTGATTTAACCCCCAATTCCAACCCTTGATGCTGAGTGCCAAGCAGGGAAGAATGCTGGTATGAGCTTTTAATATAACATAACCCGTTAACTGCTTTCAATCAAATGGTGAATAAGATACTCTTTAGGGTTCATATGTTTGTAAATCTGACTGTGATGAAGTCAGTGCCTCACCAGTCATCAACCTCACCGCACGTCACTGCTTACTACCTTGTCAACTCCTATGTAATTGCAACATTTAAAATATTGGTACTCATCTTTATAGTCGTTGTATTCGGTGTCTTATTCTTCATGTAGCCAGCATCATAGAGCTTCAAATTCATTCAAATGTCCCCATAAAAAAAACACGCAGAGCAAACCCACAAGCTGAGCCAATCAGCTGCCGGGACAGGAAACACAGTGCTATGTGATCAGCCAATAGTGGGCCGTGTACAATATCACGAGGGCAGAGTAGCTTCACTACTGTGTAGACGGCTGGTAATATGAAATAGTTATTATCTATTAGATGATAGATCTAATATTATCTAAAAATACCTACACTGTAAAAAAAAAAAAAAGATCGTTAAAACTACGGCAAGCAATTGTTTAATAGAAACAGTAAAACACTGTAATATCAAAAATAGTTTTATCACAGTAGTAATTGTAGTGGATTCCTGCAAACCAAGAAACAGTACATAACCTAAATTACTATGGTTATAAAATGTAGAAAACACATGACTTTACTGTGAAAAAAATTAAAAATTGCACAATGCATATTAAAAAATACTGTAATGCAAATACTCTATAATGTACGGCATTTTTCTGTCTAAATTAAAGGTTTTGCAGAATTGTACATTTAATTTAACAGCATACCTTAATTCTTTAGGGGCTTGTGTTCAAATATTAGCCGAGTTAACGTCTGGCTAACAACACGTTTTTTTGTACTTTTGTGGCAAGTGGTTTCAGACATTGGGGGGTTATGTCTGTGTGCTTTATTGCAAACTGCATCGAAATGAACCACGCTGTGGGTTTAAGTGTGTTGGACCTGCTTGCAAGCAGCTATTTAGCAGATCATAGGGAGCATTTAAGGCTCATTTTTATTAGCTCAATTAAAAGGAACATGTTGCAGAAGTTGTGAGTTGTCCATTGAAAGGTTGTACAAATACTTTTAAGTTAAAATCCTCATGTACTGCTCGCATGGCTGGGAAACACAGGCCTTTTGCAGACACCGTATTTTTCGGACTATAAGTCGCAGTTTTTTTCATAGTTTGGCCGGGGTTGCGACTTATACTCAGGAGCGACTTATGTGTGAAATTATTAACACATTACCGTAAAATATCAAATAATATTATTTAGCTCATTCACCTAAGAGACTAGACGTACAAGATTTCATGGGATTTAGCGATTAGGAGTGACAGATTGTTTGGTAAACGTATAGCATGTTCTATATGTTGTAGTTATTTGAATGACTCTTACCATAATATGTTACGTTAACATACCAGGCACGTTCTCAGTTGGTTATTTATGCCTCATATAACGTACACTTATTCAGCCTGTTGTTCACTATTCTTTATTTATTTTAAATTGCCTTTCAAATGTCTGTACTTGGTGTTGGCTTTTATCAAATAAATTTCCCCAAAAAATGCGACTTATACCCCAGTGCGAATTATATATGTTTTTTTCCTTCTTTATTATGCATTTTCGGCCGTTGCGACTTATACTCTGGAGCGACTTATACTCCGAAAAATACGGTACTAGTATTGGTGACAAGGCAGCACGGTGACGCAGTGGTTCGTGCTCATGCCTCGCAGTGAGAAGGTCCTGGGTTTGATTCCCGGGTTAGGGGTCTTTCTGTGTGGAGTTTGCATGTTCTCCCCATGACTGCGTGGGTTCTCTATGAGCACTACGGATTCCTCCCACCTCCAAAAACATGCACCTGGGGATAGGTTGATTGGCAACACTGAAATTGGCCCTAATATTTACGGTGAATTCCTAGCAACCACAGCTGCCAGTATTTTACCATAAATTCTATATATATACATTTTTTTGTAAACAGATTAACAATAAATCCGTTTTTTTCATATAACAGTAAAATCAACGTAAATTGACATAGGTCACCATACCGTAATGCTGCCAATCCTATACATCGTGACTGTATTTTTTTACAGTGTATTCCTGGCAACCACAGCTGCTGGTATTTTACCGTAAATTGTGCAGATTTTTTTTTTTTATAGTGTATCTACAATTTAAATATCTGCAATGCATTGAAAGCTTAGAAGGTAAATGCGCAGGGAAACTGTAATATCATTTATTAATAAATATGAATTACTTATACACATAGCATGTAGCGGAATGTATAATCTGGACTATGATTATATTTTGTAATACGCACAAAAAAAGCATACACATACTCCATTAAGTTTCAGTTTAAAAATGCATGTCGAGTAGATTTACTTTCAGTTCAGATCAGTTCAATTTCAGTTTATTTCAAACATGTATACAATACACTGTAATTCATCACATATTTCCAGTTGTTTCATTAAAAGCACGCCCGAAAAGGAGTAGGAAGAAACTGATCTTATTTAATCCTAGCCCTTTTCATACCATACCAATTTTATCCTATTTCCTTGTTCTCTGTAACATAACAGTGAACAAATAAATAATAAACTAATAATATACCATAGTATTTAGTTGACTGTCAATCAGAATGTGCAATAATGTTATGTTACTTACTGTGCCTTGTATATACATTTTTATTTTTTAATTTTTAATTTTTTAGTTAAGTACCGTGTGACTTGTTGAAGGGTGGACTAGCAAAGTAAGATTTTCATTGTATGGCAAACTGTCTGTTTAACTGTGCATATGACAAGAAACAATCTTGAATCTTGAAGTAAGTAAATAAATATTAAATACATAAATAACTTTTGTTTCAATAAAAAATAAAAATAAAAACTTTGGTTTTGCATAATTTATTTGTAATATTTACCGTAGTATTATTCAAGTACCTGAATTATATATATATATATATATATATATATATATATATGTATATATATATATATATTTATTTTTTTATTTTTTTATTTTTTTAATATCTAAATTAAAATAAATGTAATTCTATTTTTATTTATGATTTTATTTCCACTCTTGTAATTTTATGCATATGTAAAATACTTTAAATAGCCTTGTGAACAAATTGTCCTTTAAATACATTAAATTAAATTATGTTTACCTTGCAAGACGGGAAAGATTGATATGGAAAGCAATTCATTGGTTCCCAGGTCAAGCTGTCACCATTTTAAAACCTTGTTGAGGCCCTGTCACACAACAAAAAAGCAGAAGAAAAAGCAAAATTGCTGAACCGAGCGCTTGTTCAAAATCTATTTTTCTAAATGAGTTGTATCAAAAAATAATCTTAAGGCAAAGAAAAATCAAAACAAAGATGTACGCTAGTTTTTTTTTGTAATGTGCAATTTCAGGGCGTATTTTTCCAGGAGTTTTCGGTTGAATTCGGCATTGTACGACCTCGGGCTACATGGGACTTCGAAGTGAAAAGTAGATTCGTAAAAGAGGGGGAAAAAAAATGGCGTGGGAGCTAATTATCGCTGGCTGTTTGACGCCATTCTTGTCAATTTGGTTAATTACTTTCACGGCTCCTCTCCTTGCGTTGGGTTATTAAGCGCAACAGCTACGGTTGCTTTTGACTTTTAGAGCGTCTCGTCAGTTGGATGTGTCATCAAGTCATTTAACATAGTTTGTGAAAAGGAAAAAAAAAAAAAAATTATGTAAAGAGGGGGGAAAAAAATCCGTCTGGTGCTCCAGTATGACACCATAAATTATCCTGTTTTTCACCCTCTTTTTTTCTGCTGTCACAGCCCACATATGGCATCTCACATCTCCTGCCACCAGGGTGTGTGATGTATGCTTATTTTATCATAGGCAGCCTTTTCCCAAACACACACCCATACATCACGCTGGAGCAGCCACTTATGAATGATTCAGCGAGAGAATTAAATGCCTAAACGTTGCAATTTTCCCATGGAGGCGTGGGTGTCTTAGCAAAATAAAAAGTAATATAAATGCATAAGACAGTGTTAGAAGGTGGGTGTGGGTGGGAAGTACTTGTAAAGATATTAGTGGTGTGCGGATTTGTTTTGGCTCGACAGGGTTATTGTTATGGCTGCTCAAGTGGCCTCCAACCATCAGCATCAAATCAAGCCAGCGAGATTAAAAAGGCTTCACGTGTAAATTGCATTTAAACAAGCAAGCATTTGCACAATACCACCTTTGGTGGACTTGCACATGGGAATACTGTACACCTGTTACCGGTTAATACGCGCCACAGACTCTGAATTAGCGACTCAGTGGACTAGTGGTTAGAGTGTCCGCCCTGAGATCGGTAGGTCGTGAGTTCAAACCCCGGCCGAGTCATACCAAAGACTTTAAAAATGGGACCCATTACCTCCCTGCTTGGCACTCAGCATCAAGGGTTGGAATTGGGGGTTAAATCACCAAAAATTATTCCCGGGCGCGGCCACCGCTGCTGCTCACTGCTCCCCTCACCTCCCAGGGGGTGATCAAGGGTGATGGGTCAAATGCAGAGAATAATCGCCACACCTCGTGCGTGTGTGTGACAATCATTGGTACTTTAACTTTAACTTTAATTCACCCGAGAATGTCTCCCAAATTCCAATTCGTTTCCATCAATTTGAACTGAGGTTGCAAACAGGAAGTATAATTGCATTGACATTCGATGAAATTCCACTTGATAAATTTGGTGTATTCCCGAATGACACTTTACAGTCTGTCCTAAACAACTGTTCATTTGTTGTTTTATTGATATTATTAGGCAAGGCAAGGCAAGGCAACTTTATTTGTATAGCGCTTTTCATACACAAGGCAGACTCAAAGTGCTTCACAGACAACAAAGTGAAATGAAAGATAATAAAATCCATCCATCCATCCATCTTCTTCCGCTTATCCGAGGTCGGGTCGCGGGGGCAGCAGCTTAAGCAGGGAAGCCCAGACTTCCCTTTCCCCAGCCACTTCGTCCAGCTCCTCCCGGGGGATCCCGAGGCGTTCCCAGGCTAGCCGGGAGAGATAGTCTTCCCAGCGTGTCCTGGGTCTTCCCCGTGGCCTCCTACCGGTCGGACGTGCCCGAAACACCTTCCTAGGGAGGCGTTCGGGTGGCATCCTGACCAGATGCCCGAACCACCTCATCTGGCTCCTCTCGATGTGGAGGAGCAGCGGCTTTACTTTGAGCTCCCCCCGAATGACAGAGCTTCTCACCCTATCTCTAAGGGAGAGCCCCGCCACTCGGCGGAGGAAACTCATTTCGGCCGCTTGTACCCGTGATCTTGTCCTTTCGGTCATGACCCAAAGCTCATGACCATAGGTGAGGATGGGAACGTAGATCGACCGGTAAATCGAGAGCTTTGCCTTCCGGCTCAGCTCCTTCTTCACCACAACGGATCGATACAGCGTCCGCATTACTGAAGACGCCGCACCGATCCGCCTGTCGATCTCACGATCCACTCTTCCCCCACTCGTGAACAAGACTCCGAGGTACTTGAACTCCTCCACTTGGGGCAAGATAATAAAAGCAAAATTAAAATGCAGACAATAAAAATAAAAACAGTGCGGACTTTAAAGGTTAAAAGATTAAAAGATTTAGCTGAAAGCTAAGGTGAACATATTACCATGATACTCATGTACATGCACATTATTCTACTGAATTTGTCTCTTATTTAACACTTTTTTAAAGCCAGTAGTCGAAAGATCGAACATAGACCATTCAGCGGCAGTGCACCTTATAATCCGGTGCGCCCTATGGTCTGGAAAATACGGTAGTTGTATCCAAATCCTGATTTAGTATTACATTGAAATCTCCACCACATATGCAAACACCATCAGTCGCCAATGCTATCATATCAAACAGTGATTTGAATAACCTTTTATCTCTGTCTGGAGGTGCATATACATTTATCAGGCTCACCGTATTTTCTTCTATTTTCCCCTTTAATATTAAGTATCCGCCTTCTTTATCTTTTACTTCTTTACAATATTCAAATTGTATTTTATTAGATCTAAGAGCGGGCAGCACAGTGGGAGAGGGGTTAGTGCGTCTGCCTCACAATATGAAGGTCCTGAGTAGTCCTGGGTTCAATCCCGGGCTCGGGATCTTTCTGTGTGGAGTTTGCATGTTCTCCCCGTGACTGCGTGGGTTCCCTCAGGGTACTCCGGCTTCCTCCCACCTCCAAAAACATGCACCTGGGGATAGGTTGATTGGTAACACTAAATTGGCCCTAGTGTGTGAATGTAAGTGTGAATGTTGTCTATCTGTGTTGGCCCTGTGATGAGGTGGCGACTTGTCCAGGGTGTACCCCGCCTTCCGCCCGATTGTAGCTGAGATAGGCTCCAGCGCCCCCCGCGACCCCGAAGAGAATAAGCGGTAGGAAATGGATGGATAGATCTAAGAGCAGCGACACCCCTCCTATGACATTGTGTATACGAAGTAGAAAAGGTGTTTTTATAATCAAACCGCTTTTAATTTCTTGTGATCCTGTTGTGAAAGATGGGTTTATGGTAGAAACATGACATACACCTCCTCCCTCTTTAATTTAGCAATCACTTTCTTTCCTTTTGATTGGGTTTCTCAGGCCATTTACGTAAAAAAATACTAATTTTATACTTTTTCAAATGTTCTTGTAATCAGACATTATTTTCGGTATATTAGATGGAATCTTTACCTGAAATGTTTCGACTGTCATCTGCAGTCTTCTTCAGAAGGGTCACCTGACCACAGTGGTGGTCACCTGAACACCACTGTGGTCAGTGGTGGTTACCTGAACACAGTGGTCACCTGAACAACCATGACCACAGTGGGGTTCAGGTGACCACCACTGTGTTCAGGTGACCACCACTGACCACAGTGGTGTTCAGGTCACCACCACTGTGTTCAGGTGACCACCACTGTGTTCAGGTGACCACCACTGACCACAGTGGTGTTCAGGTCACCACCACTGTGGTCAGGTGACCCTTCTGAAGAAGACTGCAGTTTACAGTCGAAACATTTCAGGTAAAGATTTCGTCTAATATACAGAAAATAAGGTTTGATTACAAGAACATTTGAAAAAGTATACTAAAAAGAAGACATTAACCTTTTTGAGCAATACTAATTTCAAATGAACTTGCACCATACTTTGACAGAACAAAACTTACATATTTGTATTCCCACAAGCTAAACTTAATCCACATAGTAAACCACAAATATAAAATAATTAAAAAAAGGATTGTAAAATTCTAGTTAAAATTCCCCAAAGAGTGCAGTTCCACTTTAGTAAATCCAAGTTTTACTTACAGTATTGTCTCAAGAGAAAATATACTGTTATAAAAGCTTGCTGAAATGCGTGTGTGTGTGTGTGTGTGTGTGTGTGTGTGTGTGTGTGTTCTTGTATTCCTACCCTTCTTGAGACATCAACAAGGAAAAGTGCCGTCCATATGAGGACCGGTGAACAAGTTAGGACATAAATCATGGTCCCAATACGGAAAACCATTGCATCTAATAGAAAATGTCTCATTTGCACCCCTGGTGGTGAAATCTATCAAAATTAGGGTGGTCCCAAAAAGGAGGGATTTTTCACATTGACTGTGTTGGTTATTAAAAGTGCTCCCCCTCTGGTCAACATATGAAATAACAAGTGTGTGTGAAAATTTGAAGTGCTCCCCCTTTGGCCAACATATGTAATAACAAGTGTGTGTAAGAAATTGAAATGCGCGCCCTTTGGCCAAAATTAATTAAAAAAATAAATATATATGTACATAGAGACATTCTGTGATAAATTGAAGTAAATAATGAATATTAAAAACCAAATACAAACAAAACATTCAAAAAACAAATAATTAACCTAAAGCTGACCTTTTTTATATTTGCATAGTATGCATATATTTTTTATGTTGTAAATACACATCTTTATATATCTACAAAGGGTGGTCCTAAAGAGGTCGGCATTTTTCGGAGGTCTCAAAAAGTTAATAAATACAAGAATGTGTGTGTGTGTGTGTGTGTGTGTGTGTGTGTGTGTGTGTGTGTGTGTGTGTGTGTGTCTGTGTGTGTGTGTGTTTTCTTGTATTCCTACCCTTCTTGAGACATCAACAAGGAAAAGTGCCGTCCATATGAGGACCGGTGAACAAGTTAGGACATAAATCATGGTACCAATACGGAAAACCATTGCATCTAATAGAAAATGTCTCATTTGCACCCCTGGTGGTGAAATATATCAAAATTAGGGTGGTCCCAAAAAGGAGGGATTTTTCACATTGACTGTGTTGGTTATTAAAAGTGCTCCCCCTCTGGTCAACATATGAAATAACAAGTGTGTGTGAAAATTTGAAGTGCTCCCCCTCTGGCCAACATATGTAATAACAAGTGTGTGTAAGAAATTGAAATGCGAACCCCTCTGGCCAAAATTAATTTAAAAAAAAAATAATAAAAATGTATATAGAGACAGACTCTTATAACTTGAAGTAAATAATGAATATTAAAAACCAATAACAAACAAACAATTCAAAAAAACAAATAACTAACCAAAAGCTTACCTTTTCTATATTTGCATAGTATGTATATATGATTAATGTTGTAAATACAAATCTTTTATATATCTAGAAAGGGTGGTCCTAAAGAGGTCGGCATTTTTCGGAGGTCTCAAGAAGTTAACAAATACAAGAATGTGTGTGCGTGTGCATGTGTGTGTGTGTGTGTGTGTGTGGGGGGGGGGGTTCATTTCAGGTGAATCGGTAATTATTTGCTGGAGTAGAAGCTCCATACTTGGAGGTAGTGTAGCTTTGAGTTCACATGTCAGCTTTATGGAAAGGAGAGTCACGGAGGAAACCCTTCCAAGAGACATAAATCCACCTAAATCCAGTCTGAATGCTCCTACTGAATATGATCCTTACTGGCAGTCTCAGCACACTCGCTAGCGCTGTAATGAAACACAGAGCAACCACACAGATACATTGAGTGAAAAGACAGCAGGGATTGAATGAGCGATAAGGAGGCCCAGCTCAAAGGAGCACAGTAAATTCACCGCAGCGATACGTCGGCATTGATCTGACACCTCTCAACAAGAGCGTCAGCCCGCGTCTGTGATCAGATCCTTCCATTTCGCCCACTCGACCACCCTGCAGCCCCCACCAGTTCTGATATGGATGAGCCTGATCAGAAATGGCAGTGTAGGGAAGGGGGAAAAAAAAGAAATGCACTTACTTTGCCAGACGTGTTGTACATCAGGTGGATTCCACCAGGGAAATCAGCAGCTGGGATTGAGACATCCTTATGGTGGCATGAGGCTGCCTAGGACCCTTCCATGAAGCATTGGCGCAGTGTACCTGCCAAGATGATACATAACCTTGTTAACATGAAAAGAAAAACATCTTTCCTGCATAGACGAAGTTCCTCTGCTCCAAATTACGTGGACGGCTTCAACAGCTAAATGAGTAAACAGCTAAGGCGGGATTGACTCCACATCGGGGTTCTCAAACTCAATTTACCTGGGAGCCGCTGGAGGTACACTGCAAAAACTGAAATCTAAGTAAGATGAAATATCTCAAATAAAGGTGATATTTGCTTATTTTCTGTCTGATAAGATAATTCTTCTCACTAAGCAAATTTTATGTGACAGTGTTTTACTTGTTTTAAGGGTTTTGGTCCTAAATGATCTCAGTAAGGTAATACAGCTTGTTGCTGAGATGATATGACCTATGTTGAGTAAAACAAAAGCATTTATTCGGGTAGGAATGTCACATTTTACACCAGCAACATTTTTGACAATCAAAGCATGATCGTAATAATCCACATTTTGTATCATTGACATCGCTAATAACACAGAAGTGCTGCCGCTGTCCGAACAAGGCACAGAGCTCCGCCCCCGTGCGCACTCCCGCGGCAGGGGGTACAAAATATTTCAGGGAGACAGAATTCCGCACGATACCGGGATAGCGAGTGCAAAAACGCGAATGCTTATGGATTGTTTGTTATCCGCCGTGTTGTTGTTGTTGTAAACGTGGTCATGGAGACAAAAAAACCCCAAATGACATTTAAAAATACATGTACGCCGAAAGGGACAAGCGGTAGAAAATGGATGGGTGGATGTACTGTAGTGTTCATTGTGTGGCAATGCAAATAGTGTGATGCAAATAACAAATAATGACCCACAAATATATATATATACCGTATTTTTCGGACTATAAGTCGCAGTTTTTTTCATAGTTTGGCCGGGCTCCAGTGCGACTTATATGTTTTTTTCCTTCTTTATTATGCATTTTCGGCAGGTGCGACTTATACTCCGGTGCGACTTATACTCCGTAAAATACGGTAATTGGTCCGAGTTATCGGGGACTGTTATTGTCGACGGACAGGTGTCGCTATGTGATTGCAGACTACATAAGGCTACATTGTCTACCTTACTTTACTTTTTTTCCCACTGCGTACCCATCACTTTGATTTGTTTTGTCAGAGAGAGACATATACAGTCGTGGTCAAAAGTTTACATACACTTGTAAAGTACATAATGTCATGGCTGTCTTGAGTTTCCAATAATTGGCCAAACAGCTACATTTTTGTTTCATCTGACCACAGAACTTTCCTCCAGAAGGTCTTATCTTTGTCCATGTGATGTCAGATGAAACAAAATCACCTCTGGAGCCCAAAACAGGCGTTACATGTGTTTTCTTATTTGATGTGATTGTTTCGTAAGAGTAGCGGTCTGAAATTTTTTAAATGAAAGTTTTGTCAACATTAAATTGCATTGTATTTTTGATTGCACCATTGTTAGAATAGGAAGTTATAATAGAAGTATACACACTTTCTCTCAAAGGGGTCTTATAATGATGTGTTTGCTGACATTTAAAACACTTCCTTTGGTCTACACAACATGAAATGGTGATCGGTCAATTTTTGCAAAAATTATGTTTTACAGACACTTTGTGATGCGCTGTTTTGTGGACAGTCTTATTTACGTGCCTCCACTTTGACAGTGTCTTCTCCTCATCAGCCATGTTGTAGTTTTTAGCGCTTCCATATGGAGTCTACTGACAGATATAAGTTAGAACTAAACGTTAGTTTGTATTAGAAATGGCACCAGCGGAGGATGCAAGTGTATGTACAACCAGTGTTGGTTCTCCTACCATAAAAAAAAGTTATTAGTTACAAATGACTTCTCCCAAAAAGTAATGAATTCAGTTACCTCATTGTAGGAGTAATTAGTTACTCAGCAAAGTAACTGTGACGTTTAGTTTTTTTTATACACTATTCCGTCCGATAATATCTTTTGTGGGGTGACGTGGCTCGGTTGGTAGAGTGGCCGTGTCAGCAACTTGAGGGTTCCAGGTTCGATCCCCGCTTCCGCCATCCTAGTCACTGCCAAATTGTGTCCTTGGGCATGACACTTTACCCACCTGCTCCCAGTGCCACCCACACTGGTTTAAATGGAACTTAGACAATGGGTTTCACTATGTAAAGCGCTTTGAGTCACTAGAGAAAAGCGCTATATAAATCACTTCGCTTAACGTCAAAGATGTTTATATTAAGACATTTAAGAAAAAAACATATACAGAAGGAACAAGCGGTAGAAAATGGATGGATGGATGGCATTATATACAGTATTTTAGAACATTTGGCATTCATTTGAACTTAATAAATTGCAGTGTGCCATATGATATGCAAATAAAAAATTAAAATTACATTTATATTCTGTAAAGTAACAACATTAAATATTGAAAGTACACATACTTGCCAACCTTGAGACCTCCGATTTCGGGAGGTGGGTGTGGGGGGTGGGGGCGTGGTTAGGGGTGGGGGGGCGTGGTTGGGACCAGGGGCGTGGTTGGGGGCGTGGTTAAGAGGGGGGTAGTATATTTACAGCTAGAATTCACCAAGTCAAGTATTTCATATATATATATATATATATATATATATATATATATATATATATATATATAAGAAAAACTTGACTTTCAGTGAATTCTAGCTATATATATATATATATATATATTTATTTTATTATATATATATATATATATATATATATATATATATATATATATATATATATATATATATATATATATATATATATATATATAAATAAAAGAAATACTTGAATTTCAGTGTTCATTTATTTACACATTTCCACACACATAACACTCATCTACTCATTGTTGAGTTAAGGGTTGAATTGTCCATCCTTGTTCTATTCTCTGTCACTATTTTTCTAACCATGCTGAACACCCTCTCTGATGATGCATTGCTGTGTGGCACGCACTAGAGTCAGGAATCTTCCATCTCTCCCTAGCAAGGCCCAAAACCGGTCAATCTTTGCTTCCTGAGGAAGATCTTCACTGCCAAGCACTTGGTAGTCCACAACTTCTTCCCGGAGGCTATTCAGGTCCAATCGCAGCTGCGGCTTGGAACTTATAAGCTATTTCTTCTTACTCGTCGTCGGCGTCGCCATGGCTGTACAGTCCTCGTTCTTCTGCTTCGTCTCCTTGTTGTGTGCGCAGTTGTGCACTGCACTCTCTAAAAGCCGTAGATGTTGTTGTCACATATGCATGTGCAGTAGATGGCAGTATTGTCCTGTTTAAGAGTGTCACAACATTGCTGTTTACGGCAGACAAACTGCTTTACGGTAGACGAAAACGTGACTGCTGTTGTTGTGTGTTGTTGCCGCGCTGGGAGGGCCTTAATGAAACTGCCTAACAATAAACCCACATAAGAAACCAAGAACTCGCCCTCGATCATTCTACAGTTATAACGTGATTGGGCAGGCACGCTGTTTATATTGTGGGAAAGCGGACGTGAGAACAGGCTGTCGACACGTCACTCAGGTTCGCATGGAGCTGGAGGGGGCGTGGCCTCCAGCCCAGCCTGAATTTCGGGAGATTTTCAGGAGAAAATTTGTCCCAGGAGGTTTCCGGGAGAGGCGCTGAATTTCGGGAGTCTCCCGGAAAATCCGGGAGGGTTGGCAAGTATGAAAGTACAAAACCCAATACGGTACCAAAAATGCAAACTTATGTACAAAGACATTTGGCCTTTATAAGTAGTGTAATTTTCTGCACCTGCACACCAAAATACAGCTTAAAAGAACTTCAAATAAAACTGTTAGCAAGTTTTAGGCAAATAAATGACATCCATTCAAGTAGAATGTTTAAAAACGTTCCTGGATGACAATAAAATTGCATTTGTGTACAAATATTGGGGTCTTTTCTAAAGCTAATTTTAATAATGCAAAAGAGTAATCACCTGTTATTAATTAATTAATCCAAATTCCAAAATGTGATGAATCTGATTTTTTTTTTTTTCAAATTGGCTGCATTTGGGTTTGGGATTGGGTTAGCAGCAGCAGCAAGTGTCATGTTAGCATGTGCAGATGTGAGGTGCAATGTTACACAAACATCCTTGCCTTTCATTTAAGGTAGTGGCGCTACTTTCAGTTTGAGATCGCTACCATTGAATTTCCCTGGCTGTGGCTCGTTGCAATTATCAGTCAGTCAATCAGAGCACACAGTGGGACAGCTTAAACAGGGCATGATCCGCCCACCCAGCCAATCATCATCAGCGCATTTACAGCGCCGTCATCATCCCCTCTCTGCATGCAGCTGATGTGTGGCTGAAACCAGACACCTTGGGCTTCAGTCAGCCAAACTGTAGAACTGAGCCACTTCACATTCTCAGTAACGACAACAGCATTGCAACAATAGAAACAGTAATTTATTATATTACCCGTTACTGAAAAAAACTTTACCGCCAACACTGTGTACAAGCCAGTCTGCCACACAACAAGAGGATAGCGAAAAAGAAGTGAAGTGAAGTGAATTATATTTATATAGTGCTTTTCTCTAGTGACTCAAAGCGATTTACATAGTGAAACCCAATATCTACATTTAAACCAGTGTGGGTGGCACTGGGAGCAGGTGGGTAAAGTGTCTTGCCCAAGGACACAAAGGCAGTGAGTAGGATGGCGGAAGCGGGAATCGAACCCTCAAGTTGCTGGCACGACGGCCACTCTACCAACCGAAAAGAAGGAGCTTATTGACTACAGTGTCAGACTCGCGCAACGATCTTTGGGTAAATCTCGACCACATATGGATATATCCGCTCACGTCACCAATTGCAACGAAATTTCGTTCTTATCTGTACTGTAAAGTTCAAATTTGAATGACAATAAAAAGGAAGTCTAAGTCTAAGTCTAAGTCTAATTGGAAATGCCAAAAATGGGGCACATTCCAAACGGCTTGTTTGGATGAATATGATATAAGGCAAGATTGTTTTATAAGTATCCCCGCCATGCCTCCATGGTTTGATTTAAAATTTTCGGGACTTAGGCAGGTAGAAAAATTAGTTTTGCATCATAGCTCACCTTCAAGGTCACCACTGACTCCCACTATAACTGTTATTAGATATATATTTATATATATATATATATATATATATATATATCCATCCATCCATTTTCTACCGCTTATTCCCTTTGGGGTCGCGGGGGGTGCTGGAGCCTATCTCAGCTACAATCGGCAATATATATATATATATATATATATATATATATATATATATATATATATATATATATATATATATATATATATATATATATATATATATATATATATATTTATATATATATATATATATATATATATATATATATGTATATATATATCCATCCATACATCCACTTTCTACCGCTTATCCCTTTCGGGGTGGCGGGGGGTCGCTGGAGCCTATCTCAGCTGCATTCGGGCGGAAGGCGTGGTACACCCTGGACAAGTCGCCACCTCATCACAAGGCCAACACACATATATATATATAAATTTGGACACACCTTCTCATTCAATGGGTTTTCTTTATTTTCATGACTATTTACATTGCAGATTGTCACTGAAGGCATCAAAACTATGAATGAACACATGTGGAGTTATGTATTTAACAACAAAAAAAAGGTGAGATAACTGAAAACATGTTTTGTATTCTAGTTACTTCAACATAGCCACTCTTTGCTCTGATTGCTGCTTTGCACACTCTTGGCATTCTCTCGATGGGCTTCAAGAGGTAGTCACCTGAAATGGTTTTCACTTCACAGGTGTCATAGTTTTGATGCCTTCAGTGACAATCTACAATGTAAATAGTCATGAAATTAAAGAAAACACATTGAAATGAGAACAATTTGGCCTGTACTGTATACATATATATATATATATATATATATATATATATGAATTAGACTTGTGTGAACTCAGTATACTAAACCAGTACACTAAACCAAATCCTGTCTGCTTTATCTCAATGTTGTCAGCCATGACCTTTCCCTAATAAAGGCTATAATTATACCCGACCTCAAATATTCCACTCTGCACCTTATTTTTACAATGTTGCACATTTTGCATTTGCCGTTATAAACAGTTGTTTTTAAACAAAAACATAAAACAAAACAATAAATAAAACATGTAGATCAATAGATGGCTGTGAAGTTGGTCAAACATTTCAAGCGTTACAATATTAATTTATTGCTGATTTACAACACTTTCATGTGAGTAAGTGTATATATCGTCAATCTTGAGGTTGCACATGCACAAGGGTTAAATGTAAACACAGTGACATCTTTGTAGCATAAATGCCTCACTTGAATGTTGCGTTGATTCTCCTATGGAGGCTAGGAGCATGCAAATAATCGCCGGGTCTCTAATTTACAAAAACATTAGCATAATTAGCTGTGGCTGTAGGCAACCTCCCAGTGCTGCTTTTCTTAACTCCACAAAGTGGCAGTGTTCGAATGTGCACCCTCTGTATTCTCTATAAAATGTTCGCTGCTCAGCTGCCGGTGTGAAATTCATGTGTATCGTACAAACCCCGTTTCCATATGAGTTGGGAAATTGTGTTAGATGTAGATATAAACGGAATACAATGATTTGCAAATCATTTTTAACCCATATTCAGTTGAATGCACTACAAAGACAAGATATTTGATGTTCAAACTCATAATCTTTTTTTTTTTTTGCAAATAATAATTAACTTAGAATTTCATGGCTGCAACACGTGCCAAAGTAGTTGGGAAAGGGCATGTTCACCACTGTGTTACATGGCCTTTCCTTTTAACAACACTCAGTAAACGTTTTGGAACTGAGGAGACACATTTTTTAAGCTTCTCAGGTGGAATTCTTTCCCACTCTTGCTTGATGTACAGCTTAAGTTGTTCAACAGTCCGGGGGTCTCCGTTGTGGTATTTTAGGCTTCATAATGCGCCACACATTTTCAATGGGAGACAGGTCTGGACTACAGACAGGCCAGTCTAGTACCCGCACTCTTTTACTAAGAAGCCATGTTGATGTAATACGTGGCTTGGTATTGTCTTGCTGAAATAAGCAGGGGCGTCCATGGTAACGTTGCTTGGATGGCAACATATGTTGCTCCAAAACCTGTATGTACCTTTCAGCATTAATGGCGCCTTCACAGATGTGTAAGTTACCCATGTCTTGGGCACTAATACACCCCCATACCATCACAGATGCTGGCTTTTCAACTTTGCGCCAATAACAATCCGGATGGTTCTTTTCCTCTTTGGTCCGGAGGACACGACGTCCACAGTTTCCAAAAACAATTTGAAACGTGGACTCGGCAGACCACAGAACACTTTTCCACTTTGTATCAGTCCATCTTAGATGAGCTCAGGCCCAGCAAAGCCGACGGCGTTTCTGGGTGTTGTTGATAAACGGTTTTCGCCTTGCATAGGAGAGTTTTAACTTGCACTTACAGATGTAGCGACCAACTGTAGTTACTGACAGTGGGTTTCTGAAATGTTCCTGAGCCCATGTGGTGATATCCTTTACACACTGATGTCGCTTGTTGATGCAGTACAGCCTGAGGGATTGAAGGTCACGGGCTTAGCTGCTTACGTGCAGTGATTTCTCCAGATTCTCTGAACCCTTTGAGGATATTACGGACCGTAGATGATGAAATCCCTAAATTCCTTGCAATAGCTGGTTGAGAAAGGTTTTCCTTAAACTGTTCAACAATTTACTCACATATTTGTTGACAAAGTGGTGACCCTCGCCCCATCCTTGTTTGTGAATGACTGAGCATTTCATGGAATCTACTTTTATACCCAATCATGGCACCCACCTGTTCCCAATTTGCCTGTTCACCTGTGGGATGTTACAAATAAGTGTTTTATGAGCATTCCTCAACTTTATCAGTATTTATTGACACCTTTCCCAACTTCTTTGTCACGTGTTGCTGGCATCAAATTCTAAAGTTAATGATTATTTGCAAAAAAAAAAAAAGTTTATCAGTTTGAACATCAAATATGTTGTCTTTGTAGCATATTCAACTGAATATGGGTTGAAAATGATTTGCAAATCATTGTATTCCGTTTATATTTACATCTAACACAATTTCCCAACTCATATGAAAACGGGGTTTGTACTTTTGTTTACAATCAGCTGTTTGCTCTGTTACAACACAACATTGGTTCTGTTGCTATATATAATATTCTGAATACACTAAATCTGAATGAATTACAGATTAAGACTGATTCACAATCCTGGTCCTTAAAGTTTCCCTGTACAGTAAGAAATAGAGGCTATTAGGGGATCTGTTAGTCATCTTAAACACATTTCATAAATGGAACCAATCAGCAATCATCATAATTCTGTCAATTATTTCATCTTGAGTACAAATAAAACATAGGATATGCCTCTTAATGACACATCCTTCATCAAAGCAAGTGACCGCTTTATTACGCCTCTTTGTCACAACAATCAGCTCAGTCACGGTGTAATTGACGCAGACGGCGCAGAGTCTCATTTAAAGTAAATTCCATGGCACGAGATTGGCGTCTTAATTAACTTGAACAAGGTACTTCCATGACAGCTTGGGAGTGGATAAAACAAAGAAACTGACAAAAGCGCCTCCTCAGGAATTTGGATGGACAGAAAAAAGCGTTTGAACAAGGATGTTAGAACTCTGAAACACCCGAAAGTCTGGTGGCTAAAAACGTGTGTCAGTGATAGTTTGTGCAAAAATTGGACTCCAAAGGTTTGTCACAGAAAATATGTAGAATAACTCTACAGAACTATAGAATACAAGTGGAAATGCACTTTCCGGTTCTGTGAATGTTTTTTAGATGGGAGTGCAAACATTATCATTACTTTCCGTACATGCTTCTTAGTATTTAAGAATAAATAAAAAAATAAAGCACAAGACAGAGGAATCCAGTGGAATATTCATGAGATTTTGCAAATGATTTTAAGATTGACAATAGTTATAGAACAAAGGTTTTATTTCGTAAAAACGGATTATAAGGCGCACTGCTGATGAATGGTCTATTTTTGATCTTTTTTCATATATAAGGCGCACCGGATTATAGGGCGCATTAAAGGAGTCATATTATAAAACATATAAAATATTGGTGTTGTTCACTTGAGTCATATTGCCATCATATTGCAGTCGAAACATATTTCTTATGTTTGACTTCCATCTACTGGTCACACATATTATTACACCATGTACCAAATAAAATAGCTTCGAGGCCGATAAGCAAAACCAGAAATATTCCGTACATAAGGAGCACCGGGTTATAAATCGCACTGTCGAGTTTTGAGAAAAGAAAATGATTTTAAGTCTGCCTTGTAGTCTGTAAATCCATCCATCCATTTTCTACTGCTTATTCCCTACGGGGTCGCGGGGGGCGCTGGAGCCTATCTCAGCTACAATCGGGCGGAAGGCGGGGTACACCCTGGACAAGTCGCCACCTCATCGCAGGGCCAACACAGATAGACAGACAACATCCACACACTAGGGCCAATTTAGTGTTGCCAATCAACCTATCCCCAGGTGCATGTCTTTGGAGGTGGGAGGAAGCCGGAGTACCCGGAGGGAACCCACGCAGTCACGGGGAGAACATGCAAACTCCACACAGAAAGATCCCGAGCCCAGGATTGAACTCAGGGCTAGTCAGGACCTTCGTATTGTGAGGTAGATGCACTAACCCCTCTTCCACCGTGCTGCCTTAGTCTGGAAAATACAGTATTTATTTGATTAGGATTTTGGGCAAAAACAAAACAAAAAGAGGCGCACTCTATATTTGATTTTGTAAAATGAGGGGTTTTTTTTGTGTTTTTTTTTTAGAATTGTTGGAAAAATCTAAAGGACATTTTTATATTTTTTTAAATTAAATTAATTGAATAATATATATCATTATTACCCTACAATTTAATATTATTATTGTATTTTTATATTTACTGATATTAATATATATTTGTATTTTTTATGAAAATAATACAAATATAAAACCAAAAACACATTTTCAGTTAGTACTTTTAGAGAATGTTGGTGGGAAACATCCATCCATCCATTTTCTACCACTTGTCCCTTTTGGGGTGCCGGGGGGCGCTGGAGCCTATCTCAGCTGCATTCGGGCGGAAGGCGGGGTACACCCTGGACAAGTCGCCACTTCATCGCAGGGCCAACACAGATAGACAGACAACATTCACACTCACATCCACACACCAGGGCCAATTTAGTGTTGCCAATCAACCTATCCCCAGGTGCATGTCTTTAGAGGTGGGAGGAAGCTGGAGTACCTGGAGGGAACCCACGCAGTCACGGGGAGAGCATGCAAACTCCACACAGAAAGATCCCGGGATTGAACTCACGACTACTCAGGACCTTCGTATTGTGAGGCAGATGCACTAACCCCTCTTCCACCGTGCTGCCTTAGTCTGGAAAATACAGTATTTATTTGATTAGGATTTTGGGCAAAAACAAAACAAAAAGAGGCACACTCCATATTTGATTTTGTAAAATGAGGGGTTTTTTTGTGTTTTTTTTTTTTAATTGTTGGAAAAATCTAAAGGACATTTTTATATTTTTTTAAATAATTTATCAAATTAATTGATTAATATATATCATTATTACCCTACAATTTAATATTATAATTGTATTTTTATATTTACTGATATTAATATATATTTGTATTTGTTATGAAAATAATACAAATATAAAACCAAAAACACATTTTTGGTTAGTACTTTTAGAGAATGTTGGTGGGAAACATCCATCCATCCATTTTCTACCGCTTGTCCCTTTTGCGGTGGCGGGGGGCGCTGGAGCCTATCTCAGCTGCATTCGGGCGGAAGGCGGGGTACACCCTGGACAAGTGGGAAACAGATGGTTTTAATTGTTATTATATTTGTTTTGTGTAGCTCTGCTGGTTGCAGGTACATTAAATATTGATCGCTCAATTAATGATTATTATGACCATCGCAAAAGTGAGGGATCACATGACGCAGAGAGTGGATGGTGTTTGATTGAAAGCAAGTTTGATAGAGGGCAGGATTCGATGGCAAGGGAGGGAATGGCAGTCACTCGGACACCTTCCGTACTTTTGAAGTCTAATTCCATGTCGCCGCTGTGTGCAGGAAGCGCATAATAACACCACGTGTGACAAAAGGGCAGAGATAGCAAGTTGGCGAGCACTCTGCAGAGGAGTGATAATGGCGCTGCGGTTGTTTGCCTATTACGCCGTGTTTTGTTTGCGCCGACTGCAGATAAGTCATCAATACCGCACCGTGTCGCCTTTGTGTTGGTCGGTGACACTATGCAGTGTGTACACTGTGAGTCAGCACGCAGGGCGTGAATCAGCTATTTAATTCTGGCGTCAAACTGATGTCATTATCTTCACCGAGGCTCTTTTAGATGCCATTGTTGCTTAGGATTATGAAGCAATGACTTGCGTGGGACAACAGATTTAATTGAAAGTGCGTGTGGATTTGCAAGATGTGACTTTTCCTTTATTTTCTTAATGAATAACGCATGAGTTGTCTTGACAGAATTCAGGATTACGTAGGGGAGGTTTACAAGTTGATCCATGTTAGGATTGTTGGCTATCATAGTTGTGATATTTGACTGTCTAGACAGCGTCGCTTTAATGATTCCTTGATACTATAATAATGAACTGAAAGCAAAAAGAGCCCTGGTTGTAAATGAACAGAAATAAAACCCGGCTTGATTAACAATCAGAGGCGTTAAGTTTTCGAGTGCCTCCAGATTTCAATTGTTTCCAACTAGACTGCACTTAGTTCTGCTATATGCAAAAGACCGGGTGCACCGGGTTCATGTATGATTGGACATTTTATGAAAGCTATTCACAACTTATGCATACCCAAGAAACTCTTCTAAAAAGGGAAGTCTTATTTTTCCAGTTCAGTCGCCATGCTTTTTCATCTTTCCCCTCAAGCACCACTTTCTCATGCTTCTTTTTTTTTTTTTTTTGTCCTGTCCAGCTTCTCAGGCAAATCATATAGTTGATGTACAAACCCCGTTTCCACATGAGTTGGGAAATTATGTTAGATGTAAATATAAACGGAATACAATGATTTGCAAATCCTTTTCAACACATATTCAATTGAATGCACTCCAAAGACAAGATATTTGATGTTCAAACTCATACACTTTATTTTTTTTTGCAAATAATAATTAACTTAGAATTTCATGGCTGCAACTAGTGCCAAAGTAGTTGGGAAAGGGCATGTTCACCACTGTGTTACATGGCCTTTCCTTTTAACAACACACAGTAAACATTTGGGAACTGAGGAGACACATTTTTTAAGCTTCTTAGGTGGAATTCTTTCCCATTCTTGCTTGATGTACAGCTTAAGTTGTTCAACAGTCCGGGGGTCTCTTTTATACCCAATCATGGCACCCACCTGTTCCCAATTTGCCTGTTCACCTGTGGGATGTTCCAAATAAGTGTTTGATGAGCATTCCTCAACTTTATCAGTATTTATTGCCACCTTTCCCAATTTCTTTGTCACGTGTTGCTGGCATCAAATTCTAAAGTTGTTTTTTTTGCAAAAAAAAAAAAAATGTTTATCAGTTTGACCATCAAATATGTTGTCTTTGTAGCATATTCAACTGAATATGGGTTGAAAATGATTTGCAAATCATTGTATTCCATTTATATATACATCTAACACAATTTCCCAACTCATATGGAAACGGGGTTTGTAGATGCCCATATCGGCTGTTCACATTTACTTTACAAAAGAGAAGTGTAGGATACTTCTCTTGTTGCCTTATTTGTATTTGACTTTTATTAAATGTATTTATATTATCATTTGATGCAGCCGGGCCGGAGCAGGAGGGGATAGAAAGAGAAAAAAAAGAAGACAGAGGGGGAAATTGTGGGGACAAGAGGGGGATTAGACAGAGAGACAAAAACAACAACAGCAAACACAACAACAACAATAGAGCAACATCAGCAAATACGACATGTACAAATATGATGGTAAAAGTGATAGCAAATAAGCAGTTAGCGGAAAATAAAAAAGAATACAGAAATGACAATGAGCATTATTACACTACAAATGAAGCAATACAAATACCAATAGAATTAGCGCTATTGATAATGAACAATACCAATAAAAACAGTTGTTCAAATGCAACAATACATATACGTAATGATAACTAGAGATACAAAAGAATGCAGAAAAATGGAGGGGAAGAAAGAGAAGCAACCTACATTAACCTTGTAGCTTGTTATAGTAACAGTAGGTTAAGCTTTGTCAGTGTGCCATGTGTTATACCCAGTTTACCCTAGGGCAACAACGTTAATATATGTTTGATGAAACGTGATTACGTGCATGAGTGTATGTATGCATATGTACTTGTATATGTACAGAATGTCTATCTGTGTTTGTACAGTGAATGTATATGTACAGTATGTGTATATGTATATTTGTACAGTGAATGTATATGTACAGAATGTGTATATGTATGTTTGTACAGTGAATGTATATGTACAGTATGTGTATGTGTATGTTTGTACAGTGAATGTATATGTACAGTATGTATATATGTATGTTTGTACAGTGAATGTATGTGTACAGTATGTGTATGTTTGTATAATAAATGTGCGAACTTTGAGTATGTAAATATGTACTGCATTTGTGTATGTATGTGGGAGCGTAGATTCCTATGTATGTATGTATGTATGTATGTATGTGAGTATATGTGAATTTGTATGTACAATATATTTGACTCCCTGTGTGCGTGGGAGCCAGAGTACGGCCCCAGCCTCCCCGAGAGCCCAACCCACAAACAGTAGGTGTGGTGCCCATGGAACCAGGGACCACCGCCCCCACGCAGCCAAGCCGGCCAGCGACAGGAACCCCAGAGCCCGGCCCACCACGCCACCCGCAAGGGTCAGCAGCAGGCCGCAGACAGACGCACCCGGCAGAGGACAAGGCACGAGAAAAGCAGGGGACAGCCAGACCCCAAGCCAGCGAGAGACCACACCCCACACGGGCAGAAAGGCGGGACGCTTCTTATGGATGTACAAGATGGATAGTTTTACATTTGCATTTCAACCTAAAACAGCACAAGCATTGTCTCATATATACACATATTACTCCCGACTGCCTAAAATTCCTACGGATGTAGTTTTTTAAAAGGAGAACTAAAAAGTGGTTAGAGTGTCCTCCCTGAGATTGGCAGGTCGTGAGTCATACCAAAGACTATAAAAATGGGACCCATTACCTCCCTGCTTGGCACTCAGCATCAAGGGTTGGAATTGGAGGTTAAATCACCAAAATTATTCCCGAGCGCGGCCACCGCTGCTGCTCACTCCTCCCCTCACCTCTTCTGTAAAAATCCAGACTATTTTTTAATTAAATGTAATTAACCTCTTGGCTCTACAATAGCAGTTGATATTTAAAATAAACATTTGTAGTCAATGGTTGTACTTTTAACTGTACTTTTAATTATTCAGTGCAATATCATTTGAAATAACTAAATATATCCCCCTGTTTTGGGTTAGTTGCAATTAAGCAGGAAATGAGTCACACCACTTGTACTTTTACCACTTTGTTTACTAATTTATACAATAATTTGCACTAAATCATCCAACATCCAAGCCGGCATAAACATTATATTCATTGTTTTTTGCTTGGTTGTCCTTTAAATTGTCTTGAGAGTCCATTTAGTCGTTGATTGTCTTAAACAGAACAGCAGAGCAAACATAAACACATACATTAAACCAAGTGATTTTAACACATATACGATTAACATTTTCCAATGAAATAAAAATGTACACAGCCTCTACAAACAAAGAAATAATATCACTCCTTGTGCAATGATTTAAAATGTACAAATAGTTCACTAAAGATAAACAGAAGCTGGCCAATGCAAATTATTCTTCGATTTTAGAGAAAGCGTGAGGAAGTGTGCCTGCTCTTCTTAAGGTAAAGATAATACGTCTCCTATTTGTAAAGATCTCCACACAAACTTTGGATTTTTGTGTCTTGTTTGTCATCCTCGTGTCCGTTTCACCTCGTGTTGCTGATTGGATTGAATCAAATAACATGCAACTCATGAGCCCACCCCCGAGTGTTGCCGCGGCACAGTGATTGAAAAACACTGCTCTAGACCATGGCCTGAAACCTGCAAGAGCCCGAATGTGCCTCTGGGTCACGTGATTGCGACCCAACTACCGCTTTAAACAAAGATGTCCTGTGTCGTGTGCGATTCCGTTGCACTCGCCTTCTTTTGTTCTTGTTTCATTCCTAGTTGTTTTTTCCCCTAAACCCCCGTGAGTGTGTTTTCTTTTGATTTATTAAAGAATATTATTTTGTACTCACCACCTGCCTGTCATCTGCTGCATCTTGAGGTCACGTCTCTGAAGCCGCCCTCCACGCTGCGCACCCTGACGAAATCCCCTGAGTGAGATGAACATTTTGAATTTGGAACAGTTTAAATCGGTTGATAAATTGTAGAATAATTGTAGAAATCGTTTTTAATCTGTACTTGTGACGGTGTGCCTAATAAAGTGTTCTCAGTGTGTCATACTTGCCAACCCTCCCGATTTTTCCGGGAGACTCACGAATTTCAGTGCCCCTCCCGAAAATCTCCCGGGGCATCCATTCTCCCGAATTTCTCCCGATTTTCACCCGGACAACAACATTGAGGGCGTGCCGTGATGGCACTGCCTTTAGCGTCCTCTACAACCTGTCGTCGCGTCCGCTTTTTCTCCATACAAACAGCATGCCGGCCCAGTCACATGTTGTATGCGGTTTTTACAGACACATGTAATTGACTGCAAGACATACTTGATCAACAGCCATACAGGTCACACTGAGGGTGGCCGTATAAACAACTTTAACACTGCTACAAATATGCGCCACACTGTGAACCAACACCAAACAAGAATGACAAACACATTTCGGGAGAACATCCGCACCGTAACACAACATAAACACAACAGAACAAATACCCAGAATCCCTTGCAATATACACCCGCTACCACCAAACCCCCACCCCACAACTCAACCCCCCCCCATCTCCCGAATTCGGAGGTCTCAAGGTTGACAAGTATGCTGTGTGTGTGCGCATGTGCCCGCGGCCACCCCTCAGTGTGCATGTGACATTGGCCGCCCCGCTATAATCTGTACGCCTCCAGGCATAGAGAAAGAGGCTGGTGTCAGTTAGGGTTCCTGTTCATGTCATCAGAGGTGGCAGACTGTAGGCCATCCCTCTGGTTGCCATCTTTCTTAGCGCATACTTATATGTGTGTGTGCGTACGTGTATGCGTGTGTGTGTGTGTGTGTCCAGCAGATTCATGCGATGCCATGTTGTTTCCCTTTCAGTTTGGTGGGCAGGAGGCCTGATTGAAGTCTAATGACTGTCAAATGTTATCACACACACACACACACGCGCGCGCGCACACACACACGCGCACGGACAAACTCACAATGCTTCCTGACAGCTGCTCCCGGCTCTGATGTATTGATCCGAGCAGTAACATCCACCGCGCGCGCTCCATCTTTCCCCACAAGCGTCTCACTAGAAGGACTACACAAACCATTTTTACCACCGTGAAGTATCAATCATCCATTTATCAGTTTTACTCGCACGACACTCGTGTTGAAGAGAAACTATAAAAGGTTATTTATCATGCAAATATACCACAGAGCACGTTTGCTCCTCCGAGGCGGTATTGATCGCTGAGGGTGCATCAGTGGACACGTATGGACAATTGGCGTTATGATTGAGCCTCGATGTGTTCACCTGAGATAAATAATGCTGAAACAGTGAAAAAAATCTAATACATCCTCTTCCTATCAATCACACCATGACCATCTATTTTTCTCTTTCATCACCTACCTCGACTCGTAAGTCTGCAGGGCAAAGTTGTTGGACAGAGAAAGTCCAAACCATTTTTTTACCTTTTGTTGTCCCATAGCCCTCAGGACCTTTTAAAAGGGTCATATTATGCAAAACATTGACACTCGTCTTGGTCCGGTGGGAAATATACAGAAGGACTTACCCAAAACTACATTTAGTCGTTTCGCAGACCCAACAGTGACCAAACAGGGACCCAACAATGAAGCAGTAAATGGGTTATGGTAAATAGATTATACTCGTATACGACCCATCAGGAGCAAGGGTGAAGTGTTTTGCTCAAGGACACAACAGACATGTCTAGGTTGGTAGAAGGTGGGGATCGAACCAGGAATCCTCAGGTTGATGGCACGGCCACTCTCCCAACCGCGCTACGCAGTCCCCAGTAAGTCCCGTAACAGTAGATACTTGACAATTTGTAATGATGCATTAGCATGTAGCCTCCTCCTGACCACTGATATTTACAATTGCAAGTACTGGTAAATGTAGTTAAATAGTCAAGGTTTAGCATACGTTGTTTGTTAGCATTTTGTATTACATTTAAACAGTCTTTCTTATCTGCACTGCGCTATATAACTATTAATAAATAACTCGATTGTCAAATGTAATGCTACGTTAGCAATGTAGCATCAGCTTAACCGGACTACGTGTAGATGAGATATAAACAGGTTACTTAGTCTTTTCTATGAGGGGATGTTCGGGACATTATTCAGAATTACCTCTTACATACACTACTGAAATGATTTCACATAAACAACTGAAATGTTTTGCTCTCACACACACTACTGAAACACTCTTATACATACTACTGAAACACTCTTATACATACTACTGAAATGCTCTCACATAAACAACTGAATGTTTTTCTCTCACACACACTACTGAAACACTCTCATAGACACTACTGAAACACTCTTGTACATACTACTGAAATGCTCTCATATAAACAACTGAAAGGTTTTTCTCTCACACTATGAGGGTGGCAGAGGGGTTAGTGCATCTGCCTCACAATACGAAGGTCCTGAGTAGTCTTGGGTTCAATCTTTCTGTGTGGAGTTTGCATGTTCTCCCCGTGACTGCGTGGGTTCCCTCCGGGTACTCCGGCTTCCTCCCACCTCCAAAGACATGCACCTGGGGATAGGTTGATTGGCAACACTAAATTGGCCCTAGTGTGTGGATGTGAGTGTGAATGTTGTCTGTCTATCTGTGTTGGCCCTGCGATGAGGTGGCGACTTGTCCAGGGTGTACCCCGCCTTCCGCCCGATTGTAGCTGAGATAGGCTCCAGCGCCCCCCGCGACCCCAAAAAAGAATAAGCGGTAGAAAATGGATGGATGGATGGACTATGAGGGTCCGTTATCGACATTATTCAGAATTATCTCTTATACACACTACTGAAATGCTCTCACATAAACAACTGAAATGTTTTTCCCTCACACACACTACTGAAACACTCTCATACACACTACTGAAACACTCTAATACACACTACTGAAATGCTCTCACATAAACAACTGAAATGTTTTTCCCTCACACACACTACTGAAACACTCTCATACACACTACTGGAACACTCTTATACACACTACTGAAATGCTCTCACATAAACAACTGAAATGTTTTTCTCTCACACACACTATTCCTCATACTTTTCAGACAGGACAGACAGACATTATAATACTTACAGCAGGAATATACAACTAAGTAGAATTGGGGGCCAAATTTCCAGCAAGCTAAGGACCGAGGCCTGGGGGTCAGAGTAATCTTATTTTGTATATTCCGTGGAATTACTTTAACGTTATTCACAGCAAACATTGGATTTTTGTCTATTCGGTTTGTCTGAGTTAAAGCAGCACTCTACAGTTTTTAAAAATCTGGTTTCCCACAAGTTTTTTTTAGCTGAACTCGCAGACCACTAGTTGAATAGCCCAAATGATGGAAAAGAGAGGACCTAAAGTGGAACCTTGAGGAACACCACTAGTATAACAGAAGACGTTGAACAAATGACTACTGACTGTATCTGAAGTAAACGAGCTGCAGCAACACCTTAATTATGCGAATCATACTACGAAAAAAAATTGTAACTGCCAAAAATGGATAGGACTTAAAAGGGTGCTTGAGGGACGCCTCAGTTATGTAAATCACAAGTTTGGACCTCAGTTATATAAAAAACAAGTTTGGACCCCAGTGTTCTATGTTTGCTAGCAAGGTTAAAATGTCAATGCAAGGATCTGCTAATGTGTTTACAGTGGTCCAAGTTCCTCTACACCAGTGGTCCCCAACCTATGGGCCGCGGCCCGGTACCGGTCCGTGGATCGATTGGTACCGGGCCGCACAAGAAATTAAAAAAAAAATTAAATTTAAAAAAAAATTATTTTTATTTTTATTTTTTTTATTAAATCAACATAAAAAGCACAAGATACACTTACAATTAGTGCACCAACCCAAAAAACCTCACTCCCCCATTTACTCTCATTCACACTCATTCGCACAAAAGGGTTGTTTCTTTCTGTTATTAATATTTCTGGTTCCTACATTATATATCAATATAGATCAATACAGTCTGCAGGGAGACAGTCCGTAAGCACACATGATTGTATTTTTTTATGACAAAAAAAACCAAAACATTCCCCCCCGGTCCGTGGGTCAAATTTTCAAGCGTTGACCTGTCCGCAGTTACAAAAAGGTTGGGGACCACTGCTCTACACAACAGGAGCACTCTAGTGTTTTAGGATTTTACAGCAAAAATGTTTGTCTCCCAAGTTTTGAACTGAACTCGGGGGCCGGTATTGAGTTGTACCCAGGCCGTCTGTTGAATAGCCTTGACCTATTGAATTTTTTTGGACTGAAAGGAATTGAAAAAGAAAGCTAACTAACCCTTTTCCTTGGTTCTTAAATTTGTTCTTCTTCGCTTTTCTCTCGCTGCGGGTCAGACTCTGGCTCGTACAAATAAGATTGGGTGCTAAAATCCAGAGCGCGATCAAGGACAGAAATTCTTGCCTTTGTCATCAGAAGGTCCTGTCTGAAAGAAAATTACATACAAGACAGATTTTAGTGCCGATTTAAGGTTTGTTAACCTAGTTTTAAACTTATGATCAGCTGATGAACAGCCAGTTTGAGTTTGAATTTCTGCTGTCAATCGTTTCATTTTTAAAATCAGACTAATCCCACTTTGTATTGTGATTAATCGCCATATATTAACTGTTTACAAAATTCAAATTAACTAAAAAAAAAAGAGGACAAGAGTTTGACACAAATGCAATTTTTTGTCAAAATGTCATACACAAACATTTTTTGAAATGTTTTACTTAGAACAGTGGTTCTTAACCTGGGTATTTCTATATTTTTACTAAGGAGTAAGATTTCTATATTTCTGTCGCGATCACAAATTGCTGCGGTAGTTGTGACCTCAAGACGCAAGAGATTTAATTAGAGCACACGAAAGTGCATGATCAGCAAAACAAGCAGGATAACACAGGTAGCATGCAACAGACATTACATTTTCCAGTCCTGACTGCAGTGCAGGCTGGCTTAAAAGGAAGCCTAATTGACAACCACGAACAGGTGAGCTCAGGTTGCCAATCGGTGACAGGTGAGGGAAACCGTGCTCGGGGAAGAGTGGTATATCCAGACAGTAAGTGAACAGAAATAAGAGCCCGGGACAGGAAACAAATACAGAAAATAAAGAAACAAATTCACTGTTAATATTTGAGTGGGTCCCGGGCCCCCCTGTAGTGGAAAAGTTGGGCCTTGAGGTCAAAAAGGTTAAGAACCCCTGCACCACAGATCAGATGTTTGACTGGAGTAGGGATTGATACTGTTCCCATTTGAATTGATACTATACAAATTCCCTGTACCTGGGGAATCATCTTTTGTTGAGCCCTACAAAGTGTTTATACTGTAAGCATTGTGTTTATTACACACCAGCTGTTTGATTATAACGTATATGTTATAGTTTTCATTACCAAATTTGGAGGTGCTAAAACCGCCTTGTAAAATCACCAATGCTAATCAGTAGCATGTATATGGTGTATACAATATAAACTAGCATTGAGCTAGCTAGAAAAGTCAAGCCTTACTTTTGAGCGTCAGGCGTGGTTGCTTTGTTGGCATGGGAAATTGCAATGTTACCTCAAGGCAGTCTACTACAAATACCGTATGCCTGTTTGCCCACCAAGTGCTTGAGTTGGTACTTGGTACTCCTGACGGGATTTGGTTCTTACTTAATCACCTCCATTACTGCAAATAAACTACAATTTCTTAGTATTTTATGTATTATTATCACTGGAGTACCAGGCTAAACCTGTTACACACTGACAGCTAACCGGGAGCAGGCATGCTAACCACTAAGCTAGCTTCAAACAACACTAAGAAGTCTAAGTGTCGTTGAAAGTACGTTATAGCAGGAAGTAGATTAATAATAATTATAGAGAGGATAATAGAACAACAACTGTTGGCGTGTCAGCATTGTCACTGTCAGTACACGACACGTCAGAAGAGGGCGGATCCATCCAGAAATTGGTGGTGTCGACACCGTAAGTAGTATCAGTATATGATCGATACTAGAGTGATTAAGTCAATATTTCGATTTTCTCAAAATAATTTTTTGTTGTTTTTGTTCATTTTTACAAATTCAGGTATGATTCCCAGGACACGGAATCATTTGACGACAAAAAAAAACTAATATTCAAATGAGTAGTAGATAGTTTTTCTCAAACCCCCATTGGGTTGAGTTTTTTCTTGCCCTGATATGGGAACTGAGTCGTTCTGACACTTGTGATTAAGGACTATAAAAATAAACTTTGATTGAGTTATTGATTGATTTGTAATAATAGAAAACTAAGGAACTGGTAAAAATATTGTGTTGATATTGTTAAACTGTCAATAGCACTCACCATACATGCAATGAAAAATGTACAGTTAATAAATGAGATCCGTACTGGTATCGGTATTGCCCGATGCTGGAATCGGCAGCATACAATCCTGATCAAAACATCCTTACATCAAGACTACTACAAAAACATCCTTACGTCAAGACTACTACAAAATCATCCTTACATCAAGACTACTACAAAAACATCCTTACGTCAAGACTACTACAAAATCATCCTTACATCAAGACTACTACAAAAACATCCTTACGTCAAGACTACTACAAAATCATCCTTACATCAAGACTACTACAAAAACATCCTTACGTCAAGACTACTACAAAATCATCCTTACATCAAGACTACTACAAAAACATCCTTACGTCAAGACTACTACAAAATCATCCTTACATCAAGACTACTACAAATCATCCTTACATCAAGACTACTACAAAACATCCTTACATCAAGACTACTACAAAAACATCCTTACGTCAAGACTACTACAAAATCATCCTTACATCAAGACTACTACAAAAACATCCTTACGTCAAGACTACTACAAAATCATCCTTACGTCAAGACTACTACAAAATCATCCTTACATCAAGACTACTACAAAAACATCCTTACATCAAGACTACTACAAAACATCCTTACGTCAAGACTACTACAAAATCATCCTTACATCAAGACTACTACAAATCATCCTTACATCAAGACTACTACAAAAACATCCTTACGTCAAGACTACTACAAAATCATCCTTACATCAAGACTACTACAAAAACATCCTTACGTCAAGACTACTACAAAATCATCCTTACATCAAGACTACTACAAAAACATCCTTACGTCAAGACTACTACAAAATCATCCTTACATCAAGACTACTACAAAAACATCCTTACGTCAAGACTACTACAAAATCATCCTTACATCAAGACTACTACAAAAACATCCTTACGTCAAGACTACTACAAAATCATCCTTACATCAAGACTACTACAAAATCATCCTTACATCAAGACTACTACAAAACATCCTTACATCAAGACTACTACAAAACATCCTTACATCAAGACTACTACAAAACATCCTTACATCAAGACTACTACAAAATCATCCTTACATCAAGACTACTACAAAACATACTTACATCAAGACTACTACAAAACATCCTTACATCAAGACTACTACAAAACATCCTTACATCAAGACTACTACAAAATCATCCTTACATCAAGACTACTACAAAACATCCTTACATCAAGACTACTACAAAATCATCCTTACATCAAGACTACTACAAAATCATCCTTACATCAAGACTACTACAAAACATCCTTACATCAAGACTACTACAAAATCATCCTTACATCAAGACTACTACAAAACATCCTTACATCAAGACTACTACAAAACATACTTACATCAAGACTACTACAAAATCATCCTTACATCAAGACTACTACAAAATCATCCTTACATCAAGACTACTGCAAAACATCCTTACATCAAGACTACTACAAAATCATCCTTACATCAAGACTACTACAAAATCATCCTTACATCAAGACTACTACAAAATCATCCTTACATCAAGACTACTACAAAAACATCCTTACGTCAAGACTACTACAAAATCATCCTTACATCAAGACTACTACAAATCATCCTTACATCAAGACTACTACAAAACATCCTTACATCAAGACTACTACAAAAACATCCTTACGTCAAGACTACTACAAAATCATCCTTACATCAAGACTACTACAAAAACATCCTTACGTCAAGACTACTACAAAATCATCCTTACATCAAGACTACTACAAAATCATCCTTACATCAAGACTACTACAAAATCATCCTTACATCAAGACTACTACAAAAACATCCTTACGTCAAGACTACTACAAAATCATCCTTACATCAAGACTACTACAAATCATCCTTACATCAAGACTACTACAAAACATCCTTACATCAAGACTACTACAAAAACATCCTTACGTCAAGACTACTACAAAACATCCTTACATCAAGACTACTACAAAAACATCCTTACGTCAAGACTACTACAAAATCATCCTTACATCAAGACTACTACAAAAACATCCTTACGTCAAGACTACTACAAAATCATCCTTACATCAAGACTACTACAAAATCATCCTTACATCAAGACTACTACAAAATCATCCTTACATCAAGACTACTACAAAAACATCCTTACGTCAAGACTACTACAAAATCATCCTTACATCAAGACTACTACAAATCATCCTTACATCAAGACTACTACAAAACATCCTTACATCAAGACTACTACAAAAACATCCTTACGTCAAGACTACTACAAAATCATCCTTACATCAAGACTACTACAAAAACATCCTTACGTCAAGACTACTACAAAATCATCCTTACATCAAGACTACTACAAAAACATCCTTACGTCAAGACTACTACAAAATCATCCTTACATCAAGACTACTACAAAAACATCCTTACGTCAAGACTACTACAAAATCATCCTTACATCAAGACTACTACAAAAACATCCTTACGTCAAGACTACTACAAAATCATCCTTACATCAAGACTACTACAAAATCATCCTTACATCAAGACTACTACAAAACATCCTTACATCAAGACTACTACAAAACATCCTTACATCAAGACTACTACAAAACATCCTTACATCAAGACTACTACAAAATCATCCTTACATCAAGACTACTACAAAACATACTTACATCAAGACTACTACAAAACATCCTTACATCAAGACTACTACAAAACATCCTTACATCAAGACTACTACAAAATCATCCTTACATCAAGACTACTACAAAACATCCTTACATCAAGACTACTACAAAATCATCCTTACATCAAGACTACTACAAAACATCCTTACATCAAGACTACTACAAAACATCCTTACATCAAGACTACTACAAAATCATCCTTACATCAAGACTACTACAAAATCATCCTTACATCAAGACTACTACAAAACATCCTTACATCAAGACTACTACAAAATCATCCTTACATCAAGACTACTACAAAACATCCTTACATCAAGACTACTACAAAACATACTTACATCAAGACTACTACAAAATCATCCTTACATCAAGACTACTACAAAATCATCCTTACATCAAGACTACTGCAAAACATCCTTACATCAAGACTACTACAAAATCATCCTTACATCAAGACTACTACAAAATCATCCTTACATCAAGACTACTACAAAATCATCCTTACATCAAGACTACTACAAAATCATCCTTACATCAAGACTACTGCAAAACATCCTTACATCAAGACTACTACAAAATCATCCTTACATCAAGACTACTACAAAACATCCTTACATCAAGACTACTACAAAATCATCCTTACATCAAGACTACTACAAAATCATCCTTACATCAAGACTACTACAAAAACATCCTTACGTCAAGACTACTACAAAACATCCTTACATCAAGAATACTACCAAAACCAACATCAAGTTTCACATAGCTGACGTTATGTTGTTCTTCAAACTGGTTAAGGATAATTTAACAGCGCCTCTGCTGGTTTAAGCCAAGTACTGCACTCCCGTTTACATTTTGGATTCTTTATAAAACGGTGTTCAGCGAGGATTGATTTAGTGTCCGAGACAGTAATTGTACCATGAAGTGTCTTCAGAACATAAAGTGTTGTGGTTTAAGGTACAGGATCGCACCCTGATGCCAGCGTCAATGAAAGGCTTCAATGAAGCGCTAATGTGTTTATCTTTACAAGGTCATAGGCCACTCGTTTAACGGAGGTTAATGGAACTAGAATAAACATTGGCAGCGATTTAAAACAAACCCCACGCAGGGTCTTGCCCCACTCAGCTTCTGTCTGTCTCTATGAAAAGTCGCGTGATGGTCGGCGTAATCGATTAGCCCTTTATTTGAGCTCTGCCTCAAAGATGTCAGCCGTCCGATAAGAAAAAAGAAATCACAGACGTGATTATGATTGATGTTTGGAGATATTTAGCGGTCGCGAGGGTCCTTCGGTGATATGAAGAAGAAGAATGAGGCGTTCCTCCAACCCCCTCCCTTTTTCCGCATAATTTCGCCATCACGATGCAACTGAACTAACGTTTGATAATATCATTTTTTATGATTTCTTATCACCATTTTCGAACAGGTCCCCTTTTTGTGTGCACGATGGCTTTTTTTAATTGTTCCACTCAGTCAGTTTTATGATGTGATGAGAGAAAAACCTCCTTCTTCATGGACATGATACATCCCTGGAAACATGACAAGCTAGATGAGCACACACCGTTTATATGTCCACCACTTCAGAGGACAGCTTTGTAACAACAACAAAAGAGCTCTGTCACTATACTGTATCTGGGAGCTGTGAGTTTGATGATTGTGTTTATCTTCAGCTAATAGCTAGCACGATGTTGCTATTAAAATGGGAGTGTCAAGTTAGCACTGTAGATAACGTAGCTATGCTAGTGTTGCTAATATTTGTGTCCGTTTTGTCCCACTCCTTAATGTTATGTTGTTGTATGTGACATATTTATCTACATCTAATATAATTCTATATTTATTTTATTATATATATATATATATATATATTAGCTTGGCTAATTAATGTTTCATGTATCTCAGGGCTGCAGAGAACGTTGATGTTTTTAAGAGCAGAGTTAAGACCCATCTTTTGATTTGGCTTTCACCTAATATTTATTCATCTTACTATAGTCATTTGTACTTTACTTTTTATCTTATTAGTTATGCTAGATTTGATTTAGTTATATTTGTGTATCATATATTTACAGTATATATATATTATTTTTATATTCTTTATATGTTTTACTTGTAGTTTTTATTTTATTCTTACTCACGGGTTTTACTATTTTACATGTTTTATTATTTTTACTCTGTGATGAGGTGGCGACTTGTCCAGGGTGTACCCCGCCTTCCGCCCGATTGTAGCTGAGATAGGCTCCAGCGCCCCCCGCGACCCCAAAGGGAATAAGCGGTAGAAAATGGATGAATGGATATTATTTTTACTTTCCAGCGTTCTTCAGCCCTCTGTATCAGGGATTATCGGCCATGACTGTGGGGACGCTTTGTGTCAGGGTCCTGGTGGCCATGGTCTGATGATCACCTGGTGCAGATAGCTCCTGTGATAGTGTTTCTTCACCTGGCTCCTCTGTACTCAACCATGCATTCATTTGTTCATGTTCATTTGTGTGTGTGTTTGTATGGCCCCGTTTGCATTGCAAATCAAATAAATTTTTTTTGCCCTCAAGTGACACAGATCTGGGTTTTTTGCCGGTCTGAACGCTCCAAAGTGCTTCGAATCTGATCTTTTGGCATCAGATTCAAGCAACATCAGGAGGTAGTCCTGAATCCGATTGGAATCTGATCTTTTCAAATGTCACTTCAGTCTAAGCGCAATGCGACCCGGATGTGATTTTTTTCGTGAGCTTTAGGCGAGGTACGGTACTGTATGGTATGGTCTTTATTGTCATTGTACGAGTACAGCGAAACTTTGCTTTCAGCACAAACCCGTTCAAGATTAGACAAACAGTGTACAGGGTTACAGAACAGGAACGCTGATGGGTCGCAACAAGGCGCCCTGTAAAAGATGGGAAAAAGGTAAACGCTGAGGGAGGATTAGTAAAAAAAATACAATGCAGACTGTGCCCCCTCAGGAGTGCGGGAAAAACTCCATAGCAAAGCACATATACATATTACAACTAGAGATGTCCTATATTACCGGCCGATAAATGCTTTAAAATGTAAATAGCATGTAAATCCAAATATCGGAAATGATCGGTATCGGGGGTTTTTTTGTATTTTTTTTTTGTTTGTTTTTTATTAAATCAACATAAAAAACACAAGATACACTTACAATTAGAGCACCAAACCAAAAAACCTCCCTCCCCCATTTACACTCATTCACACTCATTCACACAAAAGGGTTGTTTCATTCTGTTATTAATATTCTGGTTCCTACATTATATATCAATATATATCAATACAGTCTGCAAGGGATACAGTCCGTAAGCACACATGATTTTTCGTGCTGCTGGTCCACTAATAGTACTAACATTTAACAGCTAATTTGACTCATTTTCATTAATTACTAGTTTCTATGTAACTGTTTTTATATTGTTTTACTTTCTTTTTTATTCAAGAAAATGTTTTTAATTTATTTATCTTATTTATTTATTTTTTTTAAAAAGGACCTTATCTTCACCATACCTGGTTGTCCAAATTACAGTAGGCATAATAATGTGTTAATTCCACGACTGTATGTATCGGTATCGGTTGATATCGGTATAGGTAATTAAGAGTTGGACAATATCGGAATATCGGATATCGGCAAAAAGCCATTATCGGACATCCCTAATTACAACATACAACTCGAGACTTGCAACAGATGGGAGGGTGTGGGGGTTACGATAAGTTAAAGTTAAAGTCCCAATGATTGTCTCACACACACACTAGGTGTGGTGAAATTTGTCCTCTGCATTTGACCCATCCCCTTGTTCACCCCCTGGGAGGTGAGGGGAGCAGTGGGCAGCAGCGGTGCTGCGCCCGGGAATCATTTTTGGTGATTTAACCCCCAATTCCAACCCTTGATGCTGAGTGCCAAGCAGGGAGGTAATGGGTCCCATTTTTATAGTCTTTGGTATGACTCGGCCGGGGTTTGAACTCACAACCTACCGATCTCAGGGCGGACACTCTAACCACTAGGCCACTGAGTAGGTACGATGGCAGGCTGCAGCCGTTCAAGTGCTGCCCGGGCATCCATCACCCTAAGGGATTCAAGCCATCGAAGACGTGGGATGGGGAATAGAGTATGTGTGTGTGGCGTAAATTTTTCATGGATGCATGTATGTGTGCAAGCCTGCAGCGTGTCTTTGTTCCGCGGCCTCGGTGTTCTTGCAGCCGGCAGTTAGTTCAAAGTCAACAACAACAACAGGTGTGTGTCCATGAGAGAGCTACGCCAATCGCTTGGGCGCATTTGCTTACGTGTGAGTTGAAAAATAAAGTTCCTGTGGCTCCACGCTGATGTCCGTGTCTCCGCTACTTAACAGCCATTAAAAGATTATATATATATATATATATATATATATATACATATATATATAGTATATACCCATTCATACCTTATATTACTTAATTTTATTTTCACATAAAAAACACTAATTTTTAAAGTGTTGCGACTTTCATTTTATTTTGTAGTAGTAGCAACTTCCTTTGTTTTCACTTTATCGAAGTGCGCATGCAAGTGACGTCGAGGCAGCATTGGAGCCACATCGGGGCCTGTGCGTGTTTACACTGGAATCTGATAAACATCACATTTTACTTGCAGTGTAAACAGTCTGCTGGAAAAAAATCAGATTTTGTTGATGGGGGATGTGGGTCTTCGGGGCATTGCTTTTAAGTTAGCAAAGCACTTTGTGTTGCATTTCATTAATGTATTAAAAGCGCTTTGAAAATAGTTTGATTGATTGATGTAGCACCATTGCACTGAAAAAAGAAATCGTAGTTTGTGAACCCTTACTGACAGTGGCAATAAAATGATTGTGATTACATTACATTTATAGTGTACATTTTAGAAGTGGACACTGTAAAGTGCGCAACACAACCGTTGTGGAAAGACACCGCTCATTAGCATTAATGCCACATACTGTAAACAGAAAAATGCCAGACAGTCGGGTTTACTGTAATTAGTGAGCCACATACGAAACGTTCAAAACCCGCAAGTTTTTCTACCGTTTCGGGACTCGCGGGTTCTCGTCGGCATCAACTTATTCAATGTCAATGTCACCCCTGCTACCACTAGCTAAATAAAATTAGGTATTCTGTAAATCAGGAGTGTCAAACTCAAATACAGAGTGGGACAAAATTTAAAACTGAACAAAGCCGCGGGCCAAGGTTGAACAAATTAACCTTTTAATAGGGACCCAAACAAGTTTTGCATTGAATATTGAACAAGCGAGGCTTATATAACTTTATAGTGACATGCAAAATCGAGTTTCAAATAACAATAATAATAATTCAAAAATATCAATGGCATATCAAATACAATTTAAATAAAAATGTAATGCCTCTTTTCTATTTTCAGCCTTCTGAGGTAAATATCAACATTAACTTTTTCCACAGGCTAATAAATTAGAAAATAAAATAATGAATAAACCAACCATTCAGGACTTAAAACTGCTCAGTTTGCAACACACTGATCTAATCTGATGTGCCCAAGCCAGATACCTGCCATCTTTTCTTGGATGCTAGTTCATTAATGTCGGGGCTCAGGCTTTGAGCTGAGGCATCTTTCATTATCGAACAAAGTTGTTCATCAGTCATTATACCTCGTAGTCCACCCGGACCACAGTCTTGGAGGCGTGCTTTAAAGGCACTGCGTTTATCGTCCTCCACAAGTTGTCGTCACGTCTGCTTTTCACCCATTCCAACGTGCCGGCCCGATCACAAAATATGTGCGACTTCAGCACGCACACACATGCAATTGCAATGCATACTTGGCCAACAGCGATACAGATTACACTGATGGTGCCCGTTTAAATAACTTTAACACTGTTAGAAATATGCGCCACACTGTGAATCCACACCAAACAAGAATGACAAACACATTTCGGGAGAACATCCGCACCGTAACACAACATAAACACAACAAAACAAATACCCAGAATCCCATGCAGCCCTAACTCTTCCGGGCTGCAATTTACACCCCCACTACCACCAACCAACCCCCCCGCTCCGTGCGTTGGTTGAGGTGGGCGGGGTTGGGGGGACGGGGTTTGGTGGTAGCGGGGGTGTATATTGCAGACCGGAAGAGTTAGGGCTGCATGGGATTCTGGGTATTTGTTTTGTTGTGTTTATGTTGTGTTACGATGCGGATGTTCTCCCAAAATGTGTTTGTCATTCTTGTTTGGTGTGGATTCACAGTGTGGCGCATGTTTCTAACAGTGTTAAAGTTATTTATACGGGCACCGTCAGTGTGACCTGTATCGCTGTTGGCCAAGTATGCGTTGCATTCACGTGTGTGTGCGTGCTGAAGCCGCACATATTATGTGACTGGGCCAGCATTCGCTGGACTGGGTGAAAAGCGGACGTGACGATTTTTGGGAGGGGCACTGAAAATTGAGAGTCTCCCGGGAGAATTGGCAAGTATGAGAGGGTTGGCAAGTATGAGAATTAACGGCGAATGGCAAGTATGACAATTAGCGGTGAATGCTTGTTCAAGTATGAGAATTAGCGGTGAATGTGGTGTTACCGCGGCACCGCCGCTGAATATAATCGGCGGGCCAGCTCTAGTGTTAATTTAAAATCGCCTCAAGGGCCAAGTGAAATTACACGGCGGGCCAAATTTGGCCAGTGGGCCAGAGTTTGACACCCATGTTGTAAATAATGTTGCAACTGTTAAACTCCAGGGTCTCCAACATTTTTTGTTCCGTGTTATCAGCTCGCATGGACGGTGGTTGTCATAATTTATTTAATAATAAAGTGCAACAGGGAAGTGCAGAGGAAGCAGGGAAAGCCATGCAGCATGGAAGTAAACAAAGCAATGAAAGCAAAGACAATATCATGTCCATGTGTGCACATGGACACATTTAATCGGATTAAAAGCCTAACCGGAATAAAAATGCTTCATGTAAACACGCCATTCGGGATATTCAGACCCGATCACACACCTTCGGATCAAAATTTAATTCCGATCGAGAAGGCTGGTTTATGCTGAAAGTCATTCTGGTTGCAGCGCATGAAAACACATCTTTCGAAATTTGTGTTGTAGTTATCGTTACTGCGCATGTTTTTTATGTCAGATATACTTTGGTGTTCGAGGTGGGACTAAATGTAATAGTCTCGGAATGAAGCGATTGTCTTGCTGCTGTCTCCGCCCATTCAACATGTACAGTAGGGCTGCAGCTAACGATTATTTTTCTATCGATTAATCTATAGATTATTTTTTTCGATTAATCGGTTAATCTATAGATTATTTTTTTCGATTAATCTATAGATTATTTTTCCTTTTACCGATTATTTTTTTAATTTAAAATGAAGAGGAAAAAATAAATGTAGGCCAGTTTTTTCAAAAGGCATGGCTTTTATTTACAAAAAAAAAAGTACGGCCACTCAGTCAACATTGACAACAACATGACAAAATATTCTGTAACAATGTAAACATTTAAAACTTTTAACATTTAACAAAATTAAAAGTAGCTTATTTGCTTTTTAATGTGCAAATATAAAAGTAAACATCCAGTGCAAATCTTAAAATTCTGCAATAGTATAAGCATTTCAAAATTAAAAGTATTGCTTATTTTGCTTTAAAATGTGCAAAAATAAAGATAAACATCCAATACAAAAAAGTACAAAACGGAAATATTCTGTAACAGTGTAAACATTTCAACAAAAGTAAAAGTATTGCTTATTTGCTAAAATGTGCAAAAATAAAGCTAAACATCCAATACAAAAAAAGTGTACAGTGTAAACATTTCAACAAAAGTAAAAGTATTGCTTATTTTGCTTAATAACACAACAATGATAGTATGATTAAAGTGAAAGTTAATTGTTCGTTTGTACATAGTATATGTAACTGTTAATGTTGTAAAAGGTATTTGCACAACTAATTAACGTTAGCGTTTGTGACACGTCTTTATGCCGTGGGGTTCTTTCAGGACCGACAGACTGAACGAACGCCAGACGGCTTTGTCAGGTTTACAATCTTTTAATTTTACACAAAGTCTTTTCTCTTCCAACTCTTTTCTCTTTCTTTCCTCGCTTTTCGGCTCCTCTTCCTCGCTCGCTCGTCGTCCCCTGTCTCTGTCTCTCCTCCTCTCTCGCTCCACGTCAGCTTCACTCTGGCTCCTTCCAGTCTCTCTTCCCTCTCTCTCTGCTGCTCCCCTTTTCTTCAGCGAGAGGAGATTGGATGATCGTGCCCAGGTGCGCGGATCGCGCACCTGGGCACGATTGCGGCGTCGCTCCCGGCACGCCCAACCTCACCGCTCGCTCGCCGGCCCCGCCTCTCCACAGGGTTAAAGAGGAGCGAGTCTTTGTAAACACTGAACAGGCACGCCAAACGCGCCTCTCAGAGCGAAACGGTGCTTTAGTTTATGAATTCACAACGCAGATACAAATGACACATTCATGTTTTTGTGTAATGATGACAACGTATACGCACGCGGACGATTGACTAGTTGATGGTGATGGCAAGAACGCTGTCGGTTTTCTTTTCAAATGTTCCTTCATAGCCGTTGTGCTGCTATGATAGGCCATTTCCGCTCGACACAGTGTGCATACAACATTATTAGGCCGTTTATTGAAATACTCCCACACTTTTGACGACTTTTGGCGTGCTTTTTCCCCTCGCTCGCATCGTCTGCTTTGCGCTCCGCCATGACAGTAGTGTGACGTAAATATACGACGCGCCGACGCACAAAAACGGCGTCGACATATTTACGTAACCGATGACGTCGATGACGTCGACTACGTCGACGCGTCGTTTCAGCCTTAATGTACAGAAGTACAGTAGCAAAAACAAAAGCATGGTCTGGAGTGTCATGTGTCGATGCAACAATAAAAGAAGGGATCCAGTTGTCGTTTCAACGAGCCGTTTTATTCACGACCTTACAGCTACTCCAAACACATACACAATGTGGTAACATGAAGACGTGCGACAACTTATACATATCGCAACATTAATGGCAGAGAACAGGTACATTTCAAAAAGAGAGGTAAAACAAAAGTAGCCGGAAGGAAAAAATTGTAAGTAAATACCGTGACAATGTCGGACAAGCAGAAATGCACAAAGCTTTGTATGCTTACAGTGGAAGTTGACTGCGTCCTCAGCACCTGCAGTGAGCGAACTTGTCCAAAAGATGGCACTGTAGCACAAACAATAACACACCTTTCCGTTTATGTTGTGTTCTGTGCATGTCAAAATAAAGTGTTCCGATTCAAGGCGTGACGTAGGGCTGGGCGATATATCGAATATACTCGATATATATTGGCAACACGATGTAGAAAATGACTATATCGTGATATTCGAGTATACGTTCTCACACAGTTGCTTTTAGCTGGGGGCATTACACTACAGACGTTTCTCACTCTTTCTTGTCTCTGCTTCTCACAGAGACATAAAACAAGCGCACCTTCTTACATACGTCACGTACTGTCGCGCGTGCAACGTCACACGCCCTCGCCGAGCAGAGAGTTAGCGGCATGGGTAACGTTAGCTGTGGTGCGAGTGGTAATACGAGAGACAGAAGGTGCGTATCTGGTAACAAATGAAGGAATAATTAATTCCCAAGAAAAACAGCAGGGAGTCCATCGTCTGGCGGTGGTTTGGCTTCGAGCGGGAATATGTTGAACAGACAACCTTAATATGTCAAGTATGCCGCAAAAGCGTTGCTACAAATGTAGCATTACTGCTAATTCGTAGCATCATTTGAAAAGTCACCCGCTAGAGAATGAAGAGTGCTTGAAACTCCGCATGTCAACATCTCCGCCCACAAAATGCCGAGGCAACCATTTCCAGATCAACACCGTATGAAAAAAATAGTCAAAAACAGAAGGAGATAACGTCCGCAGGAACCTACCACATAGCGAAGGACATACACTATTTGATTTTCTAATATGCAGCTCATTTTTATTGTACAGTTATTGAAATATCTTGTGTGACATCATGCACAAAAGTGCACTTTATTTGTTTTTAAACTATTGTAGTGGCGTTCTGTACAAAAAGTGCACTTTAATTTAGAGTTGTTTTGATATGTCATCTTAGTGACATCATTCACAAAAGTGCACTAATAGCTTGTTTTAAAATGCCTCTGACAATATTGCACTTTCTGTTTTGAAATGACATGAATGTTTGTGCCACTGCTTAATAACTGTTTAATAAATACAGTTTTGGTAAATTGACTTAGTTGTGATTTCCCTCTCTGCATGAAAGTTTAAAAGTAGCATATATTAATGCAGTATGAAGAAGAATGTTTTAATGTAGACACATAGAATCATCATACTGCTGTGATTATATGCATCAAGTGTTCATTCAAGGCTAAGGCAAAATATCGAGATATATATCGTGTATCGTGACATGGCCTAAAAATATCGAGATATTTAAAAAAGGCCATATCGCCCAGCCCGAGCGTGACGCATGAAAATGGACGTCATATTCAGATCATTGTATTCAGGGTCCACGTCCACAGTAACATTCTAATCAGAATGATGATCAGATTACAGCTACCGGTTGGAGACCCCAGCTCTGACTGCATTTGTATAAATATATTAGCCACATGGAAAAAGAAAAAGATAGGACCCGACATAATCTCAGTTACTAAACAACACTGTGTAGATGTCAGTCACTCACGAACCAATCATTAAAAAATGAAAGACAGCCTGTTGTGAGCAACAGATGTGGATGTGACTTTCTGATGAAAGTAGGCTGATAACGATCGCTAATTAGTTCTTTTAATATGCAAATGAAGCAGTGAATGTCTCCGCCGATGTACAGTATATTATCTGTGTAGCAATGTTTGTTTTGATGTTGAATTTGCTACATGATATAACTCTCATTTAAAGGGCACCTATTATGCGAAACCAACATTTTATTATTCACACATTGCACAGCTGTTATTTTTCTATCAATACACAGTGATGTCAAGAAGGCAGGGACTAACTCAACCCTCTTGAATAGTTTCTACCTCAGTTTGTGAGGTTTGTTGAGTTAGCACAGGATTAATTATGTGGAAATGACAAATGAGGTCATTGATACAAATACGTTTTTTTTAGAATAGAATAGAAAGCACTTTATTGATCCCTGGGGGAAATTCAGCACCACAGTTCGCTCACAATAGACAATAATACTAATAAATAATATAATATATATATAATATATAATATATAAATAATATAAATATATTCTACATATACTCTACATATTTATGCTTCATTTTGTTTTTGTTCAATCCTAGATGGGTTGTGACTTTAAGTTTAATTGCTTTGTAGATACACTGAAATTAGGTCTACATCCATTGTGTTCTTCATGGTGTTTTTGAAACTGCACCAATTTTTTCCTCAGAATTTTCAACTAATATAAAGTGTTTTGTCCAGAGGATTATTTGTGATATGTACAGTGTGCTTTTTCTATTTTGAGAAAACAAATTGAAGTTGGTTGTAGTTGTATTTCTAAGTTATCATGCCATGATTTTACCCGTCCGGCTTACATGGGAATAGACTTTCCCCGGCCCCTGAGCTAAAATGAGTTTGACACCCCTGCTCGAGTTCCTGTAACTATAGGTTCCTGTAGAAGTGTGTGGTTTGTGTTTCCACCGCATTTCACAGTTCAGGGTAGTTTATACAAATCAATCTGTTGACGTATGGAGGAGTGGTTTACTATATTTCTACACTGATACCATGTAAAAAAAAAAAAAAAAACTGACAATATTAGGTCAAAGTTATTTCACTAAAAAGTAATTAAATGAAATAGAAAGCAATTATATACGAAAGAGTATTAAACAATAGAGTGTACTAAATTGTTCATAAAAAGTCCTCAGTAAATGATGAATTCATGAGGGTCAAGTGATTCCTTTTGGTCCATTTCAGCTGTAAATAAGAATATATAAATAATATATCACGCCGACAATCAGCTTTAGCATTAGCTTGTTAGCAATAGCATTCTGTTCCCTCATGTTGAGGCTAATAAGCACACAAAGGGAGTGTCACTCACTACTTTTACAACATGTAATAAAGTAAATAGTTAATATTTGATGTTATTTACTTTCGTTGAACTCGTGTACTGCCTCCTTTATTTCACGTTTATCCAACAAAGTGGAATAAGCAGCTGAGGGGCCTTTGACACCGTTAACCACGCTATACTGTTGGATAAGCTCAGAGCAATCGGATTTAACAAAACCTCATCGAGCTGGATGCAATCTTACTTGGAGGGGAGGGAGCAGGTGGTAGAGGTGAACGGCACCGTGTCCCCCCCCCCCCCCCCTCTCAGTGAGCTGTGGAGTCCCCCAAGGCAGTGTATTGGGGCCTTTATTGTCTCTAATATACATAAACGACTTGTCATCGGCATGCGACTGTGAATTGTTCTTGTTTGCGGATGACTCGGCCTTGCTGGTATCAGACAGGGACAAGTCACAGGTGGAGAAAATCCTCAGTGCTGAACTCTGTAGAACATGCACCTGGCTCGCTGACAACAAGCTATCCATACATTTGGGTAAAACGGAATCCATCCTATTTGGGTCCCACATCAACCTTAAGAAAGTCAATGACTTCACTATAAAAGTGGGTGACATTGTTATGAAAGATGAGGTCACTTACCTAGGTTTCATTCTAGAGGCTAATCTTTCCTGTGATAAAATGGCAACCAAAGTAATCAAAAAGGTCAACCAACGAACGAGATTTCTCTATAGAATCTCCTCTTTGGTCAACAAAAGCACCATGAGGATTCTGGCGGGAACTCTCGTTCAACCCTTTTTCGATTATACATGCACCTCCTGGTACCCTAGCACCTCCAAAACCTTCAAATCTAAACTCCAAACATCCCAGAACAAGCTAGTCAGATTACTTCTAGACCTCCACCCCAGATCCCACCTCACTCCTACCCACTTCTCCAAAGTGGGCTGGCTCAGGGTGGAGGACAGAGTAAAACAACTTGCACTGAGCCTGTTCTATAAAATCCGCTGCACCTCCCTGATACTGAAGTACATGTCAAACTACTTCCTTAACGTAAATGACCGCCATAACCACAACACCAGGGGGAGCTCCACTAACCACGTTAAACCCAGATTCCGAACTAACAAAGGTCTTAACTCATTCTCTTTCTATGCCACATCAATGTGGAATGCGCTCCCAACAGGTATAAAAGAAAGTGCATCTCTATCCTCCTTCAAAACCGCAATAAAAGTTCACCTCCAGACAGCTACAACCCTAAACTAACACCCTCCCCGGATTGTTAATAATCAAATGTAAACAATCAAATGCAGATACGTTTTCTTATACCTTCTGATCTCTCTCTCTCTGCCCACTACTTGCTGTCCATATCCTACCAAGTCAGACCTACACTGTTCCAATATCCATTTCTCTGTTCTCAATTGTTGATGACTGATAACAACCAAACCTACCCCCCGCCACCCACCACACCCCGGATTGTAAATAATGTAAATAATTCAATGTGATTATCTTGTGTGATGACTGTATTATGATGATAGTATATGTGATAGTATATATCTGTATCATGAATCAATTTAAGTGGACCCCGACTTAAACAAGTTGAAAAACTTATTCGGGTGTTACCATTTAGTGGTCAATTGTACGGAATATGTACTTCACTATGCAACCTACTGATAAAAGTCTCAATCAATCAATCAAAAAGGTTGTTCCTTTGAATCCAGCTTTGTACTCCTCCGTTAATACGTTTAAAAGAGTCTGTCCATTTCTTGTAGCTTCGCGTATCAAAATGAAGTTCGCGAAAAACAATAATACAACATTAAACTGCATAATACGATATAGTTTATTTACTTTGGCTAAGTAAAAACACTGTAGGAGAGTTCCACCGATCTGCGTTCTTCAGTTCAAAGATGCCCCACAAAAGTTCCTGCAAGTCGAAAGTTCCTTTTGTTCTCCTTTCGCTGTTGTGATAGAAATACACAGTAAATAAGAAATAAAAAAGTTGTCTAGTTATGGCGGTCGAAAAATACGTTTTAGGAACGCCCCCAACTGTGTTGAAGCAATCAGGATTTGACACCAAATCTTGTCCCCGATTAGATTCCGTGAACCTTCCAAAAGTCCCACAAAGCTGGCAGGAACTCCGAAACGTTTCCTGAAGAACGTTTGGTGGAAACACAACTTTATTTACCCGGGTAAACGGGAAAGTTCCTTTCAAAGTTCCTGCAGTGGAAAAGGGCCTCAGGACAAATTAGGCTTCACAAGTTTAGTAGATGCAAAAGTCCCGTTTCTAAAAGTTGGAAGTCTTCTTTGAGAAAACCCTGCGATAAATCTTTATCCAGTTATTTCCCTCAGGGGTTGACAAAAAAAACAAACTATAGGAGATAGTGGAAGAAAACTTCTCCAAAGTCACTTGATGATCAATAAGATCGCAGCTTGTTGGCGACTTCAACTGATGCCTTGTCTTGCAGGGCAATAGGAGACGAGAAAGGTAAATCATTAAAGTAAACGCAGTAACCTAATTTGCACTTCAATTAGCCGTCTATTATAAATGAAATGTGTGCATAGCCCAGGAAAAACTTGCACACATTCACGTGTGTGTGTGTGTGTGTGTGTGTGTGTGTGTGTGTGTGTGTGTGTGCGTGTGTGTGTGTGTGTGCGTGTGTGTGTAAATTCACCCCCGACTTCAATTAGCAGGGTAAATTGGTTTTACCGCTGACATGATGCGCTATGATGATGTATCAGCACTGCATACTGATGGCGAGAGTCCTAATGGCACCAGTGTGGCACAGAGGCGTATAAGTCCGTGTTTATTATTTCACATATCTCAGTTAGCGCTTATTGGATTTAATGCCCCTGCAAATGTCTCAGATTGGATTTATTTTCAGTCAATTTGTCAAGACTCTGCTAAAGCTTTGATGGGGGAAATCCAAGTGTAAACGAGCAGATGCCGCTCCGCCCCTTACCCCTTCGCCAGTCTTACGGGCGTTTTGAATCTGTCTAATTTCAAGTAGTTCAGTTAAGCCGAGAAGTGAGTCGTCATCGCGTCACAGCGAGGCTTAACCGAGACGTCGTTCATCAAGTTGGTTATGGAGGGCTGGTCTATTACAATCCCATTCATTTTCCGCACTTTGCATGTTCGCTTCAACAAAGAAAGCATTGCTCTGCTGGTGATACTCTGATTCACAATTAGGACCGGTGTTCAATCAATCAATCAATCAATGTTTATTTATATAGCCCTAAATCACAAGTGTCTCAAAGGGCTGCACAAGCCACAACGACATCCTCGGTACAAAGCCCACATAAGGGCAAGGAAAAACTCACCCCAGTGGGACTTCGATGTGAATGACTATGAGAAACCTTGGAGAGGACCGCATATGTGGGTAACACCCCCCCTCTAGGGGAGGGGTGTTCTGGCGAGACATGCCCCCCATTGGAACTTATGCACCCCACATCTCCGGGTTGGGGAGGAGACCCTGCCCCAAGTGGAGGAGATCAAGTACCTCGGAGTCTTGTTCACGAGTGAGGGAAGAGTGGATCGTGAGATCGACAGGCGGATCGGTGCGGCGTCTTCAGTAATGCGGACGCTGTATCGATTCGCTCTAGTGAAGAAGGAGCTGAGCCAGAAGGCAAAGCTCTCAATTTACCGGTCGATCTACGTTCCCATCCTCACCTATGGTCATGAGCTTTGGGTTATGACCGAAAGGACAAGATCACGGGTACAAGCGGCCGAAATTAGTTTCCTCCGCCGGGTGGCGGGGCTCTCCCTTAGAGATAGGGTGAGAAGCTCTGCCATCCGGGGAGAGCTCAAAGTGAAGCCGCTGCTCCTCCACATCGAGAGGAGCCAGATGAGGTGGTTTGGGCATCTGGTCAGGATGCCACCCGAACGCCTCCCTTGGGAGGTGTTTAGGGCACGTCCAACCGGTAGGAGGCCACGGGGAAGACCCAGGACACGTTGGGAAGACTATGTCTCCCGGCTGGCCTGGGAACGCCTCAAGATCCCCCGGGAAGAGCTGGACGAAGTGGCTGGGGAGAGGAAAGTCTGGGCTTCCCTGCTTAGGCTGCTGCCCCCGCGACCCGACCTTGGATAAGCGGAAGAAGATGGATGGACATCTGCGCATTACTTGCACATGAGGGAACCTTACACTTGAGCAGTGGTGTGCCGTCAGGGCCAGCAAGGCCTTCTCTGGTGGCCTAACATAACCAGGAATCATAACCATAATTAAAGATAAAAGTATTTTTAAATGTACTTTTCATACATATCTAAAAGTATTCATATTCTCTTCATGTCATATTATGCTCCTTCCAGTGCTGTTGTTTTTAGGTTATAGAGTTTTTATCCAATCAGAATTCAGCTAGCTTATGTTGCCGTGCCGTACCAAATCTGCCCGAGGCCTTCAGAATCAACAATGCTGGCATCCGTGCACTGTAAGTGAACGGACACATACAGTTGATAGACAGTTGCGATAGCCAATCAGATCACGAGTTGTTGTCAGTAAGGCCTTCTAGCTGGCCTAAGGCAGATATACAGTGATGTTATGAGCTAGGTAACATAAGAACGCCATTACCCAGCATGCCACAGTAGTGAAGAGAATGCGCACTGGCCCCGTTTAGGTGGACATGCCGGCAGATTGATGTTATCGATGAGCACGCTGTGGAGTAAACTTTAAGAAGTCAGCCAACACGCCTCGTCTGCATCTTTTATGATTAGACAAGACAACACATGTATTTGCACGGCCATTTTCAAGAAGGATATTTAAAGAGAAACTACATCTTGTGAGACTATGTCGGCCAACCCCGGAAGCTACTGTATCAATCAATCAATCAATGTTTATTTTTATAGCCCTAAATCACAAGTGTCTCAAAGGGCTGCACAAGCCACAACGACATCCTCGGTTCAGAGCCCACATAAGGGCAAGGAAAAACTCACCCCAGTGGGACGTTGATGTGAATGACTATGAGAAACCTTGGAGAGGACTGCAGATCTGGGTGATCCCTGCCCTCTATGGGAGACCGGATGCAATGGACGTCGAGTGGATATAGCATAATATTGTGAAAGTCCAGTCCATAGTGGATCTAACATAATAGTGAGAGTCCAGTTGCTCACCCGCCCCGGCGATGAAATGTGAGTTGATATTTTATTTCTTTATTTTTTCATGTTTAATATGTTTTTTGCTATTTTATTTTTTTGACAGTACCACATAAGATATGTTTTAATTGCTGATGCGGGTTTATTGATTTTTAAATGCGCCAGAAAATAACCCGTTTTGTACAATGCCCAGTAGTGCGTAAAAGTGTTTCTGTATAGTATTTCTCCAGCAATGGTCATGTGGTGACATCATTGATGGTATTTTGAGAGGTAATCATTGAAGTCGGACATCACTGAAGGCCTAGGTGGGAAACGCACTGCCCGCCACTGCACTTGAGTACAATCATTACGCTAAATAATGCTGTACTTTTGTATTTTGTCAATTTATAAAATGTGTTTCACACTACAAACGATAAAATGTATGATTTTTTGCAGCACTTGATTTTCGACATATTTACACAAATCCATTACCTAATACAGTGGAAACTCAATATACAAACGTCTTTTTTTCGTGAACGTGGTTCGTGAATAGAAAAGTTTGTATCATGAAGCACATTTCTCGATAAGAAACATGAATAATGGGTCACAGTCTGGACAAAACTCCATATTTTAGTAGAAGATTTTACACTTTCAACACAATACAAAGCGCTATACAGTACTGTATATCAAACAAACATAACAAAAGGAGTGATGGATCAACTATCCAGTGGACTATTAGTGTGGACTGTGACGCAACAGTTTGTTTAAATAAAAAAATAAATATATGGGTTATACTTGTATAGCGCTTTTCTACCTTCAAGGTACTCAAAGCGCTTTGACAGTATTTCCACATTCACACATTCACACACACATTCACACACTGATGGCGGGAGCTGCCATGCAAGGCGCTAACCAGCACCCATCAGGAGCAAGGGTGAAGTGTCTTGCCCAAGGACACAACGGACTTGACTAGGATGGTAGAAGGTGGGGATTGAACCCCAGTAACCAGCAACCAGCACGGCCACTCTACCAACATCGCAAATCTTCCACTCATTTTTTCCACCAAAAGTTTCATGCTGTGCGTGAATGCATAAAGGTGTGCTTTGTTGACCTGTTGGAGTGCTAATCATGCATATTGGTCAGTGCATGACTGCAAGCTAATCAATGCTAACATGCTATTTAGGCTAGCTGTATGTACATATTGCATCATTATGCCTCATTTGTAGGTATATTTGAGCTCATTTAATATCCTTTACTTGAGTCCTCTTTGTATATAATTTAGTTTTGCATGTCTCATGACACATGATCTGTATGTAATATCGGCTGCATTTTTGATAGTTGTTTGTGTGCCATGTTGTTCCAGACCACGGCAAACATTACCCAGCTTGCCAAAGATTGTAATAAATCTATTGAAAGAAGACAGCCTGCCGTTTCCTTTAACTTGGACACACACATCTATACCTTTGGCTATTAAAAGCCAGTCATTTCCAGGAGTTATCTCACCCTCTGAGTAGCCTCTGATTTACTAGTGGTCTCTAATGTTGTAATGAAGCCTCTTTCTTTGCGCTGTCCTCAAATCTAAACATCAAACATGGATATGATCAGCTGGACTCTCGACGCAATTGACAAAGTCTTTTCGACAAGGAAAAGAGGTTCGGGGGAGCCTGGCTGCCCTGATGGAACCATTGCTGCGGGGTACGTGAGAGACTCCTGGGATAAATGGAGAATCATGTGCCTCTCAGTCCTTTCCATTGAGGACATGGAAGACATCTACCTATTTGGAACCGTGATCGCGGGGCACCTGCTGATTGGGCTGGGCATTGCTCTGGTGTATCGTCAAATTCGGAAGACGATGGCAGTCACTCAAGGAGCCCAACGGCTGTTCGTCACAATGGAAGAATTGGGCCGGGCTGTGGGAACACAGACTGTGGTGATTTCTGAACTGAATCGCAAAATGGATCACATCATGGAGAAGTTTGCTGAGAATGATAATTTAATTGAATTTGAGAGAAACCAGCACAGACACATAGAGCAGGCAAGTCATTGTTTTGACTGCTCGAAGAAAACAACATCCTAATCTACGATTTGACTCCCTCAAATGGCTTTGACGCTATCAGGAACAGGCTGTTCTGAAAAACACCCCCGAGGACACCTCAACAATGGACGCTTTTGTCCTTCCTTTTTCGCAACAACACCTTGTGTCGAACTTTGAGATCGGCCCCAGTCCACAAAAACATTTCAACATCACACCCAAGTTAATTGGGCATACATGCACGCACCCGCCCCTTCCTCAACCAACGCCTTCACCACTGCTTAATTCCTGGGGTTATGAATGGCTAGTAGCGCTTTATAGCAGCAGGCCGGCCTCCGGGGCCCCAAATCCCCCACCCCCTCTGTTGCGAGTTGTTGTGATTATATGTAACATGTTTATGTGTGCTATACTATGTGAGGTTTTTTCCCTTGGACTCAGTCTGGACCCCCTCCCGAGGGTCCAGCCTTAGACTGATATTTTTTACTCTTCCCCCCTTTCTCAATATCACCTTTTCCCCACCTTTTTTAAGGAGCGCCGTAAGTGGCCGATCCGTTGCCGGTCCCGTCTTGTCCCCTTGTAACGTATGTCTGCTCTTAGTGGGACTGTGCCGAAAATGAAATTTCAGTTCTTATGTGTCCTATACATGTTAAAGAATGGACAATAATAAAGCATCTTGAATCTTGAAAATGTGTAGAATAAATATTACATTTCAACATTTCTGTCAACGAAGATTTGCTTCAGCCTGCGACACATAGTCATTTTGATAGTAGGCTATTATATCTAATATAGACACTTACATCATGTGTTGCCTTCATTATAACACTTATATAAGGCTTTTCATTTTTTGCAGCTCCAGACAGATTCGTTTTTTGTATTTTTGGTTCAATATGGCTCTTTCAACGTTTTGGGTTGCCGACCCCTGGGTTAAAACTGGCAATATGTAACTCAAAGTTAAAAATACATGTTAGAGTGCTGTGGTACTATTTCTTGTTACATTCATTTTTCAGCACTACCAATGCCAAATTGGACGGTTTGTAAAACAAACCCAGCTCCGTGACGTTTTTCCATTTACAGCCGAGTTTTGCTGTTTTTTATAGCGACTTCCGGTGAGAGCATGGATACATGATTGCAATTTCCACAACAATACGAGCTTGTCAGCCTGCTACCTTCTCTGATTAAACTGGAAGAAGGCCAGTTGTCCCTGATGTGGGGTCACTTTGTTTTGAGAGGATGCATTGACTGTTTTCTCATTGTCTGCTTTGGTGGCTTCTTACTTTTACTTTCTTCCGCTGTCTGCTTCCTGGAATATTACCAAGTATGCTGCTGTGCAAACGAAAACTCTTCCAAGGACTTTTTCAGCAGTTTCAAATCAGTCTCAGCGGTACCACAAGGGGGTATTGGAAGTGTGGTGGCCAAAATGTTGCCTTGATACTGTAATTTAGACACTTTAAAAGTGCTTTTATAGGCCATACTAGATTGTGTGTGTCTGTATTGCTAATGAGTCCATGTCTGTCTCTCTCTAACAGAGAGTGCGTCTCCAAGAAGTGCTATTTTTCACTACTTTTTACATATGAACTAACGATGCAGCGATCAATTATTTTCATCCATTAGTTTATTCAGTTAATTGAATGAAACATAAAACGTGGATAAAAAAATGGTTGAATTAAATATAATTTCCCTGCTTGCCATAACCTTCATTCTTTATTTTCTAATAAATACATATCAACATTGAAATTGCATTTCCGACATGTGAACATTAAAAAAACTAATAAATACAAATCTCTGCTATTCCTACACAGATCACCCACACACCAACGCTTGATGTTCACTTATTTGCAGCGACCGTGCGGAAACTATGTCTGCGTAATGATAGTTCCAGGCACTCTGAATTATATACAATTTTATTAGTTACACTCTAACAATTATTTGAAGCAACAGAATATAAATCAAATATTTTTCCGATGTAATTAATTGTTGCAGCCTTATTTTGAATGTAATAGATGTATCACATAAGACAGGGGTCGGCAACCCAAAACGTTGAAAGAGCCATATTGGACCAAAAATACAAAAAACAAATCTGTCTGGAGCCGCAAAAAATGAAAAGCCATAAACCGTATATATACATATAAGTCTTATACTCATTGGCGTTGTTAGGCTTATTTTAGGGGGGCTCGAGCCCCCCTAAAATATTCTTAAGCCCCTCTAAATAATTTGGTGTTTGTTTTTTTTGTTTTTTACAAATAAATGCCGACATATTCACTATAAAGTGGCCCAAATATGAGTTTAAATAAATAATCATATAACCTGTTATTATTCACTCAGATTCCCCTCACTTCGTAGCGTAAGGTAGAGAGCCCCTTTCGTGCGTCGGTATCCAATCCATTCCACTTGTTCATATAGAAAATGCCCACATCACTCAAATTCCAGCCCGCATTTTCTCTGCGACCTTGCTTGCGGTCCTGCAAGTGTACGAAGCACATTATCTTCCTTTACAATGAGTTAAGCTGCACAAAACCTTGTGTGTGCAATTGTAAATAATTTATTTTTTAAGTTTTGTGTTTCTTGTAGAATCTATATAAAGTAATATCCATTAGCCTATTGTTAAAATAATGAAAAAAACATCATTAAATATATTTGTTTTATTGTATTGTTACATTAATAGCTGTTTTATTATTATAGGATGGCTTGTTAAACATTTCATAGGATTTTCAGAGGGAGGAAAAACCAAGACATTTAATATAAAATGTAAAATGAATAAATACATAAAAAGAAAAAGAAAAAAAATGGTTAAAAGCCATCATCCCGGGGAGCATTTCATTTCGTCCCGTGCATTTAAAAAAAATAATAATAATAACAATGAATAATTTCTAAGTCTTTGTTAGCCGTTTGTGAAGTTTTGTGCTCGTGCGTAACATTCGCTCGCATCCTGTGCATCTCCTGGGGGCAAAGCCCCCCCTGTCCTTAAAAGCTAGTGACGCCCCTGCTTATACTGAAGACAACACATGACGTAAGTGTCTATATTAGCTATAATAGCCTACTATCAAAATGACTGTGTCGCAGGCTGAAGCAAATCTTCGTGGACAGAAATGTTTATGTGATATTTATGCTACAGATTTTTACAACATTAGAACCATTAGTAAATCAGAGGCTACTCAGAGGGTGAGATAACTCCTGGAAATTACTGGCTCAGAATAGCCACAGGTAGAGATGTGTGTCTAAGTAAAAGGAAACAGCAGGCTGTCTTCTTTTAATAGATTTACTACAATCTTTGCCAAGCTAGGTAATGTTTGCTGTGGTCTGGAACAACATGGCACACAAACAACTGCCTGATACATGCAAAACAAAATTATATACAAAGAGGATACAAGTAAAGGATATTAAATGATACGTACAAATGAGGCATAACGATGCAATATTTACATACAGCTAGCCTAAATAGCATTTTAGCTTTGATTAGCTTGCAGTCATGCACTGACAAAATGTGCCTGATTAGCACTCCACACAAGTCAATAGCATCAACAAAGCGCACCTTTGTGCATTCACGCACAGCATACAACTTTTGGTGGACAAAATGAGACAAAGAAGGAGTGGAGATTTTACATGTGAACAAACTGTTGCGTCACAGTCCACACTATGGTGAGTTGAAGAACCGCCGAAATTAGTAGGTCACAACGATGTTCACCAAATACTCTCATCAGTGAAGCACACACACACACATATTAAACAGTGGGCTTTCTAACAATTGGGAAGGTTTGTGTCATGTTTGTCCTCAAACAAAAAACATGCTAAAACAAAACAAATATTTCCCCCCCATCTTTTTTCAATCCTTTTTAAAAAAATGCTCCAGGGAGCCACTCGGGCAGCACTAAAAAGCCGCATGCGGCTCAAGAGCCGCGGGTTGCTGACCGCGGACATAAGAGAACAACGTAATATTAAAGTGGGACAGGAGGACACAAACACATATTAACAGCGACATCATGCTTATTCACTGAAAAAAAAGAAAACTAAACTTACAGATCCCATGTTTGAAGCTGACTGACAGACTGTTGGCTTTATTTTAAGACGTGTAGCAAAGCCTGCTGTTTTTCCCTTTTTTTTTTTTTTTTTTTACAAATCCTGTTTGAAGTAATGACTGTAGGTTAATGACTCATATCTAAACCGTGATTCTTGTTGCAATTCTGAATCGATTCATAATCTTGAATAATCCCTTTTTAGAAAGACTGCTTATATACGCCATATGTCAGCAGCCAAGAGCAGCTTCATCATAATTTGTATACCAAATAATATATTGCTAGAACCGGTTTGAATTCAGATTCGTGTTGAAACAAGAATCGATTCCGAATCGAATTGTCACCCCAAGAATCGTAATGAAACTGACCTGTGAGTTGTTGTCAGATGCACATCCCCAGCATATACATAAGATGGCTTTATTTATTTTATCATGTGAAAAAAAAAAAAATATATATATATATATATATATATAATTTATCATGTGGGGGCAGAGATATTCATGTCAATTGTGCTGCAGGCCACAAATCCAGAAAGCTACAAACTGGATTTCTCTCTTCACTATTAGTCTTAGTTTGTATATTGTGAAAAACCAGCATCCTCCACAGTAGACATTTGATTTTGGTCTATTTATTTTGTCAGTTACAGGAGCGCTCTGCTTTTTAAGTACCTTGCTCGTCAAAGATCATCTTAGCACTGTAGTGTTTTCAAGAATCTGCTGCAAAAATGTGAGTCTCACAAGTTGTTTGTGTCACGGGTGGTTGCACCAGTCCGTGCCTTTATGTTGGGTTTTGTTGGTGTTCTTCTGTGTTTAGTGCTTGTTCCTGTCCTGAGCCCTTATTTTGGTGGCACTTCCTGTTGTGCTACTGTTTTTTCATACCTACTTTACACATGCTTTCACGCACTTTTCCCCTCACCTGTTTTCTGTTGGTGATTAAGACCTTTTTTTTTTTTTTCCCCTTTTTTATTGCTTAAACTGCCATCTGGAACAATCCATACCAAAAAAGAATAAACATATTTGCACATATAGAAGGTCAAACAGAATACAGGGTTAAGTATAGAAAAAGAATGGTCCTCTGATCACCTTGCAGTTCAGCGCACTGCAGGCCCAAAAACCAACCCGCTTGAAGGTCGGGAACCGGCAGGAGTGACTGACAACTACCGTATTTTCCGCACTATAAGGCGCACCGGATTATTAGCCGCACCTTCTATGAATTACAGATTTCATAATTTTGTCCACCAATAAGCCGCCCCGGACTATAAGCCGCGCCTACGCTGCGCTAAAGTGAATGTCAAAAAAACGCTGCGCTAAAGTGAATGTCAAAAAAACAGTCAGATAGTTCAGTCAAACTTTAATAATATATTGAAAACCAGCGTTCTAACAACTCTGTCCCAAAATGTACGCAAATGTGCAATCACAAACATAGTAAAATTCAAAATGGTGTACAGCAATAGTAACATAATGTTGCTCGAACGTTAATGTCACAACACACAAAATAAACATAGCGCTCACCTTCTGAAGTTATTCTTCATTCGTAAATCCTTCGAATTCTTCGTCTTCGGTGTCCGAATTGAAAAGTTGCGCAAGCGTGGTATCCAAAATGGCCGGTTCCGTCTCGTAGAAGTCATCGGGAGTCAGTGTCGCTGTTGTTCTGTGAATCCTGCCTTCCGGAAAGCTCGGACCACAGTTGTGACCGAAATATCTGCCCAGGCATTTACGATCCACTGGCAAATGTTGGCGTATGTCGTCCGAGGCTGTCTGCCCGTCTTAGTGAAGGTGTGTTCGCCTTCGGAGCTGTGTGAAAAAAGCCACCCGGCCTCTTCGCGTAAACTTCCCTTAACCACTCGCTCATCTTTTCTTCATCCATCCATCCCTTCGAGTTAGCTTTTATGATGACGCCGGCTGGAAAGGTCTCTTTTGGCAAGGTCTTCCTTTTGAATATCACCATGGGAGGAAGTTTCTGGCCATTAGCATGGCAAGCTAGAACCACAGTGAAGGACGACTTCTCATTCCCTGTGGTGCGAATATTCACCGTACGTGCTCCCGTTCCACAGTGCGGTTCAGTTGCTGTGAAATACGGTAGTAATCCGTGTGCGGATGGAGAGATTGCGTCTTTTTATGAACCGGATCGCTTAGTAGGAGCCATTTTGTGGTCTTTACAGATTTAAACAGGAAATGAAACGTACGGTGATATCCGCGCGTTTTTTCTTCTTCTTCCGGGGGCGGGTAGAAGAAGAAGCGCTTCCTGTTCTATGGGGGCGGGTGCTTTCCTTGGCGGTTGCTTGCGTAGAAGAAGAAGCGCTTCCTGTTCTACCGGGAAAAAAGATGGCGGCTGTTTACCGAAGTTGCGAGATCGAAACTTTATGAAAATTAATCGTAATAAAGCGCACCGGGTTATAAGGCGCACTGTAAGCTTTTGAGAAAAATTGTGGTTTTTAGGTGCGCCTTATAGTGCGGAAAATACGGTACTGTAAGCCCAGGGAAGGTCAGCTAAGGCAAACCGGGACGATTGTAGCCTGGCTAAAACATTTAAAACCGATGCTGATGTTGCGGCTATTTACATTAGTCTGACGTACACCTTTGTCTCTATCAAATGGATGTTTCCTGTGGAGTGAGTTGAACAGGAAGTGACTAAATCCACAAGGATCGCCTGAAGGGGAGGGCAACATGTGACCATTTAAGTTGAGTGTGAGCCACCATTCTTTGTCGGACTTTGTTTGGAAATGACAATCATTCATGTGGACGCTTTTTCCTCCTGCCGTGAGTTTTGCTGTATTCCAGCATTCTGTGTTGTTGTTTCGCACCTGTCAGTATTAGTTTCGTTTTTGCATAGCCCTCCCTATGCTTTGGTGCCTTCACAGTGGCACTCATCTTTGTTTGTTTTTGAGCTACATTAGATACTTTTACCTGCACATTGCTTCCTTGATCGTCTGCCTCTTGGGAACACGCCACTAATCGGCGCCATGCGACCCGAGCGTCACAGTTTGAACGAAACTCGCAAGCCACCACCTGAAAAGCCCCAATGATGAAAAAGAGAGGACCTAAGCTGGAACCATGAGGAACACCACTAGTATAACTAAAGAAGTTGAACAAATGTCAACAGACAGCAAAACCTTCGCTACATTATGAAAACAAAATATAATGCCAGAAAGGAGAGGACTTAGAGGAACGCCTCAGTTTGGACCCCAGTATGTTTGCTAGCAAGGTAAAAATGTCAATGAAAGGATCTATATTGTGTTGCATGGTCTAAGTTCCTCTACACAAAACAGGAGCACTTGAGAGTTTTTAGGGATTTTTAGGAAGTTTTGAACTGAAATCGGAGGCCCGAGACGGATTTGGCCCCCGAGTCGCAAGTTGAATAGCCCAGCAGTAGGGACAGATTTTACTGTTAGACCATCAATCAATCACCATTTTCTTCCTTGTCCCTTTTGGGTCACGGGAGGTGCTGGAACCTATCTCAGCTGCATTCGGGCGGAAGGCGGGGTACACCCTGGACAAGTCGCCACCTCATCGCAAGGCCAACACAGATAGACAGACAACATTCAATCAATCAAAGAGTATTTATATAGCCCTTAATCACAAGTGTCTCAAAGGGCTGCACAAACCACAACGACATCCTCGGCTCAGATCCCACATCAGAGCAAGAAAAAACTCAACCCAATGGGATACAATGAGAAACCTTGAAGGGGGCTGCAGATGTGGGGACCCTCACCCCTGGGCGACCGGTGCAATGGACGTCGAGTAGATCTAGTTAATAGTGTGAGAGTCCAGTCCATAGTGGGGCCAGCAGGAGATCATCTTGAGTGGAGACAAGTCAGCAGCGCAGAGACGTCCCCAACTGATGCACAGATGAGTGGTCCACCCCGGGTCGCGACTTTGAACAGCTAGCGCGTCATCTGTGTTCACCTTATAACCTCTCCACGCAGGAGAGGGGGAAAGGGTAGAAAAGAGACGGCAGATCTACTGGTCTAAAAGGGGTCTCTATTTAAAGGCTAGGGTTAGTGCGTCTGCCTCTCAATACGAAGGTCCTGAGTAGTCCTGAGTTCAATCCCGGGCTCGGGATCTTTCTGTGTGGAGTTTGCATGTACTCGCCGTGACTGCGTGGGTTCCCTCCGGGTACTCCGGCTTCCTCCCACTTCCAAAAACATGCACCTGGGGATAGGTTGATTGGCAACACTAAATAGTCCCTAGTGTGTGAATGTGAGTGTGAATGTTGTCTGTCTATCTGTGTTGGCCCTGCGATGAGGTGGCGACCTGTCCAGGGTGTACCCAGCCTTCCGCCCGATTGTAGCTGAGATAGGCTCCAGCTCCCCCCGCGACCCCGAAGGGAATAAGCGGTAGAAAATGGATGGATGGATGGTATACAAATAAGTTTTAAGATGGGACTTAAATGCTTATACTGATTAAAAAGTCCAGTTTGTAGACCATTAAAGTCTTCTTTTTGTTGTCTCTCCAGGTGGTCTATCACGTTGGTCGTCCCCTCCCTGCGACTGCTGCTGCAAGAACCACAAGGGCGAAGGCGACGGCGAGAGCGGCACCTCTTTCAACGAGCTCTCTACCTCCAGCTCGGAGAGCCAGTCCGAGGCCGGCTCGCCACAGGGGACGGTCATCTGCGGCCCGGTCAGCCGGCAGTCGCACCCCCACGCTAACGTCCAAACCTTGGACAGGCCGTTGAAAAAGGGCCCAGTTGCCAGGCTGCAGCAGTCGGAACAGCGGCGGAAAAGCGATCTGCTGCGCACGCTGACGTCGAGCTCGCGCGATAGCAACACGTGCAAGAAGAGGTTACCCAAAGAGAAGCTGACGGTGGAGGAAGAGCTGCAAAAGTGCATTCAGGACTTCCGCAAGATCAAGATCCCCGAGAGGTTTCCCGAGAGGAAGTACATGTGGCAGGCGGACTTGTTGAGGAAATATCGCCTCTGAAACTCCCCCTTGAGGGCCAAGGATCTGTTTACAAGTTTTGTTCCTCGAGACAACAAAGATGGAGATAATTAAACTCACTCACTCACCTTTATGCCAGTAGGTTGAACAGCTACACACAAGAGTTCTCTTATTGACGTAGTGTATGTATAGTGTGTGTGTGTGTGTGTGTGTGTGTGTGTGTGTGTGTGTGTGTGTGTGTGTGTGTGTGTGTGTGTGTGCGCCTGCATTTACTTCCCGCCCACTCTTCAATGTATGCTGCTATCTTGCTCAACGATTCGCAGCTTTGAATAATTTACGAGAGGACGCGGGCGAGAAGACTGATCAACCAAGAGACGGCGGTGTTACTCGGAAAAAGCACACGGATACATCATCAATTCCCTTAACGTCGCCCAAAAAAACGCAGTACTATTGAATGAAAAACAATCTCTGTCCTATTGAAAGGGAGTGCGGAGGATGTCAAAGTCATGCCGAACGGATAGGTGGCGCTCTAACCAGCTACTCAGAAACCTGAAAAAAGTCATTTCCGGAAAAGGAGCGATAGCAGCAAAAATCATTTTAAACTACTAAATATTAAATTAATCCTAAATATTAGACCTAATATTAACTAAACATTAGATTAACCCTTAAGAGGTCCTAAAAAGTTATTCACAATAATCCCCAAAACTGCAGTATTAATATTCAAAACACATGAATATTGTAGGACTACTCCAGCCTGAAATATGCACATAAAATTTTAATTATATATTTGGGGGATTTTACCTTTAAAGGGCCAGCATGTTTATATAGCTCCACTGGTTTTATTATATTTTGCTGCATGCCTTAAACTGTAGTCCAAATCGAAATGTGTTTATGTCAAAATAAATGTTTTTTGTTTTGGGGGGTTTTTGTCCTCAGAAACAAATGTGTCGTTTTTTTGTGTAGTCTTGCCATTTGGGAACAATGGTGATATGTCCTTTGGAAAATTCCACCTAAATTAATTCAACATCGCCAACTTGGCAAACACAATGGACCTAAATGTCTCAGGGATCTCTTAAGGGTTAAAAAACAACAACATTAAGCTAGCATATTTAGAGATGGGTACTAAATTCAGTACTTTTATAGACAATGACCGAATTTTGTCGGTTCGACCGGGTATCGATTCACGTGAAAATCAAACGGTGCGAGATTTCAATACTGCACACACGGTGCCACGTCCGGTTTTAAACACTTAGCGAGAAACAATCACCCAAGTAGCACTCAGAGACCAGAGTGGACTCAGTCGGACTGCCACAATGTAATGTTACAATTTTCAAAGCCAACAAAGTAGTGTGCCTGATAGAAAACACAGACACACATTAAGGCCCCACTTTTCAAAATTGGCTAGCTCGGTGCTAATTTACATTCAATTCAAATATGTTCTACTGATTAGCATTGGCAATTTTACATGGCAATTTCAATTTCAACACTAACTAAGATGCACATTACAACTGGTGTGTAGTAAGTACAATACTGACACTATAAACACTTTTGAGGGAAGAAAAAAGACTAAATACTACTTAATGGCAAAGACTACTCTCTGACGAGGCAACACACTATACACAAGTTCCATTTAAAATCTTGGAATAACAACAGCACGAAACGTCTACTATATAATACTTGCAAATGAGACTCAGAAGTGTAAGAAATCAAGATGTAACAAATTGACAACACAGTTATCATTGGGAGTTGCTACCGTATCAATTCAAATGTGAAGGGTACCGTCCCAGAACATAATACAATAACACAAAGAAAATGCTACAACAACTATACACTATACACAGTTACCCTCAAAGTTGTATTAATTTTAGACAAATGGTCACTGGCGCACAAATAAGGCCAAGTGGTCAAGTCTCAGAGTACCCACCCTTTTGCGATTCACCCGAGGGAGTACTGGAGAGTGCTCCCCCGGCTGATTCCCTTGTTCTGCTGGGTGACTTCAATGCTCATATTGGCAACGACGATGAAACCTGGAGAGACGTGATCGGGAAGAATTGCCGCCCTGATCTGAACCCGAGTGGTGTATTGTTATTGGACTTTTGTGCTCGTCACAGATTGATCGACTTTGTCCTAGAACCCGCTGGTGTCAGCGGTGAGGGATGTCGTCAAACTGAAGAAAGAGTCCTATCGGGTCCTTTTGGCTCATGGGACTCTGGAGGCAAGGGACAAGTACGGACAGGCCAATGCGTATGCGGCTTCAGCGGTTGTGGAGGAAAAAACTCGGACATGGGAGGAGTTCGGGGAAGCCATGGAAAACGACTTCCGGACGGCTTCGAAGCGATTCTGCACCACCATCCGCAGCCTCAGGAGGGGGAAGCAGTGCACTATCAACACTGTGTATGGTGAGGATGGTGTGCTGCTGACCTCGACTGCGGATGTTGTGGATTGGTGGAGGGAATACTTTGAATACCTTCAATCCCACCAACACGTCTTCCTAGGAGTAAGCAGTTCCTGGGGTATCTGTGGTGGGCTCTCCTATTTATGGGGCTGAGGTTGCAGAGGTAGTTAAAAAGCTCCTCGGTGGCAAGGCCCCGGGGGTGGATGAGATCCGCCTGGAGTTCCTTAATGCTCTCAATTGAGAGCTGTCTTGGGTGACAAGACTCTGCAACATCGCGTGGACATTGGGGGCGGTACCGCTGGATTGGCAGACTGAGGTGGTGGTTCCTCACTTTAAGAAGGGAAACCGGAGGGTGTGTTCTAACTATCATGGGATCACACTCCTCAGCCTTCCCGGTAAGGTCTATTCAGGTATACTTTTCAGGTATACTGGAGAGGAGGCTACGCCGGATAGTCGACCCTCGGATTCAGGAGGAGCAGTTTGGTTTTCTTCCTGATCGTGGAACTGTGGACCAGCTCTATACTCTCGGCAGGGTCCTTGAGGGTGCATGGGAGTTTGCCCAACCAGTCTACATGTGCTTTGCGGACTTGAAGAAAGCATTCGACCGTGTCCCTCGGGAAATCCTGTGGGGAGTGCTCAGAGAGTATGGGGTATCGGACTGTCTGATTGTGGCGGTCCGCTCCCTGTATGATCAGTGTCAGAGCTTGGTCCGCATTGCCGGCAGTAAGTCGGACACGTTTCCAGTGAGGGTCGGATTCCGCCAAGGCTGCCCTTTGTCACCGATTCTGTTCATAACTTTTATGGACAGAATTGCTCGGCGCAGTCACGGCATTGAGGGAGTCCGGTTTGGTGGCTGCAGGATTAGGTCTTTGCTTTTTGCAGATGATGTGGTCCTGATGGCTTCATCTGGCCAGGATCTTCAGCTCTCTCTGGATCAGTTCACAGCCGAGTGTGAAGCGACTGGGATGAGAATCAGCACCTCCAAGACCGAGTCCATGGTTCTCGCCCGGAAAAGGATGGAGTGCCATCTCCGGGTCGGGGAAGAGATCTTGCCCCAAGTGGAGGAGTTCAAGTACCTCGGAGTCTTGTTCACGAGTGAGGGAAGAGTGGATTGTTAGATCAACAGGCGGATCGGTGCAGCGTCTTCAGTAATGCGGACGCAGTATCGATCCGTTGTGGTGAAGAAGGAGCTGAGCCAGAAGGCAAAGCTCTCAATTTACCGATCGATCTACGTTCCCATCCTCACCTATGGTCATTCAATTTGGGTTATGACCGAAAGGACAAGATCACGGGTACAAGCGGCCGAAATGAGTTTCCTCCGCTGGGCGGCAGGGCTCTCCCTTAGAGATAGGGTGAGAAGCTCTGTCATCCGGGAGGAGCTCAAAGTAAAACTGCTGCTCCTCCACATCGAGAGGAGCCAGATGAGGTGGTTCAGGCATCTGGTCAGGATGCCACCCGAACGCCTCCCTAGGGAGATGTTTAGGGCACGTCCGGCCGGTAGGAGGCCACGGGGAAGACCCAGGACACGTTGGGAAGACTATGTCTCCCGGCTGGCCTCGGAACGCCTCGGGATCCGCCAGGAGGAGCTGGACGAAGTGGCTGGGGAGAGGGAAGTCTGGGCTCCTCGACTTAGGCTGCTGGGATGGATGGATGGATGGTCAAGTTTCGCCCCTTGCCTGTGCAAAGCCATGTTTATCAACCAATCTTGCTCAAATTTGAGACACATGGCTAAAGGTGCGTACCAAATTTGGCAAAAGATTGTAGCTGAGATCGGGGTCACGGGGGGCGCTGGAGCCTAAGGGAATAAGCGGTAGACAATGGATGGATGGCACTGTAAAGTTACAGTGGGTGACTGAACTGTGTGAGAAATCCCAATGCAGGTCACTTTGAGGTTTAATAGCCATAATGTGGAAAAAGTAATATTCACCCGTTGTGTGAAGCGGTCAGCAAAGTGTGAAACTATGTGGCCTCCAGGTCACTGATAAATCTCCATAGTGGTCTTACGATGAATAGTGCTGCTTGGGTACACGCATTTTTTTTAATTCATTTGCATCAGAAGGAATGGAATCGCGACAATTTCATCAAAGCCCAAATGAATTCCCCCGCCCCTTCTCTAATATGAGTTGGAGTGCAAAAGACGCACCCCCGAGTGAATCACATTGCTGGGAATTGCCTTGGCTTCTGCGGAGCCATTTCTGAGATGGGCAATAAAGCGAAGGTTTTGATGGTCAAATCACAGAGAGAAAATACAAAGGCTCAATAAAAAAAATAAAAAGAAAGCTTGTGATGGAGCACACCCACACAAATGTTTCACTTTATATTACATGTGTTTATTACATGATCGCCCGCGCAAATAAACACTGTGAATATTCATGAAGCTATAAAAGCACACTTGTGCAAGCAACACTTTAGACAGGATGCAACTTCTGCTGGCTTCCCCAAGCGCACATTTATCGGGATGTTCTCCACTGTTCTGACCACTGACAACATGTTCAATAGTTATTGACGGAGGGCTCCGGTGACAGCGCTGGCATGGGGTTCTTGTTATCACCACAGTTATTAATGAAGCCAGCCAGAGCAAGTATTTCACCCGTTCCCTATAATCTCCACAAATTACATTTATTTCCGTGCTCCCCTTGGACAAAATAGCCACGATAAAGTTAAAAAATAAAAACTAAAGCAGCCATTGAATATGTTTTTAGAGCTGCCCTTTTGCGTACCATTGTTTATTTCAAATAAACATTATGAATTACTTTAAATGATGCTCTACCAGTAATACAGTCGGGAGCAGATTCATATGACCCCATTTCTGGGTGGAAGAGGGCATTAATCATTTTGCAATCCAGTCTGCTGAAAATGATGGAAAGGGCCACTCTACATAGCAACTGATGCTGTGGTCAAAGTTGGAAATGCCACAAAACACATTTTACGACATTCAACACTGTGGATTGTGCAACACCCCCTTTTCATCACGATTCATGTGTCAGGTAATTATAAACCAAAAACGACCACTTTGTAATACAACATGCTTCGCTACACACCTAAAAATAAAGCATAGCGCTCTGCCAACAATCTGTCAGACAGCTATAGACGTGGGAGATGTAAGTTATATTTAGTTTCAGTGAATATGCTAACCTAGCATGTTGTTGCTTTTATAATGTGGGTGTAATGTGCTAACATAGCTATGCTAGTGTTGCTAATGTTGGTATCCCACTCTTTAAGGTTGCGTCGTTTTATTTGATATGTGACATCTAAGGCGTTCAGAGTCACAGTATATGTATAAAACATGGATAAAGCGCGCAATAGGGCTTCTTGGAGACACACACTGGGCATGGACAAACACTGCTCGTTAGCATTCAAGCTAACTGACACAGACGATAGCATTTTTACGAATTACTAAAAGCACTTTTAAACAGTCTAAATTTCAGCATCAATGTTCGATTTTGGACCTTTAATGATCGTTCTATGTATTTATCATGCAGTTAAACTATATAATCAAAGCATTTAGTAAATATAACAATATACTGTTTAGAATAAAATACTTGAGATTATTATTTATTTATTTTTTAAAAAGCCAATGCAATCGTTAAAATTAAAATGTATCATATTTTTCTAGCTAAAGACCTTATATATGTGGATATTGATTTATGACCATTATGGCTTAGACGTATTCTTTAAAAATTCCATGAGTGTCACTTATTTTCCTAACTCGGTTTCCTTTTCTCTAAGTTGCCATTAAGACTTATTAGATATGTAAATAAACACCATAAATCAAACCATATTAAATGTACGATACTCTTTGTACATAACATCCAGATTTATTGTATACGACACTTACTGATTGATGTCACCCTAACCTTGTAGTATTTTATGTTGCTCCATGAAGGAAATATAAAATACACACCTCTAAAATATCACATAAATATGCCATGAGGAAATAGGACCAAGTAGTAAAAGTGTCCCTCCCTGTCAGGCTGGACGCTGCTGACATTTCACTGATATTCAAACGGATATCACCGGTTCTTAGACACCATGGTTACATTTTTATTTCATTAATTTTTTAAGTTTTGACAATATTTCAACGCACACTGACAGACAGTAAATGCATCCTTCCCTCCCTTCCTAGATATGTATTCTGCACTCAAAATGAAAACAGCTTCCTTGGCCATAAACGGAGATGAGATACAACGACTACCCTATCATCCCAACAACAACAGATCAATCTGCCACAAAAAAAACTTTTCATGCTCAGAAGCCTTCTGGTGCCTCATAATGACAGAGGTTGTCAATAGAGTCACAAAAAAAAACTTGGAAACGTGTTATAAGCAAACAAAAGTGAAAACTTACATAGAGTTTGAAAATCTCAAAACATGCCCAAAGTTGTAAGTTGTTGTGATAACAAATCGATTGGTCTTTATATGGAGAAATTTAGGCAAAATTAAGTCATGTCCAAAAAAGTTAAACTTGGCTACATATACAGTACGTACTTATACATACATACACGTACGTACGTACGTATATATATATATATATATATGTATATATATATATTGTATATACTGTATATATAATATACATACATACATACATATATATATATATATATACACATATCTACATACATACATTATATACATACATACATACATATCTACATACATACACACATATGTGTATTATGTATATATACACACATATATATGTGTATGTATGTATATGTGTATATGTGTATATATATATATATATATATATATATATATATATATACTGTATATACAGAACATATATATGTACAGTACAATACATATTACATATATACACATACATATATATGTATACATATACATACATGCATACATACATACTGTATATATGTACATATGTACATATACATATATACGCATACATATACACATATACATATACACATATACTGCATATATATATATATATATATATATACACATATACATATACACATATACACACATATATATATATATATATATATATATATATATATATATATATATCTACATACATACAGCGACCTGTACAGCAGACATGACCATCTACATCAACAATATGATTTGCAGCGAGGCAGAACTGATTAAAAATTATATATATATATATATATATATATATATATATATATATATATATATATATATATATATATATGTTTTTACTGAACTGCAAATCATTGATTTGCTCAAAACTTGGTGACAGCATATATAGTAAGAATTAAGTGCCCATTTTGAAAGTCTTTGCAATAATATAGCAAACAAGATTTACAATACATTAGTAGATAATGTAATAAAGACACCCATAAACAACTTTACATAGTGTATAATTGATCATTTATATCTGCATTTACTCTTCCTTAGATTAGAAGAGCATGACAGGCCGCAGTTTGGGGACTCCTACTGTAGTCTATTAGCAGCTACACATCAGCTAAGCACACAATAGCACACAAGTTAGACATACGTAATAAGTGTCCTCAATTGAATATTATCAGAGTCTACAACAGCACATGTGTCAATACAAACAAGCATCAAATAATTATATTTTATACCTTATACATTATTTACACATACATTTCTGTCTTGGAGACTTTGTATTACAATTGATCCATTAACACACCCAACCGTATCATTCAGCTTAGTGCATTATGAGCTTAACCTAATGAATTATCGTGTCACCAAAGAAGCAATTACCACTCCACTTCAATTTGAAGACCACATAAACTTATTCCAGACAATTGATCATTCATAAGGTTAGCGTTATCCATACCTACCATCGTTTTCTGTTTGAGTATATTCACTTGATCAAACCATTTCTAACATTCCACACTACAAAATAATAACGGTATGTAGGATGCTTGCTGATATCGGATCGGATCAAAATCAGTATTGGCCACTACTCAAGGCTCCAATATCGATATTGTATTGGAGGTGTTGTAATGGCAGTATGGGCAAACTGCTCGGGCAGCTTTAATACCTCCGCTGAGTTCATTGTAAACAACATTAGAGCAGGAGTCCCACAAACAGCCGAGTAGCAACATTATTATAGCACATACAGAGTTAGATACATTTGGTGGATGCTTCAAATTCAGCTACAGCAATCTTGTTGAGGACATTTGAAACTACACCAGGAGGTTGCCTACAACCAAAGGCAATAATGCTAATATTTACTAACCTGCTAATTAAAGACCCCAGCGGTTATTTGCCTTCGTAGAATGGTAGTCTGAGGCTCATCCTAAGTCGACGTAATTACATGTCTAGATGACGTCCATGTGTTGCTTTGCAGTGCACAGCATTAAACGAATGCATTTTAATTCCGATGGTTTGTCATTTCAAACACAACTTGTACGATATTAGAACTCATTCCTAGCCAAGCAGGTTATGTCCATCGCGCGCATACAAAGTCATTTTACAGGTATTAGCTTGTGTTATAATGGCGGTGAAAGAAAGGCCATTCGTGGCTTGAGGGGACGCCACGCGGGCTCTGACGAATCGTTTCCAATGACAACGCGAAGGGACCATCCGAGGTGTTAATACAAACAAGAAAACACGTCGGAGTGTGAGGCGCTCCTCAGCTCTTGTTGACTTCAGGCGGTCTTGTTCAATTTAGTTTAATGCACAGAACAAGAAAGGCACCGGGAGCGTGGAACCCCTCCACAGACGACCCTTATTTGCATTCAATTCCAACACCTCAATACTATATCTCACAATGTTAACAAAAATAAACATATTTTTACATAACCTTTTTTAACTAACACTAACTGCAGTGGAAATAACTAATGAAAGATATTCCTAAACAAGACAAAAACAATCATTACATAACACACTCGTGCAATAAAGAGAATAGTGTCGACTAAACGAGGAGGGATCTCTTGATTTGGACCATCAACCCATAGAGTAGAGGTAGTGAATATGAGGGTGTCAATAGTCGCAATGGATCCTAAAAGCCAGAAATGGAATCATGCCAGATACACACGGAGGACACCTTGAACAAAACCTTCACAGCAGTGATACAAAGAAGCCATCATGTCCGACACCTGAAACCTCATCACTTACTGTATTGTACGTTAGCCACAGTCCAAAGTCTTGCCCAAATGTAACATACACACAGGACTGTCAAGGGATTTTTTTTAGAGGCAGATCAAGCACAAACGGTCACTCCAGGATTTTGGGTCAATCCATTCAAATTTGACAAATTCCTGCAAAATATGCGCAGCCTCACAACTTTGTCCAATGCCCGCGACTTCCCCGCACCTGTTGGCCAATTGGCGTTATTTTATGCAATAGAATTTGTGTCATAGTGGCACTTGAACACACACAACAAACGCGTTTGTCTCTTGTTCGGACAAAGCAGGAACAACAACATGTCAACTCTTTATTGATCTAACGCAGTGGTTCTTAACCTGGGTTTGATCGAACCCTAGGGGTTCGGTGAGTCGGCCTCAGGAGGTCAAGACACACTCGACTCATCTTGTAAATAAGAACTTCTCCCTATCGGCGTACTATGGATACCCCCAAACAATGTTCCCTCTAATTTTTCATCTGATTTGCAGACGTGTAAGTTGTTGTGAGTTTATGCACTGTGTTGGTTTTGTTCTTTGAACGGTTCATTTTGTGCACCAGTAAAAAAAACATATAACTTTGTCTCGAATTTTTAAAAAAACTGTTTAATTTTTCACTAAAGAAGGGCTCGGTGAATGCACATATGAAACTGGCGGGGTTCGATACCTCCAACAAGGTTAAGAACCACTGATCTAACGGCACAATACAGGGCTACTTCCTGTTGCTGTCTATGGCGCTAAGGCTTCTTGGTAAAGTAGTGTATAAACATTTACTTGCTAGTTCATATTTTATTTCATCTTTATTTATCCAGAGTGAGACAGTGAAGAACATATTTTCATTCGTAATGCTGACCTAGCTGTCAGGCTTGTCCCTGACAGTTTGGTCAAGTTTTAGTGTTTCCTCCGTGTTTGTTTTATTTCCTGTCAGCACTCTTATTTTGGTTCACTTTCCTGTTTGTCTCTCTGAGTGCTGTCCCCTCAGCTGTGGCTGATTGGCACCTGGCCACACCTGGTGTCAATCAGCCATCTGCTATTTAAACCTGCCTTCCCCTCCAGTCAGTGCTGCATTATTCTGTCAGGTTGTGTTGGTGGCGAACCCCAAGATGCAGAGATGGCGGCAGGCATAGAGCAGGAAAACATGATTTAATGTTCAAAATTAAAGCAAAAACACAAACTAGGAACAGGCAAAATGGAAACAGGAACCAGAAAACAGAAAAACTGGAAATAGCAAACGGCTAACAGGATCTGGCTAACAGGAAAACAAGAAGCTAGGAGAAACCAACTGTAAATAGTAGTGATGGGTCCGGCAACACCGATGCATCGGCGCATGCGTCGAGCTCATAGAGCGAAACCTTGTGTCGGTGCGCGTACCGCTTTTAGAAAGTCACGTGACCGATCATGAGCTGTTTTGGTCACGTGACCGATACGCGAACTGTGTCGCACTGACGCCTCCTCTGTGCCCTGTGAGCGGGTCTTTTCTACAGCCGGAGAAATAATAACTAAGAAGAGACGACTGAAGTGTTGATAACAACCAAGCTTAACCCCCCCCGACCCCTCTATATCCCACACCCCGGATTGTAAAAAATGTAAATAATTCAATGTATATACTCTGATGATTAACTTGTGTGATGACTGTATTATGATCATAGTATATATCTGTAGCATGAATCAATTAAAGTGGACCCCGACTTAAATAAGTTGAAAAACTTATTGGGGGGTTACCATTTAGTGGTCAATTGTACGGAATATGTACTTCACTGTGCAATCTACTAATAAAAGTCTCAATCAATCAATTAAAGAAATCGTCTAAAATTGAATACGTTGGAAAAACTGTTTTTTTTAAATAAAAATGTGTAAAAAATTAATTTAAAAAAATCCCAGTCCACAAGCATCCTCATTCACAACACATTCTCTTAGATTTCCATGTTATTATACATGTTCACATTTTTTTATTGACTGTATCTAAAAAAGATAAAAATATATTTTTATTTAAATGAAGATATGAAATAATCCTAAATGAAATACAATGACTTGGTTTATATTATTGTATATACTAGGTCATAAAATCAGTGTCAGTTGAGTCGGTCCATAGGTTGCCTGTAGGGATTTTTAATGTCCAGCAGATGTCAGTATTTAGTGACACAGTATCGACACAGTATCAATACAGTTTTGCAATGTGTCGAAACGCTTCATGACGCCACATCAACCCATCACTAGTAAATAGCTACAAGGAACAGCTTACCGCTATGACGACAGCGACAAGGACAGGTAGACACGACAATAATCCAGCACTGACTGGAGGGGAAGGCAGGTTTAAATAGCAGATGGCTGATTGACACCAGGTGTGGCCAGGTGCCAATCAGCCACAGCTGAGGGGACAGCAGTCAGAGAGACAAACAGGAAAGTGAACCAAAATAAGAGTGCTGACAGGAAATAAAACAAACACAGAGGAAAAACTAAAACTTGACCAAACTGTCAGGGACAAGCCTGACACTAGCAAAGAGGCATAATCTACATGTTAGAGATGTTGAAGTGTGATGATAATCTATCTTCCTCTTACATTTACCAATGCAAATGAGCACTATGGATGGCTCTCGATAGTTAACAAATGTTTCTAACGTGTCGGACTTTAAATGAAAGTTTAAAACGGACAAACACTTTCAAGCGTAAAACATACACGGAGAAGGTCTGCAACGTGTGGACAACAAGGAAGACTTTGGTTGTGTTTCTTACTGTAATTGTTATTAATTGTTACAAATTATAAAACAGTAATTTAACAATGAGCTCTGAGTATGTGCTTCTACTTTTAAGTCTGTCCAGTATAGCATTCGTAAAACATCGATACAGTATTTGTTTTCCAATTTCTGTTGAAATCTTGCGCTTTTTGAACTTACGTTACTAGGTAGACTTTAAAAAAAGATATATTCAAAAAAACACAAGTTGATTCAATGTCACTGGAAAAAAAAATGCCTCGAAACGCTGCGACTTTTTCCACGACTTTCTGAAAAAGCTGCCGCAACAATCCCAAAGAAGGCCTGCAAAATCCTGGAGGGACTTTACAATGATGTACTTCATTCTACAATCCGCCACATACCGTAATGGCCCCAAATTTCCCCTTCCTGCATTCTGGAGTCCTGAGATTTATACATGCAGCAGGCAAGTCCGAGCTTTTCTGCCTGCCACTCTCATTTAACAAGACGCACAATGAGGGGAAAAAAGTGACTGTAAGGTTTTTGGCAAGCTAGCAAACAACATAAGTCAACAAAAGTTGTCCATCAGCTAAGAAATGTATATATATATATATATATATATATATATATATATATATATAAAAATTTCACTTATTTAGATTATTTTTCAAATTGTTGGTCTTATTAAAAATGGTATTGAAAAAGAGGATATCCCCCTGAGAACCAGTGTCCTATGTAGTCCACTATTTCTTTGCACAATTGTTTGCTCTGTTTTCATGTCCACTGTGGTGGACACTGGGTCTCAGGAAGATATACTGTACTGTACAGTATCGTCTTATATTCGGGTCAATATGGTTTTTAGTCTTCTGACTATTTTAAATCATCCTTTTATTGCAAAGTACAGTATGTGAAGTATTTTTTGAAAGGAACTGAATCTTTCAATGTAAAAAATATTCAACAGTCAACACATTCCATTGCAATAGCTTTTCAGTTGTACATTAATTTCTGACAACCAAGGACATTTTCAAATGTGTTTGTCTGGTGTTGGAACGTCTGATAAATACTGAGAATATTTCCCACATGCCGTCATTGGACACGCGAAGGGAGCGCTGTCAACCAGAGTGACACCCGGTGGCCTTGTAGACACGACTTTTGTACAACGTATGACGTCTCTAAGATCAACAGAACAAATCTTTCCCCAATGCGGACAATCATTTGACATACAGAGTGACAAGTGATGTGTTTTCCATGTGACCTAAGGCCAGAACTTGTTCCATCAAACCCCCCCGATCCTTGTTTTTTTCTTATATTTTCATAACAGAGGTCCGGAAACAAAACGGTTGCTTGGATTCCCGGGGAACCTCGACCAGAAGCCGCCGTTCTTGTATCAAGTCAAATGTGACGTATAGAAAAAAAGACTGTTTGTGAGATTGTCGATTTCACGTCCACTGAAGTGCACAATTCCCACGTTTTGCCAGTGTGGATCAAAAACTGCTGGATCTACTGCCTTTTACGAGTCTGTAAACGGCGAAGAAAATCACATCCTCGGCACATACTGTTTGATGACTAAAGGGCGTCTGTTTGTTGATGTATGTCTTGATGCACACGCACACATACAAAAGAAAAAATGGTTCTGAAATGTTGTGAGCATGTTTGGTGATGAAAAATCTCTGACAGATTAGTCTGTTCTTGTGAAGAATCGTATGTCCAAACTGATATTATATATACAGTATATATATATATATATATACAGTACAGGCCAAAGGTTTGTACACACCTTCTCCTCATTCATGTGTTTTCTTTATTTTCATGACTATTTACCTTGTAGATTGTCACTGAAGGCATCAAAACTATGAATGAACACAAGTGGAGTTATGTACTTAACCGAAAACATGCTTTATATTCTAGTTTCTTCAAAATAGCCACCCTTTGCTCTGATTACTGCTTTGCACACATTCTCTCGATGAGCTTCAAGCACACCTGTGAAGTGAAAACCCTTTCAGGTGCCTCTTGAAGCTCATCGAGAGAATGCCAAGAGTGAGCAAAGCAGTAATCAGAGCAAAGGGTGGCTATTTTGAAGAAAATAGTTGTCATGTTTTCAGTTATTTCACCTTTTGTTGTTAAGTACATAACTCCACATGCGTTCATTCATAGTTGTGATGCCTTCAGTGACAATCTACAATGTAAATAGCCATGAAAATAAACAAAAAAACGCATTGAATGAGGAGAAGGTGTGTCCAAACGTTTGGCCTGTACTGTATATATATGTAAAAAGAAAAGCACAAATATGTTGATAGTGTCTAATGTTCCTCTGCAGATGTATGAAATGATCCAATAAAATGACAACTTTGGAATTTCATTCTGAAACGGAGCTGCTTCATTTGTACTGAAAGGGCCCCTCTCATTATGACAACACGTGGTCATGTCTGTGTGATCATGTTTTGTTTTGGTTATGTTCAGGTTTGGTTTTTGGACTCTTTGTGCACTCTTGTTTGTTTTGTCACCATAACGACCATTAGTTTCGCCTGTTGTCAATCATGTCTGTATTATTTAAGCCCATCGTTGCCAGGAAGTCAACCTGGCGACATTAACTCTGTTTACCTCTGTTATTATCATGCCCTGCTTGTTCCATAGTGTTTGCTTCATGCCATGCCACGGAAGTTTTTGTTCTGCTCTTGTCACAGTAAGAGTTTATTAGTTTCACATCCATACTAGCCTTTGTGCTAGTTTTTGTTTTCTTAGCCAAGTTTATCTCCGCCTGTGAGCGCGCCTTTTGTTTTTACCCCTTTTTGTAGTTTGTTAGTGTTAAAATAAATATGTATCTACCTTCACGCCATGTCCAGTCCAACTTTACTTGCATCTCGGGAAAACAAACATCCCATAGTCCACGTCTTGACACATGGGCACTTACATAACAGCTCCGGTCCTACAAACATAGGTAAAGTCCTCCCCTGTCAGATTGACTCAGGCAAAATGAGACGTGCAAAGCGAGTTTGTGATTTGCAGCCGTCATTTTGATGATTCTGACTTAAAAGAAGGAGGGTTTTGGTCACAGTCGGGATGGGAATTGATAAGATTTTTCCGGTTCCGATTCCACTTTGGATTCTGTTTAACGAGTAAAATAGTAAATGGGTTATACTTGTACAGCGCTTTTCTACCTTCAAGGTACTCAAAGCGCTTTGACAGTATTTCCACATTCACCCATTCACACACACATTCACACACTGATGGCCCTAACCACGACCGATCAGGAGCAAGGGTGGAGTGTCTTGCTCAAGGACACAACAGACGTGACGAGGTTGGTAAAAGGTGGGGATCGAACCAGGAACCCTCAGGTTGCTGGCACAGCCACTCTTCCAACTGTGCCACGTTGTCCCCAAGTAGGTTCCTTAACAGTTCTCTTATCAATTTTCTTTTGGGAGGTAAAGGGAAAAAAAGAGTGCATTAGCATCAATTTTGTTTAATTTAGAGCAGGGGTGTCAAACGAACAGGTTTAATCCGGCCAGCGGCCCGCAAAATGAGTTTGCTCAGTATAAAAATGAGCTGCAATTTTTTAATAAAAAAAACTGCTGTTCTATATGTGTCCACTGGGTGTCGCAAAAGCAATTCCAGCATAGGTTGTGAGTTCAAACCCCGGCCGAGTCATAACAAAGACTATAAAAATGTGACCCATTACCTCCCTGCTTGGCCCTCAGCATCAAAGGTTGGAATTGGGGGTTAAATCACCAAAATGATACCCGGGCGCAGCCAATGCTGCTGCTCACTGCTCCCCTCACCTCCCAGTGGGTGAACAAGGGTATGGGTCAAATGCAGAGGTTAATTTCACCACACCTAGTGTGTGTGTGACAATCATTGGTACTTTAACTTTAACCCACATCCCACAGGACGGTGTTTAAAGACGAGGTGTCAGCTGACTTTAAGCGCCCTCTGGATTGGCTGCCACTACTCCAATCAGCTGCTGCTGTTGTGGCTGGCGGCAGACTAATCCTGTAGCAACGCACAATACCTTTTTTTTATTGAGAATTATCCACTGGGAGTCAAATACAAATTCACAAATCCTCACATACATACATTTATATATAGGTACCTACGCTCCCACATACATACACAAATACAGTACATATTTACATACTTAAAAGTTCGTACACCCACACGCACATTCAATATACAAACATACACATACTGTACATATACACTCACTGTACAAACACATATACACATTCTGTACATATACATTCACTGTACAAACACAGATACACATTCTGTACATATAAAAGTACATATGCATACTTACACTCATGCACATAATCACGTTTTATCAAACATATATTAACGTTGTTGCCCTAGGGTAAACTGGGTATAACACATGGCACACTGACAAAGCTTAACCTATTGTTACTATAACAATCTACAAGGTTAATGTAGGTTGCTTCTCTTTCTCCCCCTCCATTTTTTGCATTCTTTCGTATCTCAAGTTATCATTACGTACATGTATTGTTGCATTTGAACAACTGTATTGTTGATAATAAAGGTAAAGTATTGGTATTGTTCATTATCAATAGCGCTATTTCTATTGGTATTTGAATTGCTCCATTTGTAGTGTAACAATGCTCATTGTCATTTCTGTATTATTTTTTATTTTCGCTAACTGCTTATTTGCTATTACTTTTACCATCATATTTGTACTCTATTGTTGTTGTTGTTGTTGTTGTTGTTGTTTGCTGTTGTTGTCTCTCTGTCTAATCCCCTTCTTGTCCCCACAATTTCCCCCTCTGTCTTCTTTTTGTTCTCTTTCTATCCCCTCCTGCTCCGGCCCGGCTGCACTAAATGATAATATAAATACATTTAATAAAGTCAAATACAAATAAGGCAACAAGAGAAGTATCCTACACTTCTCTTTTGTAAAGTAAATCTGAACAGCCGACATGGGCATCTACATCAACTATATGATTTGCCTGAGAAGCTGGACAGGACAAAAAAAAAAAAAAAGAGAATTATTCACTCAACAGATAAAATAACGAAACGGTAAGATGCAAAGACCATCGTCTTTGTAGCAAGAATTCTGTGCATCGCTCGTAATTTGTTGACGGCACGAACACAGGCTATGATGTAGGGCCGGACAATTAATCACATTTTAATTTCGATTTCAATTATGGCTACTCATGATTACGAAAACAGAATAATCGACAAAAAATAATGAATGGGCCATGCTACAGATGAGGAGCGAATGAGTGAATGGTTGCTACTTTTTATTTGACACAGTGCTAGTATGCCTAATCATTAATCTATTCATCACTAAACTCAACAAAAATAGTAAGGCCCTTTGAAATTACAGCGGGCGAAGTCACATAATTGGCCAATAAAACGGAATCCAGTGATAAACGCAGAATATCAGGGAAATTGACATAAATGTGAACGTAATGTTGTCATTGTGAGGAGAAGAAACATTTGTTTGGGAAAATAATGTGTCCGATAGCACTCATTCTTCCCCGACATACTGCGCCCCCTGCTGAACCAAACAATGTCGAGACAGTCACTTGAAACAGCGACGAAACTACAAAGTGTTTTTGTGAACGACATCATCGATGTAACATCAATGTACAAGCAGTGGTCGCAACTTGAGAGGCTCTCTCCTTTCTTTTTTAATAGCCTCAAGTCGCCTTTTTAGGTTGATTGGCAACACTAAATTGGCCCTAGTGTGTGAATGTGAGTGTGAATGTTGTCTGTCTATCTGTGTTGGCCCTGCGATGAGGTGGCGACTTGTCCAGGGTGTACTCCGCCTTCCGCCCGAATGCAGCTGAGATAGGCTCCAGCTCCCCCCCCCCGCGACCCCAAAAGGGACAAGTGGTAGAAAATAGATGGATGGATGGAGTCGCCTTTTAACTCGTAAAGCTGAGAACAACAGCACCTTCACAATAACAGCGTGGTGTGCCACATCCAGTCTGACTGTGCTAACAAAATAAAGTTTAAAAAAAAAAAGTACCTTGCACAAGCATAATGTACTTAAAGCACTCATTGATACATTTACACAATTATTATGCTTTGACCTAAAATACTGGTCAAAATTGCACCAATAAATGTGAAGATTTTTGCATTTAACTAACAAACATGGTATTGCATTTTATTTTACACAAAAAGCACACACTATGGTGGTAAAATAAGTGTAAAAGGTAAAAAACTTAATTAAAAACAATTAAAAGGGAAAAATGTATTGTATATTTTTTTATTGCTATTGTAATTTAAATGTATTGTTATTGCTGTTATTATTTTACTTGGGGTTTATTCGTTACTCGTTCATATCCAGGTTTTTTTTTTTTACTTTATTTAAAGTTGAGTTTTGGTGGTACAATAAATTCTCATGTTTTCAAAGTATTGAATAATCAGGTAATCAATTGTGATTACAATATCCATCAAAAATAATTGTGATTATTATTATAAATTATCGTCCAGCCCTACTATGGTGTCTATGGAAGAGCAGGGAAATATATATAATAAATACAAAATATAATATTATATCAGTATATTTTATATACCGTATATATAATATGTAAATATTACATATATGTTATATTGCTACTATGGTACATTTTTAGTCTACTTTATACCTTTTGTTTTCGCCCTCTTTTTGTGCCCTTGTATGCATTATCCTTTCCATCCTTATCCTTTCTATCCTCGTAACTGAGATACTGTGTGGAACAATTTCCCTTGTGGATCAATAAAGTTTGTCTAAGTCTAAGAAATACGGAAATGGCGGTTCTTTTATATACATTTTTTATTAATAACCTAAACCATATCAGTTTTGAAGTAATCACGTACCAGTGCTACAAAAAACACAATGAAGTGATGAAAATATTAGTTTTCAATGACTTATCCGCACTGTCTATGCGGGGAAATGGGGTCCAATTCTGTAGATTACGTCACACCAAGAGGGGGCGCCATAGAGTCTGGCGATGGATATGAGGTCCAGTTAGTTATCTACACATTACTCAAAAACAAATCGGTATTATAGGAAATAACTGACAGCTTCTTTTTCAGGAGCAACGAATATATAAAGAGAACTTGTTTGTTAAAAAAGGTAGGTCATCTGGATGCTACAGGTCCTTTAAAGAACTGAATTTGTCAAAAAGAATCTATTTGAGGAAAAAACATAGTTTGTCTGTTACTCGTTTCAAGGTTCAAGGTTTATCTTTGTCATTCTAGTGAACAAAATGATGTTTCTCACACTCCATGACAGTGGAAGTTCAGGGCAACGGTGATATAACCCTTGGTGCATCCATCCACCCATTTTCTAAACCAAACCTGGGCAACTTAAGGCCCGGGGGCCAAATGCGGCCCGTTAAGCTTTTCAATCTGGCCCGCCGTACATTCCCAAATATTTTTTTTAGATCTTTAAGATCGAAACTGGATCTACACCTGACATCCACTGTAATGATACCCATACTTGCCAACCCTCCCAAATTTTCCGGGAGACTCTCGAAATTCAGCGCCTCACCTGAAAACCTCCCGGAACAAATATTCTCTCGAAAATCTCACCGATTTTCAGCCGGAGCTGGAGGCCACGCCCCCTCCAGCTCCATGCGGACCTGAGTGAGGACAGCCTTTTTTCACGACGGGAGGACAACAGGGTGACAAGAACTAAATCATCCAGACTAGAGATACATTGTATTATTATGTTTATCTTACCTAAAAATAAATATATTTATTAATTTAAAAAAAACAACTAAATAAATGTTAACTATATTTTGCTAAAAACATCAACATTAATTGCATTTTTATTTGTATTTTTTCTGACTGCTTATTGCATCCAGCCATATGATTATACCGGTACATTAAAATAAACATATTTGAAATAATTAATTTTAAATTATCATAATAATTCATTTAAAATGACCATATTTAATTATTAAAATAATTGCTTGTTTATCAAAAACTTTAGCATTTTATTTATTACATTTTGAAGCTCTCAGAAGCCAAGTTATGTTATATTCATGTTATATTTATGCAAGTTTGAAGTATCAATAATCTAAACACAGTTTTGTTTGCATATTTTCAGGATATATATATATATATATATATATATATATATATATATATATATATATATATATATGAAATTGACTTGGTGAATTCTAGCTGTCAATATACTCCTCCCCTCTTAACCACGCCCCCAACCACGCCCCGCCCCACCCCCGACCACGCCCCCAACACCCACTCCCCACCTCCCGAAATCGGAGGTCTCAAGGTTGGCAAGTATGATGATACCAAGTACAAGAGCGTATCTAGTCGATTCTACAATGATTACATTGATTTTTTTTATTGGTACAAAATCTTTTTTCCTGTTTTTTTTTTATTCAAATTATGTTAATAAAATCAGAAAATATGACCGTGGACACATGAGGACTTTATATATGACCAATGTATGATCCTGTAACTACTTGGTATCGGATCGATACTCACATTTGTGGTATCATCCAAAAATAACTAACCAGATATTAACAGTAAATGAACACACGATAACCCATTTTCTTAATTTTGACAAAATAATAGAATGATAAATGACACAATATGTTACTGCATACGTCAGCAGCTAAATTAGGAGTCTTTGTTTGCTTACTTACTACTAAAAGACAAGTTATCTATGTTCACTGTTTTATTTTAGGCCAAAATTGTCCTCCGATTACAATAAGAAACATACCATAAGATTTTTATTTTTATAAAATAAACCCAATAATATAATTTTGTGTGGTCCCCTTTATATAGAAAAGTATCAAAAAGTATCAAAATACAATTTAGTACTATTGGTATCAGGACATCCCCTGTTGCTACATTGTTGTGCAATATACCGTATTTTTCGGACTATAAGTTGCGTTTTTTATCATAGTTTGGCCGGGGGTGCGACTTATACTCAGGAGCGACTTATGTGTGAAATTATTAACACATTATCGTAAAATATCAAATAATATTATTTAGCTCATTCACGTAAGAGACTAGACGTATAAGATTTCATAGGATTTAGCGATTAGGAGTGACAGATTGTTTGGTAAACGTATAGCATGTTCTATATGTTATAGTTATTTGAATGACTCTTACCATAATATAATAATAAAGAGAATAAAGTACCAATGATTGTCACACACACACTAGGTGTGGCGAAATTATTCTCTGCATTTGACCCATCACCCTTGATCACCCCCTGGGAGGTGAGGGGAGCAGTGGGCAGCAGCAGTGGCCGCGCCCGGGAATCATTTTGGTGATTTAACCCCCAATTCCAACCCTTGATACTGAGTGCTAAGCAGGGAGGCAATGGGTCCCATTTTTATAGTCTTTGGTATGACTCGGCCGGGGTTTGAACTCACAACCTACCAATCTCAGGGCGGACACTCTAACCACTAGGCCACTGAGTAGGTATGTTATGTTAACATACCAGGCACGTTCTCAGTTGATTATTTATGTGTCATATAACGTACACTTTTTCAGCCTGTTGTTCACTATTCTTTATTTATTTTAAATTGCCTTTCAAATGTCTATTCTTGGTGTTGGGTTTTATCAAATACATTTCCCCAAAAAATGCGACTTATACCCCAGTGCGACTTATATATGTTTTTTTCCTTCTTTATTATGCATTTTCGGCAGGTGCGACTTATACTCCGGTGCGACTTATACTCCGAAAAATACGGTACTTGTTGATAAATGAGCATGGGGGAAAAGAGAGCTATTTTTTTCCTCTTTCAACTTTCTCATGCACTCTAAATTATTAATGAAATGAAAACATACAATGGCTATGTCCAAATTTCTTAGAAGCTTCTCTATAGGACCGTATGCGTCCAATTAACAAGCTGTGCACTTTTCGGTTTAGATAAAATTAACTGGTTAAAAAAAAAGAAGCATTTACCGTAGTTGCTAAAATCTTTTTTTTTTTTTATAATTAATAATCAAATGTTTTTGTATGTAACACATTTTTATTTAAGTAAAAAAAAAAAAAAAAAAAGTCGTAGTAATTGTGTCATTTTCTACTAATTTGAGCTGCAGTTGAGAGTTAACCACTGACTCAGAGCTGGATGAGGAAAAGAGACCCAGCTGTGGATTCAAAGTGTGTGATAAAGGCAATATAACTTGCTAAGAACCTTCATTCACAGTGTGCAGTGGAGCGAGAGGAGCACAGCAAACCAGAGTCTGACAGGCCAGGAGACAAGAAGGCGAAAACAGGTAGACTCGGTAATCAATAGTTGGATTGCAGAGAAGAGCTCCCACGATGTGCTCCACTGGAGCCTTCCTTTATGTGTGAACTTTACTACGTAGTCATTCTTTGCCTGCTTGCGTCTTCTAATCTAAGGTCTCTTCTGCAGTCGTATAAACAGGTTTAATGTAGATCTTTAATAGTCAGTTGGTGTTTACTGTACATGCAATAATCTCTTGTACCGTGTTTTATAATAAACTGCCTTCCCTTTCTGAATAGGTTGATTCAGTGCAAAAACAAATTACATTTCAGCTGTTAAAGGCCTACTGAAACCCACTACTACCGACCACGCAGTCTGATAGTTTATATTTCAATGATGAAATCTTAACATTGCAACACATGCCAATACGGCCGGGTTAGCTTACTAAAGTGCAATTTTAAATTTCGCGCAAAATATCCTGCTGAAAACGTCTCGGTATGATGACGTCAGCGCGTGACGTCTCGGATTGTAGAGGACATTTTGGGACAGCATGGTGGCCAGCTATTAAGTCGTCTGTTTTCATCGCAAAATTCCACAGTATTCTGGACATCTGTGTTGGTGAATCTTTTGCAATTTGTTCAATGAACAATGGAGACAGCAAAGAAGAAAGCTGTAGGTGGGAAGCGGTGTATTGCGGCAGGTGTTGTGCCGGATAACGCACCCCCGCCGTAGAATGCACCCCCTGACTGGTGTGCCGGATAACACAGCCGGTGTTTCATTGTTTACATTCCCGAAAGATGACAGTCAAGCTTTACCATTGGCCTGTGGAGAACTGGGACAACAGAGACTCTTACCAGGAGGACTTTGAGTTGGATACGCAGACACGGTACCGTGAGTACGCATGCAGCTGCGGCTTCCAAACATTTGATCGCTTGCCCGTACGTGCGTGCCGCTATGTGCATGTCACGTACGTAACTTTGGGGACTTTGGGGAAATGTATGTGCTGTATGAACTATGGGGAGGTGAACGGTACTTTGGGCTGTGGGATTGAGTGTGTTGTGCAGGTGTTTGAGTTGTATTGGCGGGTTATATGGACGGGAGGGGGGAGGTGTTTGTTATGCGGGATTAATTTGTGGCATATTAAATATAAGCCTGGCTAATAGAGTATATATACAGGTAAAAGCCAGTAAATTAGAATATTTTGAAAAACGTGATTTATTTCAGTAATTGCATTCAAAAGGTGTAACTTGTACATTAGGCGCCAAGTCCTGTTGGAACTTGAAATCTCCATCTCCATAGAGCAGGTCAGCAGCAGGAAGCATGAAGTGCTCTAAAACTTGCTGGTAGACGGCTGCGTTGACCCTGGATCTCAGGAAACAGAGTGGACCGACACCAGCAGATGACATGGCACCCCAAACCATCACCCAACCATGCAAATTTTGCATTTCCTTTGGAAATCGAGGTCCCAGAGTCTGGAGGAAGACAGGAGAGGCACAGGATCCACGTTGCCTGAAGTCTAGTGTAAAGTTTCCACCATCAGTGATGGTTTGGGGTACCATGTCATCTGCTGGTGTCGGTCCACTCTGTTTCCTGAGATCCAGGGTCAACGCAGCCGTCTACCAGCAAGTTTTAGAGCACTTCATGCTTCCTGCTGCTGACCTGCTCTATGGAGATGGAGATTTCAAGTTCCAACAGGACTTGGCGCCTGCACACAGCGCAAAATCTACCCGTGCCTGGTTTACGGACCATGGTATTTCTGTTCTAAATTGGCCCGCCAACTCCCCTGACCTTAGCCCCATAGAAAATCTGTGGGGTATTGTGAAAAGGAAGATGCAGAATGCCAGACCCAAAAACGCAGAAGAGTTGAAGGCCACTATCAGAGCAACCTGGGCTCTCATAACACCTGAGCAGTGCCAGAAACTCATCGACTCCAGGCCACGCCGCATTAACGCAGTAATTGAGGCAAAAGGAGCTCCAACCAAGTATTGAGTATTGTACATGCTCATATTTTTCATTTTCATACTTTTCAGTTGGCCAACATTTCTAAAAATCCCTTTTTTGTATTAGCCTTAAGTAATATTCTAATTTTGTGACATACGGAATTTTGGATTTTCATTTGTTGCCACTTCAAATCATCAAAATTAAATGAAATAAACATTTGAATGCATCAGTCTGTGTGCAATGAATAAATATAATGTACAAGTTACACCTTTTGAATGCAATTACTGAAATAAATCAAGTTTTTCAAAATATTCTAATTTACTGGCTTTTACCTGTATATATGTCTTGTGTTTATTTACTGTTTTAGTCATTCCCAGCTGAATATCAGGTCCCACCCGCCTCTCACAGCATCTTCCCTATCTGAATCGCTCCCACTGCCCTCGAGTCCTTCACTCTCACTTTCCTCATCCACAAATCTTTCATCCTCGCTCAAATTAATGGGGAAATCGTCACTTTCTCGGTCTGAATCGCTCTCGCTGCTGGTGGCCATGATTGTAAACAATGTGCAGATGTGAGGAGCTCCACAACCTGTGACGTCACGCTACTCGTCTGCTACTTCCGGTACAGGCAAGGCTTTTTTATCAGCGACCAAAAGTTGCAAACTTTATCGTCGATGTTCTCTACTAAATCCTTTCAGCAAAAATATGGCAATATCGCGAAATGATCAAGTATGACACATAGAATGGACCTGCTATCCCCGTTTAAATAAGAAAATCGCATTTCAGTAGGCCTTTAAAATGTCATGAGAGTCAGGATTTGATTGTGTGTGTGGTCACTTATAAGCAGCGCTCACAGGGCTGGCATATAACACCCGATTGGCCAATGGAGAACAATTCTCTTGTAGCTCCGCCCACAAGGCTGTTTCAATGTAAAATAGAGGATTATGACATACATTTATGATACACATCAACTATAAAATAATAGATTGGTGCAATGATGAACATTGGTACTCTGAACATCAGCATTAACACAAGTAGGGTGTTAAAATATGAATATTTTTCCCTCTTTTTCCTTGGGGTACGCCCTCAAAAATGCCCTATGTCTAAAACTGCCACTGGTCATAACAGAGGCAGGATGCTGCGTGTGTGTAACGGTGTCAAGCAACCTAAGGACCGGGTTTGAGTATTTTATGTGTTTCACCAGATAACGACGTCATTACGCATGTAATTATCTAATTGAAAAGCAAAAAGTTGCAGAAATATCCTGCTTTTTTGGTTTATATGTATAAGATTTTACATAAATCTGGAACTAGGTTTGTTAGGTTGGATTTAACTGAATTGTGCGGCAGCCCATTTGAATCCCTGCTCTGTATTAAATACAAAAACCATGCTTAAAAAGAAAGTGGAGCACTTTACTAAACAATTTTGGGTAAAAACTTAATTTATGGAGGCGTAAAAAGAATGTTTCCACCAGCGCCAAAACGTTTGATTCGTCTATTTAGCGAGCACATATGGAGCTGTCCTCATGCTGTTCATGCTGCTCGTCTGCAGATGACACATCAGTTATTTACACTAATTTAACTACAGTCGCAAAGAGAACAAATGTTTTAAGTGGACGGAGGTGATTGCTAAGAAAACAAATATCCTAAAAATAGCTACTGAGGAATTAGCCATCATCTACATGAGCTGCCTCTCCAGCTCAGATTGAAGCCACTGATGATGAAACGCGGGATAATGCGAGTGACTTGAGGGCGGAGTGGAGGCGTGCGGATGGAAGTGTAAGGGAGAGGTGTGAAAGAGGCGACTAATAAATGAGGGCGGAGGGTGAGAAAAGCGAGGATGACATCAGCGATGAAGGACGAAGGTAACAGAAGACAAGGTTTGCTCAAGTGAAGACATGAAGGACAACAAGGTGCACAGATGGATGGACAGTCACCAACCACAACATTAGGTACACATCCATCCATCCATTTTTTTACCGCTTGTCCCTTTTAGGGGTCGTGGGGGGTGCTGGAGCCTATCTCAGCTTGTTCAGCAAAATAATATGAAATAAATATATATCATTTTAATAAATGGCATTCACATACAGTACATTTGTCATTAAGATGAATGTGTTATTCAACAACAAACTTCAGAAAATGACCTATAATTGAATATAGGCAGGTGTGTACATAGGCATGTGTGTACAGCAGTGATCCCCAACCACCGACCGATTGGTTAAAAAAAAATATATATATATTTTTTAATTGTTTTAATTAAATCAACATAAAAAACACAATATATACCTTATATATCAATATAGATCAATACAGTCTGCAGGGACACACTCCGTAAGAACACATGATTGTATTAATTTATGACAAAAAATAACCCCCCCCCAGTCCGTGGGACAAATTTTCAAGCGTTGACCGGTCCGCAGCTACAAAAAGGTTGGGGACCACTGCTGTACAGTGTCATTAACTTTAGTAAAGTTTTTTTTTTATTATTTAAATTACGTTTTCAGGAGAGACATGTACCGTAAGTGTTATCTATTTTCAACACATGTAGAGTAAATATTATGTGGGTGGTACGTACTTTACATCATTTTGTATACTTTTGTGTTAGAATTTTATTGCAATTTGTATTATTTAATTACACATTTGTATATAACTACATGTTATTGTAATTTTATTGAATTAAAATTATCTTTAATGTGATTTTTTGGGATTCAAATTCAAACATTTCACTTTGTCTATTTCTGGTCCTCAAATTCATCATACTTCGCCTTGCAAAGCAGACAGCTACTCCTAGATGTTATCCAGCTTGCGATTTAGCCCAAAACCACAAAAGTCTGATTGCCCACAGCTCCGATCATCCTTCAATCATTTGTGGCAGCTTTATGGTACCTTGAACGACTGCCAGAATCTCCCACATTTGTAAATACACCAGGGCAACGCTTACTTCAATCAGCAGATGTCCTGTTATCATGGTTCCGAATAGTAGATGTCTTCCATATCCTCGACCGAAAGAATCGGCAAGCACGCGGCACTCCCGGGAGTCCATAGTGTGTTCAGCCAGGACAGGCAGGTTCCCCCCGAAACGGAGCTTCTTGTCAAGAAGATCATGTCAATTTCACTGAGAGTCCAGTTGATCAATTCCATTGTTTAGATTTTGGAGAGCAGAGCTAAAAAAGGCCCCAAGAAAGTTAAGACAAGACGATTAAGAAAGCAGGAGAGTGAAGGAAAAGCATACTTGCCAACCTTCCCGGATATTCAGCGCCTCTCCCGAAAACCTCCCGGGACAAATTTTCTCCCGAAAATCTCCCGAAATTCAGGCGCACCTGAGTGACGTGTCGACAGCCTGTTTTCACGTCCGCTTTCCCACAATATAAACAGTGTGCCTGCCCAATCACGTTATAACTGTAGAATGATCGAGGGCGAGTTCTTGGTTTCTTATGTGGGTTTATTGTTAGGCAGTTTCATTAACGTCCTCCCAGCGCGGCAACAACACACAACAACAGCAGTCACGTTTTCGTCTACCGTAAAGCAGTTCGTCTGCCGTAAACAGCAATGTTGTGACACTCTTAAACAGGACAATACTGCCATCTACTGTACATGCATATGTGACAATAACATGTATGGCTTTTAGAGAGTGCAATGCACAACTGCGCACACAAGGAGATGAAGCAGAATGTATAATCAGAGAGGGTGTTCAGCATGGTTAGAAAAATAGTGACAGAGAATAGAACAAGGATGGACAATTCAACCCTTAACTCAACAATGAGTAGATGAGTGTTATGTGTGTGTATATGTGTAAATAAAGGAACACTGAAATTCAAGTATTTCTCTTATTTATATATATATATATATATATATATATATATATATATATATATATATATATATATATATATATATAATAAAATAAATATACATATATATATATATATATATATATATATATATATATATACATATATATAGCTAGAATTCACTGAAAGTCAAGTATTTCTTTATATATATATATATATATATATATATATATATATTATATATATATATGAAATACTTGACTTGGTGAATTCTAGCTGTAAATATACTCATCCCCTCTTAACCACGCCCCCCACCCCCACCTCCCGAAATCAGAAGTCTCAAGGTTGGCAAGTATGAGGAAAAGTGTCCGCCTTCATTAGGAGCCTGAGAGAAAGACCTAAGGTTTGCGGGAGGTTGACAATCATGCTGTTCAAGTGTTGATATATATGGTTACATGTTGTTGTTCCTGCTTTGTCTACACAACGATCAAACAAAGTATTTGTGTGACAGCTGACGTGGGTGTTCAAGCGACGCTCAGACACAAATATTGCCGAACATATGCAGGTAAGTTGCGTGCATTGGATAACATTTGCAGAAATAGGTTGAATTTGCGTGAATTGGTGCGAAATCCTGGAGGGACCAGTATCTGTTAGAACTGTTTTTGGGTGAAATTAGAACACGTTTTTTGGCAGACATTGACGCGCCAGTAGTCAAACAAAGACTATTTTGTGTCTGCTTAAAGTGACACTTTGTGAGTCCGCTTCTGTTATAATGGCGGCATGCATAATGCATCTTAAAATAAACACTGCGGGCACCATAATGCACATAAAGGAACATTTCTCTGACAAGATGTGTAACTTTTCACATGTGGAAAAGCTCTGTGTGTCATAATAGTGACTTACCCCCGGACAAGCTCGTACACACACACACACACACACACACACACACGCACACGCACACGCACACGCACACAGATAAATTGGCAGCTAGCTAGGTCTATTGTGTGCCTGCCACAGTACAGCAGGGACCTCCAATGGCAAGTAACGTTTGCCTCGCTTGGCTTCACAAAGATAAAAATTGTTCATCTAATCTTGAGAATTCAATATAAACAGGCAACTGCAGAAGCTTTTTGGATCGTTGTCATCACCCTATTATGCAATAAAGCTTGTGTTAGTTACGTGATTGTTCAACACAATCGCTGGCATTCAGCACGGAGACAATGCTTTGTGTGTGTGTGCGCGTGTGTATATATATATGTGTATACTGTGTATATGTATATATACCGTATTTTTCGGACTATAAGTCGCAGTTTTTTTCATAGTTTGGCTGGGGCTGCGACTTAAACTCAAGAGCGACTTATGTGTGAAATTATTAACACATTAGCGTAAAATATCAAATAATATTATTTAGCTCATTCACGGAAGAGACTAGACGTATAAGATTTCATGGGATTTAGCGATTAGGAGTGACAGATTGTTTGGTAAACGTATAGCATGTTCTATATGTTATAGTTATTTGAATGACTCTTACCATAATATGTTACGTTAACATACCAGGCACGTTCTCAGTTGGTTATTTATGCCTCGTATAACGTACACTTATTCAGCCTGTTGTTCACTATTCTTTATTTATTTTAAATTGCCTTACAAATGTCTATTCTTGGTGTTGGGTTTTATCAAATACATTTCCCCCCAAAAAATGTGACTTATACTCCAGTGCGACTTACATGTTTTGTTTCTTCTTTATTATGCATTTTTGGCCGGTGCGACTTATACTCCGAAGAATACGGTGTATATATATATATATATATATATATATATATATGTATGTGTGGGAAAAAAAATCACAAGACTATTTCATCTCTACAGGCCTGTTTCATGAGGGGGGGTACCCTCAATCGTCAGGAGATTTTAATGGGAGCATTCGCATACCATGGTTTATATAAGGCACAGAGTGGGTGGGTACAGGCTGGCCTAGGGGCGTGGTGATTGGCTCATGTGTTACCTAGGAGGTGTTTCCGTCTATGGCGGCATGTTGTTACAATTTCGCTGCGCTTGTTGAGGGATGACAGGTCTGGACGGTAAATAATAAACAGTTTCTCTTTCAAGCATAGGTTGCATCTTTTATTACCACTATTGTAAGGTGTGCTGGATGCAAGAATTTGCCATGTTATTGAATATTCAACATTATTGTCTTTGAGGTCCCAAATGTGTTTGCTGAGTTCTGTGGTATTTCGCAGGTTTTTGTTCCTGAAAGAAGCCTTGTGATTGTTCCATCTGGTTTTGAATTCTCCCTCGGTTAATCCTACATATGTGTCGGATGTGTTAATGTCCTTGCGTATTACCTTAGATTGGTAGACAACTGATGTTTGTAAGCACCCCCCGTTGAGAGGGCAATCAGGTTTCTTTCGACAGTTACATCCTTTGTTGGTTTTGGAGTCGCTCTGTCTGGGGGCCGACGGCTCATTTGCAATTGTTTTGTTGTGGTTTGAGATGATTTGTCGTATATTGTTCATGCAGCTGTAGCTCAATTTAATGTTGTTCTTGTTGAATACTTTTCTTAGGATGTTGTCTTTGGGAAAGTGTTTGCCAATCAGATTGAGGAATTTGTGTCCAATGTTCGTTGAGACGTTTTTGCTGTATGGGGGGTTGTACCAGATGATGTCGTTTCGTTTTCTGTTCTTTTTTGGCTAGTTTCCTGGCGTGGGTTCATAGGTGAGGGTGAAATTGTATCCGCTTTCATCAAGGGCTTTTTGGTACGGGGGTGTTGCTTGGTCAAATTCAGCTTTGCTAGATGACAGCATCGATAGCCTTTTTTTGATTACGGTAGGTATTCTTTTCGTGGTGGTGGGTGGGTGGTTGCTGTCATGGTGCACGTATTGGAGTGTTGTGTTGGGTTTCGTGAATGGTTGGTAGCTGTTATTTCTCAGGTTGAAAGTGACGTCAAGGAGGTTGACGGTTTGCTTGTTGGCTTCAATCGTGATCCGTAGGCCGTTCTCTTTGAAAATTTGGCATATGCGCTTCTTGGTATTCTCGCTGCTCCTTGGCGAGGCGCGACACACTGCCAGTCCGTCATCACGGTAAATACCAAGGTTCAGATTGAGGCTAGCGAGCTGGGAGAGGAGGAAACTCTCAACGAGTTCACACGTTTCTGCTCCGTCAAAACTTCCCATAGTGACGTCAAATGTTGCATTGTTCTTTTTTTGCCATGGTGTACTGTTGTGGATGAGAATGGAGTTTTTTGCGTGGATGATGATGTTTCTTTCGTTGCCTGTGATTGAGTCGTAGTCTGAGGCGAAGTCTAGTGCTTGAGTCAGTAGGTCTTGCGTGATGGAAGGGTAAAATTCCTCGATATCAAAGGAGATAAAGTTGTGCTGTTGTTTGTCTTGGATGTTGTTGAACCATTTGATTACTGCTGCTGTATTTCTCCATTGGTTGAGTGGTGTTTTGTCCTTGATTTTTGTGTTGACTCTGTCCAGGATTATTTTGCTGATTTTTCCTATTTCAGATTTAGTTGGGTTTATTAGTCGGCATGTTGGGTTATTTGCGAAGTTGGGTTTGTGGTCCTTCAATGTGATGAAGGCTTCCTTGTTGGCTGTGGCGTCCACCCTGTCCTCAATGTCCAGTATATATATATATATATATATATATATATATATATATATATATATATACACATACATATATATACATATATATATATATATATATATACATACATATATATATATATATATACAGTGGGGCAAAAAAGTATTTAGTCAGCCACCAATTGTGCAAGTTCTCCCACTTAAAATGATGACAGAGGTCTGTAATTTTCATCATAGGTACACTTCAACTGTGAGGGACAGAATGTGAAAAAAAATCCAGGAACTCACATTGTAGGATTTTTAAAGAATTTATTTGTAAATTATGGTGGAAAATAAGTATTTGGTCAATAACAAAAATTCAACTCAATACTTTGTAATATAACCTTTGTTGGCAATAACAGAGGTCAAACGATTACTATAGGTCTTTACCAGGTTTGCACACACATTAGCTGGTATTTTGGCCCATTCCTCCATGCAGATCTTCTCGAGAGCAGTGATGTTTTGGGGCTGTCGCCGAGCAACACGGACTTTCAACTCCCTCCACAGATTTTCTATGGGGTTGAGGTCTGGAGACCTCAACCCCATAGACAATGATCCCAAACACTCCAGGACTTTCAAATGCTTCTTACGGAGCCACTCCTTCGTTGCCCGGGCGGTGTGTTTGGGATCATTGTCATGCTGGAAGACCCAGCCATGTTTCATCTTCAAAGCTCTCACTGATGGAAGGAGGTTTTGGCTCAAAATCTCACGATACATGGCTCCATTCATTCTTTCCTTAACACGGATCAGTCGGCCTGTCCCCTTAGCAGAAAAACAGCCCCAAAGCATGATGTTTCCACCCCCATGCTTCACAGTAGGTATGGTGTTCTTGGGATGCAACTCAGTATTTTTCTTCCTCCAAACACGATGAGTTGAGTTTATACCAAAAAGTTCTATTTTGGTTTCATCTGACCACATGACATTCTCCCAATCCTCTGCTGTATCATCCATGTGCTTTCTGGCAAACTTCAGAGGGGCCTGAACATGCACGGGCTTAAGCAGGGGGACACGTCTGGCACTGCAGGATTTGATTCCCTGTCGGTGTAGTGTGTTACTGATGGTAACCTTTGTTACTTTGGTCCCAGCTCTCTGCAGGTCATTCACCAGGTCCCCCCGTGTGGTTCTGGGATTTTTACTCACCATTCTCATGATCATTTTGACCCCACGGGATGAGATCTTGCGTGGAGCCCCAGATCGAGGGAGATTATCAGTGGTCTTGTATGTCTTCTATTTTCTGATAATTGCTCCCACAGTTGATTTTTTCACACCAAGCTGCTTGCCTATTGTAGATTTACTCTTCACAGGCTGGTGCAGGTCTACAATTGTTTTCCTGGTGTCCTTCAACAGCTCTTTGGTCTTGGCCATAGTGGAGTTTGGAGTCTGACTGTTTGAGGCTGTGGACAGGTGTCTTTTATACAGATAATGAGTTCAAACAGGTGCCATTAATACAGGTAACGAGTGGAGGACAGAAGAGCTTCTTAAAGAAGAAGTTACAGGTCTGTGAGAGCCAGAGATCTTCCTTGTTTGAAGTGACCAAATACTTATTTTCCACCATAATTTACAAATAAATTCTTTAAAATTCCTACAATGTGAATTCCTGGATTTTTTTTCACATTCTGTCTCTCACAGTTGAAGTGTACCTATGATGAAAATTACAGACCTCTGTCATCATTTTAAGTGGGAGAACTTGCACAATCGGTGGCTGACTAAATACTTTTTTGCCCCACTGTATATATATATATATATATATATATATATATATATATATATATATATATATATATATATATATATATGTATTAGAAATGTCTGATAATATCGGGCTGCCGATAAATGCTTTAAAATGTAATATCAGAAATTATCGGTATCGGTTTCAAAAAGTAAAATGTATGACTTTTTAAAACACCGCTGTACGGAGTGGTACACGGACGTAGGGAGAAGTACAGAGCGCCAATAAACCTTAAAGGCACTGCCTTTGCGTGCCGGCCCAATCACATAATATCTACAGCTTTTCACACACGCAAGAGAATGCAAAGCATACTTGGTCAACAGCCATACAGGTGAAACTGAGGGTGGCCGTATAAACAACTTTAACACCGTTACCAATATGCGCCACACTGTGAACCCACACCAAACAAGAATGACAAACACATTTCGGGAGAACATCCGCACCGTAACACAACAGAACAAATACCCAGAACCCCTTGCAGCACTAACTCTTCCGGGACGCTACAATATACACCCCCCGCTACCCCCCAGTACCCCCCCCCCCTCAACCACGCCCACCTCAACCTCCTCATGCTCTCTCAGGGAGACCATGTACCAAATTGCAAGCTGCTGTTTTGAGGCATGTTAAAAAAAAATCATGCACTTTGTGACTTCAATAAAAAATATGGCAGTGCCATGTTGGCATTTTTTTCCATAACTTGAGTTGATTTATTTATTTTTATTTTTATTTTTATTTTATTTTTTAAAATTTATTTTGGAAAACCTTGTTATATTGTTTAATGTATCACAACAAAATTAGGCATAATATAGTGTTAATTCCACGACTGTATATATCGGTATCGGTTGATATCGGAATCGGTAATTAAGAGTTGGACAATATCGGAATCGGATATCGGCAAAAAAGCCATTATCGGACATCTCTAATATATATATATATATATATATATATATATATATATATATATATATATATATATATATATATATATATATATATATGTATGTATTATATACATAGTATATATATTGTATAAATAAACATATATTGTATATATACATATATACATACATACATATTAGGGCTGCCAAAGATAACGCGATTACGCGTTAACTATAAATTTTAATAACGGCACTAATTTTTTAACGGACGATTAACACGAACACATCCTTTTTGACCCTCCTGCCCTGCCGTAGCGGGGGGAACTTGGCTGCTATTCACTTGCTACTGATGAGCCACAGGCGAGCAGAAATGGACAAAATATCATCTACCTTATTGAAATATCAGGTTTAAAGCCATGGCAAGTTGTTATATAAAAAAAACAGAATAGAGATTGGATAGTTTAGTAAGGTCCTCTGACAAGACAATCAAACTTGACTATCTCAAACAGGGATATTCAACTAAATTGTCACATTTCCAGAAAGCTAAGGAACGGGGGGCCAGACTTTTCTATAGACTGTTATTCCCTTTTGGTATGGTATATTCTAGGAAACAAACAGAGGTAGATTTGGTGTTTTTATTTTGTCAGAGTTACAGGACCACTATGCTGTTTTGAAGGATCTACTAGAGAAGAGGATAGTCAAAGATCATGTCTATGAGAATATACTGCATGAATGTGAGTCTCTCAAGTTTTTTGAACTGAACTTGCAGGCCACAGGTTGAATAGCCCAAATGATGAAAAAGAGAGGACCTAAAATAGAACCTTGAAAAACACTTCTAGTATAACTTAACAATTGACTGCATTTGATGTAAACAAGCTACAGCAACAGCTTTGTTACAAAATCATACTACGAAAAAAATGTGTAATTGCTAAAAAAAAAAAAGAGGACTTAAAGGAGTGCCTTGAGGAACGCCTCTGTTATATGAATCGCAAGTTTGAACCCCAGTGTTCTATGTTCGCTAGCAAGGTTAAAATGTCAATGCAAGGATCTGCCAATGTGTTCACAGTGGTCTAAGTTCCTCTATACAAAAGGTGTCAGAAAAATTGTATTTAAATTATCAAAAAACTTTCCGTTCTGAGTTCTCAATGAACAGACAAGAAGCGGTCTTTGTTGCACCAAGCCAAACGCTTGGAAGATTCCGCTGTGGACGATGGAATGAGACGGGAGGGGTCATCCATTGTCCTCGAAAACCTGCCCAAGCTGAATCCAGGACGAACCCAAGCCTGAGGGATCTTCTTCTTTTGTCTTCAATGTGACCGACAACAATGACTGTTTACATACTCCCCATTCCTGCTGAGACAGGTGTTGTTGCGTAAACATTGAAATCTCTAAATAAAAGAGGAGACGGAAACCTTCTTCGTCAGAGCGTGCTAAGACACTGTAAGAGGTTACAGGTTGAAGCCGTCTCTCCTCAATTGAGTCCAAATTGAATTCTGTCTCTGTTTGATTCCTTGCCTTTTGTCTTGTGTAACAGATGTCCTGTATTTGAACCTGACATCTAATTGGTCCTTCGAGCCGGATTCCAACACGTCTGACGATTCCAGCATGAGTGAGTGAAACCAGAGGACCATGGCAACCAAATCCTGATTGAGGAACTGCTTTTTCTTCATTTCGGGCTGGAATTGAAAGACTGACGGAAAATCCGAGGACAAAAGGAAGGAAGGCAGAGAGCAGTGAGTACGTTTTAAATTGACGAAGAAAGAAACGACTAAGAAGAAGCGTGTGACTGAGGGTTACGACGCATAGACAAACCCTGTAAATCCTAGGCTCTAACAGGTAAAAAGGCCAAATTAGAGGGACGTCGGAGTCCAACGTCCGTGAGTATTAAAATTTTAAAAAAAAACTGAATTAAGATAAAAACTGAAGAGGCCAAAAGACTGCAGGTAAACGGAACCGCGAAAACTGGAATCCGTAATATCCATAAACAAACATACTAGGGGGTGTCGGAGCCCACAATAATTTGAAATATCCGTGAACCATTATCCTGGGGACGTCGGAGTCCAACAGACCTAAAATGGTCTATTCAGAATAAAAAACTGAATTTTTCCGTGAAAAAACAATAACCTGGAGGGCGACGGAGTCCGCATGTAATATACATTGAAATTTCCGTAGATCAATATACTGAAAGGTGTGAATGTGAGAGTGTGTGGGAGTAATCGCCATTAGGCTATCACTCCATATGAAAGTTGTGAGAAGTAAATAGTGGGTTATTGTGGATGCTCTAGGCAAGACACCTCCACTGGGGAACCATCTCCAGTAGAAGCGACGTGTACCACAATAATAAATTAAACCACTATCTTACAACAAAGACAAAAGTAATCCTTATAAGTTTCGGCTCTGTAGGGGGCGACGGATTACTCCAAATTCTCAAAATGGAAAGAGGGACACAAGGAAACGCAGATCTAATATGGTCTATTACAATCTATTTAAACCAAAATAGAAGACAACAACCACAACGTCAGCGGTTACATGTTGGCGTTGTAGCAGAGAAGGACATTTTGCAAGAAACTGTCCTGAAAAAAAAAAAAAAAAAAAAAAAAAAAAAATTAACAATCAAAGTACGGTAACTCAGCATGACTGTTAAAAGACGACACCAATTAGTCATGTTGTCAGCGTATGCCATTGGTGGTAAGATCGCTGCAAACGTGTTTGTTTGTTTGTTTGTTAGTGTGTGTTTAAGTGTGTATCTTTCCAGGTACAAATTGTGTAAAAACCCCGGAGGTTCAAATAAAAATAAAAATAGGTTAAAGGAAAAAGCAAATAGGAGAATAATCTCAAAGTGCTAACGTGAGAGAAAAGAAAAAATAAATGAAGAAATGGGGAAAAATCAATAATAAGAATTAATGCAAAATGAAATAAACTAATGCGAGAGAAAGAGAGATAATGGGGGTATTGAAATAAGAGATGAAGAAAAGGTAGACTGAAGATATACATGTATGTTTGGATATATAAAGAGCGCTTTTATATATACAAATATATATATGTATAATTAAATAATGGAACAAATAAAAACCTAGATTAATAACTATAATAAGAGTTGAGATGTATAGTATGATAAAATGGTAAAGTGGGTTAGATGGTTATTAGCTGAGGGAAAGAAAAAAAAGAAAAAAAAAAAAAGAAGAGAAATCTCTTCAAGTGTTGCTGACCTTTGCCCTTAAGAGTGCACTCACGCACTTACACACCACCGTGTGTGTGTGTGTGCGTGGCGCAGTGGGGGAGGTGTGAAAATGAATTTATTACATGTAAATTTAAAGTAGGTTTAACTTTGAAGTGTAGTATAACATTCTTAAGTTAGATTATGTTTTAGACATTTGCAACACCATACATCTGAGTGTTGAGCTAAGATAAGATAAGGACATAACATAAAATAAATAAGGAGGTATGGCAATCAGGAAAACTATCAGCTAGCGATAGACAACTGTTTGTTTTAAATATTGTTGAATAATAATTGCAAATAAAAAATATAAACAATGGGAAGAATGTAAATTCAGAGTTTAAAAGTATAGATTAAGTGGCATATAGACAGTTAAGTGAGTTTAAAACATTACTTAAAAAATGCATAAAGTAATATGTATAACATTTGAATTAGGAGGAAAAATAACATTAGCGTTATTAAATAATCTACAGACACAAAATAAGCAAAATAAAAGTACAATTATGCTAAAGAGAAGTAAAGAATCTAGAACATTCTCTAAACAAAAATGGACGCACTATTGTGGAAAATAGAAAAACTAAGTACGACAAGTAGAAAAACCACAAATAAAAAAGCAAATGATATAATTTCTAGGATTAACGAATTATTGTAGAAGTTGAATACCAAATTATGCTGAAATAGTAGCTCCTTTAAGTAAATTAATGAAAAAATTAAATCATCTGTAGAGTGGAATTCAGAAGCTAAAGCAGCATTCTGTGAAATAAAAATAGAACAGAATGTGCGATTGTTACAGTAACGAAAATTTTGAAAGCTATCAAATGACCATCAAATTGCTCAATGCAAGCGGCAGAACTAGAAGCACTAATAGAAGCATGTAAAGTAATGAAAGATCAAAAGGTCACAATATATATAAAGATAGCCAAAATATAGAAATGATAAAGTCAACAGGAAAATACGTAACACATTGGAGAACTGATAAAAAAAAAAAAAAAAAAAAAGAGAGAGAAAAATTAGTAGAAGCAGTACAGCTACAAACTAAAATAGTAATATGCAAATGTGCGACACACACCAAAGGAACAGACACAGTATCAATAGGAAATGTGTTTGCTGACAAAACAGCAAAACAAGCAACAGAAAAGGAAATACATATTTCAAACTACAAACTAGCGCATGATATACTGAAAGATATGCAACAACAAAGTACTCCAAAAGAGAAAGATAAATGGATACACATTTGATTTTGATAATGAAGTGCATCCAAAGACTCATATATTTAAGCATATCAAGGATTCTTCCAATATTATACTGAGGAACAACTTGATGACGTAGGCATAGAAAATACATTTGCTTTGATTCATTTTAATTGTAGAAGTCTACCAAAACACTTTTCTAAAATCAAAAATGTCTTGGAGTCGCTTAAAGGTAGATTTAAGGTAATTGCTTTATCTGAAACATGGATAAAGAAAGGCAAGGAGGTAGATCTGAAATTAAAGGACTATGATCTGTATGTCACTAGCAGAGACAATAGGACTGGAGGAGGGGTGGCCCTCTATGTATATAATGAACTAAATGCAGACCAGTTAAATGTATGATAATGGCCATACATGTGTTAATGGGTGTGTAGCTGTTGAGATAGAATTAGAACAAAACAGAAACATTGTTGTTACATGTGTATATAGAAAACCAGGATCAAAAGTGGAAATCTTTATGGATAAATTAGAGGAAATGATTAATGGTCTAAATAAAAATAGGACTATCGTAATTTGTGGAGATTATAATATTGATCTTCTAAAGGTAGATTCACATAAACAAACATCAGATTTTGTAGAGATATTATATGAAAAAGGGCTGTACCCATTAATTACAAAGCCTAGTAGAATAACCACAACTAGTGCAACCTTAATAGACAAAATCTTTACAAATGTTTTAGGGATTCACATCACTACTGGGTTAGTGATAAATGACATAAGTGATCATCTGCCTATATTTGCAATATTTGACTATCAATTCCCTAAAAGAGCATATCATCAAATACTTAAGAGGAAAAGAAGTGTCAATCATATTAACAACTTCAGGTATGACCTATTAAAACAAGAGTGGGAAGAGGTGTATACAGACGATATAAACACGGTCTATGATTCTTTTCGTAAACATTATATTACTCTGTATAACAAGCATTGTCCTGAGGTTCCATGCAGATCTAAACAAAGGCAAAATAATGCACCTTGGATGATAAACAGTTTGAAAAATGCATGTAAAAAGAAAAATAGACTTTGTAAGGCGTTTATCAAATCAAGAACAGAAAATGCTGAAAAACGCTGTAAGAACTACAAAAACAAGTTGACCAATATATTGAGACAAGCAATGAAAGGAATACAAAGAAATTATGAGGATGATGTTGAACAAAAAAGACATCTATGTATGTCCAGACAATAAACCAATCTTACAAAGAAAAATCGGTATAAGTGAGCAGCAATATTGAGCCAAGGTTGAACTCATGGCTCAACAGGAGGGATATGAATGCCCTTATACAGAAGTACTATACTTCCTATAGTTTAATTCTTATAAAAAAAATTGTATAAAACATCTATGCAATTAACTAAATAAGAGTGAAGGAAAACATTATTGTCTGGTCATAGTAGATGCATTTTCAAAGTAGTTAGAAATATTTCCTAAAGGAAAAGCAGATGTGCTGACAGTAGCAAAAGCATTATGCAAATATTTAGTAAAAATGTACATTAACATTACAAGTACAACAGGACTAACACCATTTGAAAGATAGTGGAAAGACCAACCTGGGTACACTTAGTACATTGTAAAAAGGTCATTTCTGTTGAATCATCCAATAAGGAAAGGGAAGCAAAGTCTGGTAATAGTGTGGACGCACACGATGACTAGAGTTGAGCCAAACCACTGACCTTGGTAGAGGAGTGAATCAGCAGAAATGACACCCCAATGGCTCAGACGGTCCATAAACATATGGGTTAACGATATTGGTACTGGTCGGCCCTGCCCCCCTAATATGGTTCACCTGGGAATCTGAGGAAAATGTAGAACTCAGGAAACAAAATGATACTGCACCCATAGTAAACCCAAACCACTGGCAGAATCAAGAAGTAAAATACACTCACAGGGGAGGTCGTATTAGAAGACGGGCAATGGGAGGATTCGGAGTAACCCCATTAGTGAAAAAAAAAATGCCAGAAAACCCATGCCAGAAAAACAGTAATGGGAAAAAGTATTTGGGATTGTATTTAAAAAGGTCATATAATGGAAAAAAAGTATTTGGAATTGTATTTGTGTTATCAAAGGGACATGTTAACTAGCACACTACAAATTCCACTGTGACAAAGTTGTAAGCATACCATTTGATGGTGTGTCAAAGTTTGATAATAATTGGTTCCTGTTTTGGTAATTAATTTGTTCCTTATGGCGGAGCAAGTGGGAAAGGCTACAAAAACTGATTGTGTTGTATGTATAAGCCCAGACAATTACTCAAGATGAGTCAAAAAAAGTTGAATTGAAGTAATGAGCAAAACAAAATTGACCCTGTAGCTAAAAAGACAAAACAGAAACCAATATTTGATAAATATGTGAAAAAAGCTAATTATACCTGCATTAACATGCAAGGCTCTGTACAACAGTTAGGAAACGTATCATCAGATAACTGCATACACATAGTAAAAGTATCAATATTTGTACAAGAATTGTTAACACGCCTGAACAGTTTGATATCTGAACATTGGAAAATAATTAGACATGATGTAAACTGACAAAGTGTTTTAGATCCAACTTATATTGATGGGTGTCCAAGAGGTGTATCTGACGACTATAAATTGGTAAATCAAGTTGCAGCTGAATTTGAATCATCCGTCTACTGGTGGTGTACGATTAACAAGAATGTTGACAGAATAAACTATGTCCACTACAACGTACAGAGATTGGGAAATTGGACACAGGCCGGACTTGAAGCAGTCGCTGATCAACTCGCCGCCACCTCCCTTATGGCCTTTCAAAACCGTATGGCGCTGGACATGTTGTTAGCGGAAAGAGGGGGTGTGTGCGCAATATTTGGTGAACAGTGTTGCACGTTCATACCAAACAACACCGACGCAGAAGGTAGCCTGACCAAAGCACTGGAAGGCCTTCGCACCCTCAACGGTAAAATGAAAGAGCACGCAGGCATAGATACATCTATGTGGGATGGGTGGATGGACGGTTTCGGCAAATACAAGTCTTTGGTATCATCAATTTTAGTATCTATGGCCGTGTTTGTAGCAATACTGACGTTGTGTGGATGTTGTTGTATTCCCTGTCTGCGTTCTCTGCTTAACCGTCTGATTACCACAGCGATTAGCCCAGCAGATGATAAAGCTGTTCAGATGCACCTCCTGGCGGACGATAAGGAAGATGAATCTGATGATGGGGATACCTACCTGGATGGTGTTCCTGATCTGTTTCCAGACCCGAGTAACGATGAGAAAAAAAATTGATGTTGAACTCTGAGTGTAAACATAACTTGGCCCTAGGGAAATGAACCATTAACTGAAAATCGCAAGAAGAAGTTATTGGGGATGATGAGAGTCTGGGGAAGTTGTTTGATAAACAGGAGGGAAATGTCAGAAAAATTGTATTTAAATTATCAAAAAACTTTCCGTTCTGAGTTCTCAATGAACAGACAAGAAGCGGTCTTTGTTGCACCAAGCCAAACGTTTGGAAGATTCCGCTGTGGACGATGGAATGAGACGGGAGGGGTCATCCATTGTCCTCGAAAACCTGCCCAAGCTGAATCCAGGACGAACCCAAGCCTGAGGGATCTTCTTCTTTTGTCTTCAATGTGACCGACAACAATGACTGTTTACATACTCCCCATTCCTGCTGAGACAGGTGTTGTTGCGTAAACATTGAAATCTCTAAATAAAAGAGGAGACGGAAACCTTCTTCGTCAGAGCGTGCTAAGACACTGTAAGAGGTTACAGGTTGAAGCCGTCTCTCCTCAATTGAGTCCAAATTGAATTCTGTCTCTGTTTGATTCCTTGCCTTTTGTCTTGTGTAACAGATGTCCTGTGTTTGAACCTGACAACAGGTTTTTAGGAATTTGCTGCAAAACAGTCTCCCACTTTTGAACTGAACTTGGGGTCCATGTGTCATTCCCGGGCCGTATCTGGTCCCCGGGCCACCAGTTAATTAGCCCTGATCTAGAGAAAGTAAAAATCATAACATGGTTTTTGTAGGCGAACCTGAGGAAGGATCATTACTGTCGTGAACTGTCAATGCTACACCTTCGAGGCGAGTCTCAGCATGGATCATGTCCAATTACCGCCAAATAACACCAGACACCGCGAGCCACGCGTCCTGTCAGGACCTTATGTCCTCCCATTTTGGAATACTTCCGGATACTCAACACGCTTCCCTGCCACAGAGGGAGGAAGGGGGTTCAATGTCAGATGATTACACTGTGAGTTTGATAGTCAAGTCAGACCACTTTGAGTCCAATTGTTGAATAGACAAGTATTCTAAGACATGGTCTCTCATAGCAAGAGCATCATCTCGTTTTTTGGGTAGTTAAAAAATGTGGCTCATATTTTCGTATGTTTATAATGTCGCCTTTCAATGCGATGCACAGCATTATGAAACAAAAATTCCATGAAATAAAAGTTAAATTAAATCAATTTAAAATATAGAAATTGTGCATTGAGTAAATACATTTATAAATAGGAGTGCTTCTTGTTCCTTCCGATTTTAAAACTATCCATAATCTTCAAGTTTAGATCTTTTTTCAAATACACACACACATACATACATACATATATACACGTATATATACATACATGTATAGGTATATATACATACATATATACATACTTATGTTAGTGTGTTATGATTTTTTCCATGGTCTGTGAACGGAGAATGAACAAGCTTTGTTGACGCACAGAGGCAGACGTGTTTTCACGCAGGAAATACTTGTTAGTATTGGGTCCGTTGTTATCATAAAATTGGCAATAAAAGCTAAAAAGAAGCATCAGACATTGTTTGTTTTCTTCTGGTTTGGTAAATGCAGGAAACACAACGTTGTTTCTCTCAGGGCTTTATTGTAAGACTGCCAACGTGAGAATGTTCATATCACAACAACGGCACCTTAACAGTGTGCCCAAGAAGACATAAAACCCACACCCATTCTGCTGAGTGTAAGCATGGTCCGAGTGCTTGCCACACACCCAGACAGCAAGTTATGGGTAAAAGGAAAAACTCCAAGGGGGCCTTACTCGCCTGCCGTAACGGCTACAATGTCCTTACCGCGGAGGAGCGGATGCGACCTGTGGGGCAGAACAAATATTGGGCCAGTGGAGATGAAGGAGATTCAACCCTAACAGACTTGAGGGCGACCTCGACGGGGGACTTGGCCTGGCAGTAGTTCCTCACCTGCAACACAATGCGCCGGTTTAAGCCTGTCCATAGAAACGCATTCCCTGCGCCCGCCCATATGAAGCACAAAGCTTTTAGGGCCGCGTTCCACCACCCTAAATGGGCCATTGTAAGAGGGTTGGAGGGGTGAACGGTGGGCGTCGTGACGTACAAAGCCAAAACGGGTAGACTTAAGCTCTGACGGCACAAAAGACTTAGGGAAACAGTGGTAGACCTGGTCAGGAACCAAGGGCCCCCTCGGCAAAAAGGGAAAAGGTCGCAGGGTGAAACCCTCAGGCAAAAACTCCCCTGGAACGAGAAGTGGCTGACCGAACACCAATTTAGCGGGGGCAGCGGCAAGATCCTCTTTAGGGGCTGAGCGCAACCCGAGCATGACCCAAGGTAAACAGTCAATCCAATTGTTATCAGAGAGTGCTGCACGCAAAGCTGCTTTAAGCGACCGGTGAAAACATTCACATAAGCTGTTAGCTTGGGAGTGGTAGGCCGTAGTGCGGGGCACCTGCACACTCAAGGACTGCGCCAACGCTGACAAAAGCTCCGACACAAACTGGGATCCTCTGTCCGAGATTAAATTTGACGGCGTGCCCAAACACGCAACCCAGGCTGACAGAAACACACTGGCAGAGGTAGTGGAGGAAAGAGGAACCGCTTCTGGCCAGATCTACCATGGTGAGCAAGTGAGTATAACCCTGCAACGCAGGGAGGGGGCCAACTAAGTCCACGTATACGTGGTCAAACCGCCTGAAAAGAATAGGAAATGGTTCGAGGGCAGCCTTAGTGTGCTGGTGGACCTTGGTGCGCTGACATGCCACGCATGTGCCTGCACACTGCCTAACATCCTTCCTCAGGCCAGGCCAAACAAACTTGGCACCAACCGACTTGACGAAAGCCCGAACACCAGGGTGCGAGATGGAGTGGATTGTGTCAAAAACCCGGCAACGCCAGTCCATTGGGACTACCAGCCGGGGGCGGCCAGTGGAAACATTGCAGAGGAGAGCAGGACTGCCATCCTGAACCACCACCTCCTCAGGCATGAGCGCCGTACTCTCGGTCTTGAGTGTGTGGATTGGGCTGGTCAGCGGCCATTCCGGCAAAATCCAAACCGAGCTGCACAGGACACAAGAGTACACAGAGTTGGTTTTACCGGCCACATGCTGAAAGTCCATAGTGAACTTAGAGATGGCCGATAAGTGATGCTGCTGAAGGGCTGACCAAGGCTCTGTGACCTTTGACATGGCAAACGTCAGAGGTTTGTGGTCAACAAAAGCCTTGAAGGACCGACCCTCCAACAGAAAAATGGCGTTTGTCAAGATACAGTGCTAACAACTCTCGGTATACTCAAATACTTCCGCTCGTTATCGCGCAGTTTACGACTGAAGAAGGCATGTGGGCTGCCACTCATTCGCCACCCATTGTTCGGCCACTGCGCCCATTGCTACAACAGACACATACGTTGTTTAAGCCAAGGGTACCGCGGATACTGGGTGGGTAAGGAGAGCAGCCTCTGCGAGAGCGGACTTAGCCCTTTGAAAAGCTTGGCCTCGCTGAGGAGTCCATTCGAGGGAATAGTTAGCCTTTTTCTTCCTCAGGGCACAATAAAGAGGCTGCAGGAGGTAGGCAGCACGAGGAAGGAACCGATTATAAAAATGAATCATGCCTAAAAACTCCTGCAGTGCCTTAACAGTGGAGGGACGAGAGAAATCTGCCATCGCTTGCACTTTTGAAGGCAAAAGAATCGCACCCAGCGACGAAATGCGGTGACCTAAGAAATCGATTCCCGACAGCCCAAACTGACATTTAGAAGGATTGACGATCAGACCGTGTTCGTCAAGACGTGTGAACACCTGCGTTAGGTGCAACTGGTGCTCCTCAGCTGAAGAATTCGCCACCAAAATGTCATCAAGATAAACGAACACAAAATTGAGGTCTCGCAACACAGAGTCCATCAATCTTTGAAAAGTTGGTGCTGCCCCCTTCAGGCCAAAAGGCAAAAACAGGAACTCAAAAAGCCCAAACGGGGTTATTACTGCGGTCTTGGGCACGTCATCGGCACGCACAGGGACCTGGTCATAACCACAAATCAAATCCACCTTCGAAAAAATGGTGGCACCCACCAGGTGTGCCGAAAAGTCCTAGATGCGCGGAATAGGGTAGCGGTTGTACGTTGTGATGTTGTTAAGGCGGCGAATATCTCAACAAGGCCACCAGGAACCATCTGATTTGGGCACCATGTGCAAGGGCGAGGCCCACGGGCTATTAGAACGCCTCACGATGCCTAAACACTTCACAGTAGCCAACTCCTCTTTAGCAATTGCCGATTTAGCCACGTCAAGACGGCGAGCGCGGCCAAAAACTGGCGGACCCGCCGTGGGAATGAAATGTGTTTAGTGTCCGCAGTGGAAAAAGCGGGAGTGATCAGCCACGGAAAATCCGCCAGCAAACGCTGAAAAACGTCACCAGATGCTAAATAATTAGTGTGTGTTAATGGTCCAAGTCCCTCCCGCCTTACATATAAAAGTTGAAAAATATACAGCATCAATCAAACAGCGGTTAGGAACATCAACAAGCAGTCCATTAGCACACAGAAAATCTGCGCCAATAATGGGGACCGTGATGACAGCCACGACAAAGTCCCACTGGAATGTGCGTCCGTGGAAGCACATAGTCACCAACCTGGAGCCGAAAGTGCCGATTGACGAGCCGTTAGCAGCACTCAGCAGTGGACGGCAGCCACCTGCCGCCTTGTCCGTAACCGTGGCAGGTAACAGGCTGACTTGTGAACCGGAGTCCACCAGTAAACGTCAATGCTTGCTTCGCCGGCGCCCACAGCCGCTACTGAACGCCGGCTTTAGAGTTTCCCGGGGCTGTGAAGGAGCATGGAGGCACACACCGTCGAGCTTTGGCGTCAAACCGTTGATGGAAGGAGCACAGGCTCGTCTAGCACCGCTTCCGGGTAGCGACTCCCGCCGCTACCGCTGTGTCCGCCTTCTCCATCGTCTGCGAGGGGGTCCGCTTCTACGCTCTGCACGGCAAACCGTCTGGAAGTCAGAAGCACCCGGTCAGATTCTTCAGCCAAGCTTCGGTAGTCGCCGAAGAAACGGAGTTAGCCAGCACCGCACGGACCGCAGGTGGAAGCTGCCGCAAGAAAAGATGCGGGAAAATGAACCCAGCAGTGACAGCATATTGTCCATCAAATCCACGGCTGTACTATCGCCCAAATCAGGCAGGGAAAGAAGTCTATCTTCGCTCTCTGCATCAGTTAGAGTAAATCTCCTTGTCCCGATACCAATATTTTGGTAACGGTACCAAACTATATTTCGATACTTTTCGGTACTTTTGATACTTTTCTAAATAAAGGGGACCACAACATTTTTTTATTATTGGCTTTATTTTAACAAAAAATCTTATGGTACATACAACATATGTTTCTTATTGCAAGTTTGTCCTTAAATAAAATAATGAACATACAAGACAACTTGTCTTTTAGTAGTAAGTAAGCAAACAAAGGCTCCTAATTTAGCTGCTGACATATGCAGTAACATATTGTGTCATTTATTATTCTATTATTTTGTCAACATTACTAAGGACAAGCGGTAAAAAATTAATTATTAATCTACTTGTTTATTCACTGTTAATATCTGCTTACCGTATTTTTCGGAGTATAAGTCGCACCGGAGTATAAGTCGCACCTGCCGAAAATGCATAATAAAGAAGGAAAAAAACATATATAAGTCGCTCCTGAGTATAAGTCGCACCCCAAACTATGAGAAAAACTGCGACTTATAGTCCGAAAAATACGGTACTTCCTCTTTTAACATGTTCTATCTACACTTCTGCTAAAATGTAATAAAGTTAAAGTACCACTGATAGTCATTACCCTCTGCATTTGACCCATCCCCTTGTTCCAACCCCTGGGAGGTGAGGGGAGCAGTGAGCAGCAGCGGTGGCCGCGCTCGGGAATCATTTTGGTGATTTAACCCCCAATTCCAATCCTTCATGCTGAGTGCCAAGCAGGCAGGTAATGGATCCCATTTTATAGTCTTTGGTATGACTGTATATATTATATGACTATAATCACTTATTCTTCTGTTGTTTGGATACTTTACATTCGTTTTGGCTGATATTTTATATTGTATTATATTTTTATATTGTATTATATTTTTATATTGTATTATATTTTTATATTTAATTATATTTGTATATAATAGATATATTTGGATGGATGGATATTTATATATCTTTATTTTATCTTTTTTTAGGAATACATTTTTTTAATCAATTTTACACATCATTTTTATACCAAATAAGATATCTTTGTTTGGTTTGAGAATTCTGAATCCAAATGTTACCCCAAGAATCAGAATTATTATTTATTATTTTAGAAAATTATAATTTTCAATTAAATTAATTCATGAAGAATTTCAATAATTTCACATTTTATTTAGTCAATATGTTTAGTATGTATTAATATAGTTGGCTTTTTATTAATTTAATCTAAGAACAAAAACCCTTCTATAGCACAGTACAGAAATACAAACAGGCCCAAAACATATATATTGACTTCCTCTATGTATGATAAAACAAACCACTCAAACATGTCTGTTTTGTTCATACTATTGCAGTAATATAGTTGGGCTGAAGTGTGATCAATGTGTGTGAACAATGCTTCAATCTGTTGTCACTCTCCAAAAAAGTAGGCCATCTATTTTTACCTCTCAGTATTTTTAGACGTTTGCTTGACAACAGAATGTTGTAATTTTTTTTTTTTTTAAACACACATTGAACTCTTCGAGACCGAATGCAGTGAATGCTTTTGAAGGTCCTTGTGGTGCATAATGATCCCTGCGTATTACACTGGATCATGTTCCCATTCCTCGCTCTTTGCTTTAATTGCTGCAGACACATTTCTAACACATCACTACTTAAAACACATAACCATGTTGGGTGTAAACATCATTAAATGTAAAGCCAGCCAATGCCGCTCGCTGTGTGCTGAATGCAGCGTTTGTTGTTTATTACGTCCAATTATGCTTCCACTTTCAAGTGTCGGCTTCGGAACAAGGTGGTGACTATTTATGTAACGCGGTTACAGGTTAATGGAGGTCACGCATCATGACAAGCATTGCAATTAATTTACTGGTCGCCGGGTGGGATTGACTCTAAACAAACGCAGCGTGGCACCGATTTCTGTGAGGTTGTTTTTTAAGGAACGTCGGATGTACGGGTAAATATAGCAGGCGACCCTGAATGCTAACAAATGTGATATTCTCTGAAGGAAGCCAGATATGGATCTGAATAAAATGTTACTTTGTAAATATTTTAAAATATTAATTACATTTTTGTTTGTTTTTTTAAAGTGTTTATTTTTTATGCCCTTCTTACCAAAATATGCATTTTTACCCCAAATTTTAAAGTGAAATATTTGATGTGAAATAATTGGATCCTTAAATGGGTCAATAATTCATAACACCAGTGGCCTAGTGGTTAGAGTGTCCGCCCTGAGATCAATAGGTTGTGAGTAGAGATGTAAATGCTTTAAAATGTAAAATCGGAAATTATCGGTATCGGTTTCAAAAAGTAAAATTTATGACTTTTTAAAACGCCGCTGTACGGAGTGGTACACGGACGTAGGGAGAAGTACAGAGCGGCAATAAACCTTAAAGGCACTGCCTTTGCGTGCCGGCCCAATCACATAATACCTACGGCTTTTCACACACACAAGTGAATGCCACGCATACTTGGTCAACAGCCATACAGGTCACACTGAGGGTGGCCGTATAAACAACTTTAACACTGTTACAAATACACACCAAACAAGAATGACAAACACATTTCGGGAGAACATCCGCACCGTAACACAACAGAACAAATACCCAGAACCCCTTGCAGCACTAACTCTTCCGGGACGCTACAATATACACCCCCGCTACCCCCTACCCCACCCCTCACCTCAACCCCGCCCCCCACCAACCCCGCCCACCTCAACCTCCTCATGCTCTCTCAGGGAGAGCATGTCCCAAATTCCAAGCCGCTGTTTTGAGGCATGTTAAAAAAAAATAATGCACTTTGTGACTTCAATAATAAATATGGCAGTGCCATGTTGGCATTTTTTTCCATAACTTGAGTTGATTTATTTTGGAAAACCTTGTTACATTGTTTAATGCATCCAGCGGGGCATCACAACAAAATTAGGCATAATAATGTGTTAATTCCACGACTGTATATATCGGTATCGGTTGATATCGGAATCGGTAATTAAGAGTTGGACAATATCGGAATATCAGATATCGGCAAAAAAGCCATTATCGGACATCTCTAGTTGTGAGTTCAAACCCAGGCCAAGTCATACCAAAGGCTATAAAAATGGGATCCATTACCTCCCTGCTTGGCACTCAGCATCAAGGGTTGGAATTGGGGGTTAAATCACCAAAAATGATTCCTGGGCACGGCCACTGCTGCTGTTCACTGCTCCCCTCACCTCCCAGGGGGTGAACAAGGGGATGGGTCAAATGCAAAGGACACATTGTGTGTGTGACAATCATTGGTACTTTAACTTAATTTTAAATCAATTTGAAATGTGGACTCGTCAGACCACAGAACACTTTTCCACTTTGCATGAGTCCATCTTAGATGATCTCGGGCCCAGAGAAGCCGGCGGCGTTTCTGGATGTTGTTGATAAATGGCTTTCGCTTTGCATAGTAGAGCTTTAACTTGCACTTACAGATGTAGCGACCAACTGTATTTAGTGACAGTGGTTTTCTGAAGTGTTCCTGAGCCCATGTGGTGATATCCTTTAGAGATTGATGACGGTTTTTGATACAGTGCCGTCTGAGGGATCGAAGGTCACGGTCATTCAATGTTGGTTTCCGGCCATGCCGCTTACGTGGAGTGATTTCTCCAGATTCTCTGAACCTTTTGATGATATTATGGACCGTAGATGTTGAAATCCCTAAATTTCTTGCAATTGCACTTTGAGAAACGTGGTTCTTAAACTGTTTGACTATTTGCTCAAGCAGTTGTAGACAAAGGGGTGTACCTCGCCCCATCCTTTCTTGTGAAAGACTGAGCATTTTTTGGGAAGCTGTTTTTATACCCAATCATGGCACCCACCTGTTCCCAATTTGCCTGTTCACCTGTGGGATGTTCCAAATAAGTGTTTGATGAGCATGCCTCAACTTTATCAGTATTTATTGCCACCTTTCCCAACTTCTTTGTCACGTGTTGCTGGCATCAAATTCTAAAGTTAATGTTTATCAGTTTGAACATCAAATATGTTGTCTTTGTAGCATATTCAACTGAATATGGGTTGAAAATGATTTGCAAATCATTGTATTCCGTTTATATTTACATCTAACACAATTTCCCAACTCATATAGAAACGGGGATTGTATATTTCTAAATGACGTAGTTGGTTTTTGCTTCAAATATATAATACTAACATATGTGTTGGCCCTGCGATGAGGTGGCGACTTGTCCAGGGTGTACTTGGCCTTCCGCCTGAGTTCAGCTAGGATAGGCTCCAGCACCCCCCGCGACCCGAAAGGGACAAGCGGTATAAAATGGATGGATGGATATCCTATATGACATGGGTGCCAAACGTACGGCCCGCGGGGCGGATTAGGCGCGCCAACAGGTTTTTTTCCGGCCCACGTGATGAGTTTGCTAAGTATAAAAATAAAAATAAATATTTTTTGGAACGAAAGAAACTGCTGTTCTAAATGTGTCCACTGGATGTCACAATAGTAATTATGTTAGTCAATCAAACGGTTTATACCGGGGCCAAGCAACAGGTACACAGTAAAGGGTGACTGTGGCTCCTCCTCCTCGACCCACATGAAACTTAAAACCTACCGTTTTTATGTCTTCTGCTTTGAACACATCATCATTTGGCACCCTCGTTTCCCGAAAACGTCTCTGTCAAACACAAGAAAAGTAAACTTAACCCTTTTGAATAGTTTTTACCTCAGTTTCTTACGGTTAGCACTGGATTCAATCCCAGAAAGACTGTGACTTAAAGTTTAATCCTGGCTTTGTAGATGCACTGAGACAAAGTCTCAGCTCATTGTGGTTTTGAAGCTGCACCAATTTCCTCGGAATTTTAAACAAACTGGGAAGTGTTTTGTCCAAAGGATTATTTGTGATTTGTACGTTTTTATAATGTGCTTGTTCTATTTTTGGCCAAAGTAAAAGAAAGACAACAACCTGGAGTTGTCTTTATTTTTAAGTTATCATGCCATGATTTTACCATTCCGGCCGGCTTGGGAATAGATTTTCCTCCATGCGGCCCCTGAACTAAAATGAGTTTGACACCCCTGCTATACGATAAAAACGTCTTGAACTATGCATTGTGTGTCTTGAACACAGGAGTGCAGCCTCCCTCCCATGCGCCTTTAGCCGTAAAAAAAAAAAAAAAGAAGTGGTGTCAATGTAGAAGCACTGGACGACTGCTTCTAAAAAAATTGGTATATGTCTCCTGCTGGCTTGAAAAGATAGCAAAACGCCACAGTTAGGAGCGTGACAACATGAATGTGCAGTAAGTGAAAGTGTCTCTGTGGTAAATCCTCATCCCAGGGGCGCCGAAAAGGGGGGGCAAAGGAGACGGATTCTAGGGGCCCATGATGGAGGGGGGCCCAGAGAGGCCCCTAATGATGATGAAATTATAATACAGAAAAAATAATGACACTGTGTTGGGAGCCCTGTAAAGATTCTTTTCATGGGGCCCAAAATCCCTAGCGGCGCCCCTGCCTCATCCTGCACCACTTTTCAATTGCACAGGCAATCTTAGTAGATCGCACGCAACACGCCCACTATTAGTACACGCAATTTTTTATATATTGCACATGCTGTTTAGCGCAAGGTATTTGGATCTTGGTAAAAAAAAGGCCCTTGGTATCAACAGGACCGATTTATAGATGATAACATTTTTGGAGTGTTTACTTAGCACTTATTTATTGTGTTGTCTCAAGCTAGTTTAGGGGCTGTCTTAGCGATTAGTCTGCCTGTCCTGCTTGCGCTTCCTCTGTATGTAACATCTGTGTAATCGGTGGAGTCGGCTCTCTTGGTTGCTTTGTTGGGTCCGCTCCTGTCTCAGGCCATGCTCCCCCCACCCCAGCAGACGATGGCGTGGAACACCGCAGAGGCCACCACAGCGCATATGTTTTTTTTGTTGTTGTCTTCGTTTTACTTTTGTAGCTGTATGTAGAAATGGCTGCTTGCATCAGCTCTGCTCTTTTAATGTCTTTAATGTCCTTTGTCTTCTTTGATGTTTCCCCCTTGCACACATGCTTATGTGTGCTATTGATATGAGGTTTTTTTCTTCCTTGGCCTCAGTCTGGACCCCCTTTCCAGGACCCAGGCTTAGACTGATTTTTTTTTTTCTCAAGCAGGAAATGTGATGTTAAATCCACTCTAAGGCGTCTATAATGTGTAATACTCACGTCCTACCTCTGGGTGACAAATTGAACATAACAGCGAGCACCAACCAGATATGTGCAGCGTTCTATCTTAAACCCATCCAATTAAATGGCTTCATTTGAAACGACAATGGGCCTAGAGGTTTGACGCAGCTGCACCAAATCACATTTCATGCAGATTACATGCCAGACGGGGGCGGACGCCTCGCTTTTGAGAGTTTTTTTTTTTTTTTACAGGAGTAGACACAACCCCCGTGATCTCTGATGTGCCATCATTGTTCCGGTACCGTAGGAGCCATCACGGAGGAAATCCCGATCGCTCTGCCCCGGCAAATCTCTTCACTCTTTTCAACTATTGTTAGGGACTAATGCACCGTGCCACACAGGAGAATGGGTCCGCTCTCATCCACCGACTCGCTATAAATAGCCTTCCATTCAATCTGTCCTCGATGTCATAGATTTAGTTGGGACAGATAATATTGCCGACCATCGCTGTTACCACAAGGAGCAGAGAGTTCTCACTCCACCGAGGTTCTGTGAACGGAAGGAGGTATGTCGGGTCAGAAGTGACCAGAACAGAAAACAAGATCAAATCTAAAATCTAACGATACGCCGAAACAAGGATAACCACCAATCAACATTAATGAGCTTTGGAAAAAACATTTAAGGAGATTCTCCGTCACTCGGGTGTTCCACAAAACGTTCATTGGAAGACGTTTAACCTTTTACTTTGAAAGGCCTCTACATTGCAATGGGGTGGAACAAAACATCAATGTCGTTATCTCGGTACTGTCACACCGCGGTGAGGGATGTCTTGTCTTGGTTTTTTCTGTCTTGTGATGTGCATGTTTTAGTTTGAAAAGTAACTCTCCTCTCGTTTCAGGTCACTTGCCCTTCCTTTTGTGTCATCAGTCTGACGTCATCCCGGTTCCCTGATTGTTTCCACCTGTTCCCTATACCCTCATGTGTCTTATAAGCCCACTCCTCCCTTTGTTCTGTGCCAGATTGTCTCGTTTATTCGTGCTCTCTAGCATTCCATGTCCATGTCCATGCCTTGCCTTGCCTTGCCTCGTCTTGTGCTTATGTTCCTTGATCCTGAATCCCTTCGTTGCTATTTTGAATTTTCCTTTCTTCCTCCTCAGCAGAGTGATTTTTTGTTATTTAGTTTATTCAGCCGAAGTGGTGAGTTTCAGTTATTTTTCATTCTTTCCTCAAATTTTTGAGTGACAATTTTTGTTAAACTTTATTAGATTAGATAGTGTAGAATTTTTCATAGCTGGTTTCTTCCTCCTGTTGGAGCGTTTTTTGTTTATACATTTTATAGCATATACGGCGCCAATTATAGTTTGTCTTTGCTTTTGTGTTTTCCTCCGTTCGGAGTGATTTTCGGTTGTTCCCATTTTTTTTGGAACCTTTTTTGCCGATTAATTTTTGGTTAAAATAGATATTGTATTCCTTGACTTTGGAGGTGAAAGGAAGCTGTCAAAATAAAAGCCTGTCTAAGTTCCCTACTCTGCATCTGAGTCCTATCCTTTTTACCAAGCATGACAGGTATACTGCTGATAGAAACATCCGGTGATGAATAAAGATTGTAAGAGTAGTCAGTGTACAGCTTGTGCAGCAGTAAAGTTTAACGATCCACTGAAAATTAGTCAACACACAACCACTATTGTATAAATAGCTGGCGAAAAGATGGATTTATGCATTTTAAAGGGGAACTGCACTTTTTGGGGAATTTTCAAATTGTTCACAATTATTATGAAAGACGTGATGGATGGATTTTTTTTTAATGCATTCTAACTTGTAAATTAAGATAAATAAAAGTTTGCTTTCTGCAGAGCCGATGTGATGTCCTCTATTCCGCCCATAAAATCCAATTAAAAAACGATCCAAAAAGCACCAAAAATACTCCATTTACATTTCGTGACTTGAATATTAGATATATTCTCCTCTCTGAGCTGCCACCTTACCGTGGTAGAGGAATTTGCGTGTCCCAATGATCCTAGGAGCTATGTTGTCCGGGGGCTTTATGCCCCCTGGTAGGGTCTCCCAAGACAAACTGGTCCTAGGTGAGGGATCAGACAAAGAGCAGCTCGAAGACCTCCATGACGAATACAAATAAAGGACCCAGATTTCCCTCGCCCGGACGCGGGTCACCGGGGCCCCCCTCTGGAGCCAGGCCCGGAGGTGGGGCACGATGGCGAGCGCCTGGTGGCCGGGCCTGTCCCCATGGGGCCCGGCCGGGCACAGCCCGAAGAGGCAACGTGGGTCCCCCCTCCAATGGGCTCACCACCCATAGCAGGGGCCATAGAGGTCGGGTGCAGTGTGAGCTGGGCGGGAGCCGACGGCAGGGCACTTGGCGGTCCGATCCTCGGCTACAGAAGCTAGCTCTTGGGACGTGGAACGTCACCTCGCTGGGGGGGAAGGAGCCTGAGCTAGTGCGCGAGGTTGAGAATTTCCGGCTAGATATAGTCGGACTCACTTCGACGCACAGCAAGGGCTCTGGAACCAGTTCTCTCGAGAGGGGCTGGACTCTCTTCCACTCTGGCGTTGCCGGCAATGAGAGGCGACGGGCTGGGGTGGCAATTCTTGTTGCCCCCCGGCTCAGAGCCTGCACGTTGGAGTTGAACCCGGTGGACGAGAGGGTAGCTTCCCTCCGCCTTCGGGTGGGGGGACGGGTCCTGACTGTGGTTTGCGCTTACGCGCCAAACCGCAGCTCAGAGTACCCACCCTTTTTGGATTCGCCCGAGGGAGTACTTGAGAGTGCTCCCCCGGGTGATTCCCTCATTCTACTGGGGGACTTCAATGCTCATGTTGGCAGCGACAGTGAAACCTGGAGAGGCGTGATTGGGAAGAATGGCCGCCCGGATCTGAACCCGAGTGGTGTTCTGTTATTGGACTTTTGTGCCCGTCACAGATTGTCCATAATGAACACCATGTTCGAACATAAGGGTGTCCATATGTGCACTTGGCACCAGGACACCCTAGGCCGCAGTTCCATGATCGACTTTGTAGTTGTGTCATCGGATTTGCGGCCTCATGTTTTGGACACTCGGGTGAAGAGAGGGGCGGAGCTTTCAACCGATCACCACCTGGTGGTGAGTTGGCTGCGATGGTGGGGGAGGATGCCGGACAGACCTGGCAGGCCCAAACGCATTGTGAGGGTTTGCTGGGAACGTCTGGCAGAATCTCCTGTCAGAGAGAGTTTCAATTCCCACCTCCGGAAGAACTTTGAACATGTCACGAGGGAGGTGCTGGACATTGAGTCCGAGTGGACCATGTTCCGCGCCTCTATTGTCGAGGCAGCTGATTGGAGCTGTGGCCGCAAGGTAGTTGGTGCCTGTCGTGGCGGTAATCCTAGAACCCGTTGGTGGACACCGGCGGTGAGGGATGCCGTCAAGCTGAAGAAGGAGTCCTATCGGGTTCTTTTGGCTCATAGGACTCCTGAGGCAGCGGACAGGTACCGACAGGCCAAGCGGTGTGCGGCTTCAGCGGTTGCGGAGGCAAAAACTCGGACATGGGAGGAGTTCGGGGAAGCCATGGAAAACGACTTCCGGACGGCTTCGAAGCGATTCTGGACCACCATCCGCCGCCTCAGGAAGGGGAAGCAGTGCACTATCAACACCGTGTATGGTGAGGATGGTGTTCTGCTGACCTCGACTGCGGATGTTGTGGATCGGTGGAGGGAATACTTCGAAGACCTCCTCAATCCCACCAACACGTCTTCCTATGAGGAAGCAGTGCCTGGGGAATCTGTGGTGGGCTCTTCTATTTCTGGGGATGAGGTTGCTGAGGTAGTTAAAAAGCTCCTCGGTGGCAAGGCCCCGGGGGTGGATGAGTTCCGCCCGGAGTTCCTTAAGGCTCTGGATTCTGTGGGGCTGTCTTGGTTAACAAGACTCTGCAGCATCGCGTGGACATCGGGGGAGGTACCTCTGGATTGGCAGACCGGGGTGGTGGTTCCTCTCTTTAAGAAGGGGAACCGGAGGGTGTGTTCTAACTATCGTGGGATCACACTCCTCAGCCTTCCCGGTAAGGTCTATTCAGGTGTACTGGAGAGGAGGCTACGCCGTATAGTCGAACCTCGGATTCAGGAGGAACAGTGTGGTTTTCGTCCTGGTCGTGGAACTGTGGACCAGCTCTATACTCTCGGCAGGGTCCTTGAGGGTGCATGGGAGTTTGCCCAACCAGTCTACATGTGTTTTGTGGACTTGGAGAAGGCATTCGACCGTGTCCCTCGGGAAGTCCTGTGGGGAGTGCTCAGAGAGTATGGGGTATCAAACTGTCTGATTTTGGCGGTCCGCTCCCTGTATGATCAGTGTCAGAGCTTGGTCCGCATTGCCGGCAGTAAGTCGGACACGTTCCAGTGAGGGTTGGACTCCGCCAAGGCTGCCCTTTGTCACCGATTCTGTTCATAACTTTTATGGACAGAATTTCTAGGCGCAGTCAAGGCGTTGAGGGGATCTGGTTTGGTGGCTGCAGGATTAGGTCTCTGCTTTTTGCAGATGATGTGGTCCTGATGGCTTCATCTGGCCAGGATCTTCAGCTCTCGCTGGATCGGTTCGCAGCCGAGTGTGAAGTGACTGGGATGAGAATCAGCACCTCCAAGTCCGAGTCCATGGTTCTCGCCCGGAAAAGGGTGGAATGCCATCTTCGGGTTGGGGAGGAGACCCTGCCCCAAGTGGAGGAGTTCAAGTACCTCGGAGTCTTGTTCACGAGTGAGGGAAGAGTGGATCGTGAGATCGACAGGCGGATCGGTGCGGCATCTTCAGTAATGCGGACGCTGTATCGATCCGTTGTGGTGAAGAAGGAGCTGAGCCGGAAGGCAAAGCTCTCAATTTACCGGTCGATCTACGTTCCCATCCTCACCTATGGTCATGAGCTTTGGGTTATGACCGAAAGGACAAGATCACGGGTACAAGCGGCCGAAATGAGTTTCCTCCGCCGGGTGGCAGGGCTCTCCCTTAGAGATAGGGTGAGAAGCTCTGCCATCCGGGGGGAGCTCAAAGTAAAGCCGCTGCTCCTCCACATCGAGAGGAGCCAGATGAGGTGGTTCGGGCATCTGGTCAGGATGCCACCCGATCGCCTCCCTTGGGAGGTGTTTAGGGCACGTCCGACCGGTAGGAGGCCACGGGGAAGACCCAGGACACGTTGGGAAGACTATGTCTCCCGGCTGGCCTGGGAATGCCTCGGGATCCCCCGGGAGGAGCTGGACGAAGTGGCTGGGGAGAGGGAAGTCTGGGCTTCCCTGCTTAGGCTGCTGCCCCCGCGACCCGACCTCGGATAAGCGGAAGAAGATGGATGGATGGACTTGAATATTAACCAAGTATTAGTAATATTGTTATTATAAGTGCTACTGCAGACAAACTATTCACAGCGGTGCTGTGATCATGAGCTTGTGTACAATGTTTACATTATCGAGTGGTCAGTCGCTTCTTTGCTCGTTGTAAGTTTATTGTAGACCATAAACCATGTATCTCACCTGGACAGAAGAAGGCTGAGTAGGTATTCTATTAGATAGATGGATAGTACTTTATTGATTCCTTCAGGAGAGTTCCCTCAGGAAAATTAAAATTAGTTTGCTACTCACTTGTGTTGCCAGCTGTTTGGACAATAATGGATTTAGAGTGGATAGTAGATCTATTCTGGTACATATACAAGCTGTACACTGACTACTTTAAAGTTCTCTAGTATTGGGCCTTCAGAAGATACAAGTAAAAACAATTGCAGAAAGGTGAGGCGTGTACTCACTTTTGCGAGATACTAAACATTCAAAGACCCTCACAAGAGCAAGTACTTTGGCGACAGAGGCAAGGAAAAACTGAAACAGACACTTGAATGTGATGAGCTATGAAATGAGTCTGTATTGGAGCTCACCTTTTCACTAAATCTAAATTTCAAACAATAAAACACAACAAAACAAAAAAATGTATTAAATTTTAATGACAGTATTTATTAAATAAAAATTAATGCATTTATTTTCAACGCAGTTTTTTTTAATCAAAAATGAATGTATGTATTTTATTTAGTTATTTTTATGTTAAAAAAAAATTCTAATACAAAAATGTTTTCTTTTTTATTTCAAGTTCAAGGTGTAAAGCGCTTTGAGTCACTAGAGGAAAGCACTATATAAATATAATCCACTTCACTTTTTTTAGATGTTTTTTATCGAGTATGTCATAGTCAACTCCACCTCATACATGTAGTACATAATATACATACATATCTCCAGTTAACAATCTTGTGCTCAATGGTAATATAATTATTCCACAAAAAATAAAATAAAACTTAATTAATAAAATAAAATACAATCAAGTTAAATTAAACATATCTCAAAAAGGTAATGGGAAGAAATATACACTTTTTGAATCCACCCGCCCCCTTTTACATAGTTACTTTAACTAATATCCAGTTTCCTCTGAACCACATTTTATCACATCCATCTGGATCCACATAACTTAATTTGCCCAGAACAATGTGCTTACAATTCTCAATATATCATCATAAGTAAGTCATGTAAGTCATTCAATAAGCCTAGACCTCACTATACCGAACCAAAATATTAGATTTGTACAATTTCTTAAAATGCTCAATGTTTGAACAGTGTTTGAGTTCATCACTCAGGCCTTTCCATATTTTCACCCCACAGACTGAGACACAAAAACCTTTCCTTGTGCTTAAGTGCTAAAGCATGTCTATATTTTGCCCTTCCTCTAAAGTTATACCCCACATCCCTTTCTATAAATAAACTTTGAATATTTGCAGGCAATTGATAAATTTTTGCTTTTAACATAATAAGGCCTGTCAAATATTGTACTAAATCAGGAAATTTTTACAGTTTTCACCTTAAAAATAAGCTATTTGTGTGCTCCTTGAACCATACATTTATGGATAATTCTAAGTGCCTGTTTTTGTAACATTGTTAGGTTTTGTTCAAGATTCAAGATTCAAGATTGTTTATTGTCATATGCACAGATAAACAGACAGTTTGCCGTACAATGAAAATCTTACTTTGCTAGTCCACCCTTTAACAAGTCACACGGTACTTAGCTAAAATAAAAATAGAAATAAAAATGTATATACAAGGCACAGTAAGTAACATAACATCATTGCACATTCTGATTGACAGTCAACAGTATAAATATGGAGGTAACATTTGGTCACAGCAGCAGTTAAAGTGTCTTTAGTGATCAAAGGTGAAAAGTGTCTACAGTGATGGTTCACAGTTCGGGGGTGGTCATGGTAGCTGTCTTTTGTTCAAAAAGATAAAAGTAAAACACGGGGGTAGGGGGGGCTAGCATTCACAAGTTAGCATTCACAAGCCTGATGGCCTGTGGGTAGAAACTGTTTGTCAGTCTCGTAGTCCTGGATTTCAGGCTCCTGTATCGTCTGCCTGATGGTAGGAGACTGAGCTGGGGGTGTGTACTGTCCTTTATGATGTTGTGTGATCTCCTGGTGGCCCTGGTAGAGTACATGTCCTGTAGGGTGGGGAAGGCTGCTCCTGATATGTACTGAGCAGTTTTAATCACTCGCTGGAGTGCCTTCCTGTCCTTAGCAGTGCAGTTTCCATACCAGACCGTGATTGAGCTGGTAAGGACACTCTCAACCATACTTCTATAGAAGTTGCTAAGAATTTTGGATGGCATGCCAAATTTTCTCAGCCTTCTTAGGAAGTACAGTCGCTGCTGGGCTTTCTTTATTGTTTGTTGGGTGTTGTAATCCCAGGTGAGGTCCTCGCTGATGTGGGTCCTGAGGAATTTAATGGTTTTCACCCTGTCCACCTTTGTCCCCCCTATGTACAGAGGTGTGTAGTGTGTACTCCTTCTCCGTGGGTCAATAATCATCTCCTTGTTCTTGTCTGTGTTCAAGGAGAGATTATTATCCTGACACCAGGCCACCAGTTCCGCTACCTCCCTTCTGTATGCTGCCTCAGCTCACCCGATGATCAGTCCGACGACCGTAGTATCATCTGCAAACTTGATGATACTGGTGTTGTTCTGAGAGGCCACACAGTCGTGTGTGAAGAGGGTGTACAATAGGGGGCTCAGCACGCAGCCTTGGGGGGTCCCTATGCTTAGAATCTTTGTGCCTGATGTCTGGTTGCCGATTCTGACTGGCCGGTTTGTGAGAAAGTTCAGGACCCAGTCACAGAGAGTTGGTGTCAGACCAACAGTGAGGAGTTTAGCAGTGAGTTTTTGTGGGATGACTGTTAAAAGCAGAGCTGTAGTCAATTATAATGATTTCCCCAAACTTCTGCACAGTAACTTTTGTACTTCACTTATAAAGTTGAATATATCGCAACTTGATTTTGCGGTAGCTTATAGTATTGTATCGATACCTTTCCAATTTTTGTGCGACGCCGTTCCTACATGCCCCCGCCTGAAAATTAACCAGCAAAAACATGGCGCCAAATATTCCTGCAAAAACGCCTTGCCACTTTTTAGCAAACGCTTCAATGTAGGCCACATATTTGCTGTGCTGTGTACAGAAAGGAGGAGGGGCGGGGGGGCTGCGAGAGGAAAAAGACGAACGGTGGCTTGTATGACATTTGGCAGCAGGTGACAAATACATTATTGCTTTTGTGCGCGGCGGAAAACTTGCTTGGGAGAGTGAGCTGTCACGGTTGCCTGCGCCCAGACAGTGTCACACTATAAATATCAATAAAAGAGGGGAGGCGAGATGTCCTCGGGGAGAATGCAGTCAGGTACATGATTAGAAACGTCACAGATACATTTTTGGGAAGGTGGGGTGAGAACAAAAAAAACCAGTGCTGCACAAAATAAATATTTACCTTAAGGGAGACAAGGTCTGATGATGACTGAATAACCATTCATCAAATGATGATAAGACAATAACAGAACACTGCCTGCTGACTATTTGTGTGATGGACAATAAGTCAGTGAGCAGTTTCAAGGGTTCAAAATGGCAAAGCAAGGTATTTCATCAACAGGAGGGTAAAAAATGCATCCATGCTGAGGTGTTTGAACTCCTGGGTTACATCAATTAGCTGTGTTATTTCCCTGGAGGACGCCGTGTGAAGAGGTTATGGCAGCCACACCTGGCAACACAGATGTCGGCCCTGCACTCTTTAAACATATGAAGATTTGTGACCACCACTCAAAGTGTAAGTACACCAGCAGCTTAAAGTGTAAATATTATTTTTGGAGCCCTCTACGGTTTGTGCTCCAAGTGCATTGGAAGACATGCTAGCACACACGTATTGCAAACATCCTCAAGGTTTTATAATGCTGTCCCTGTAGGGATTTGCAATGTCGCAAATTCAACCAATCAACTTCCCTGCACATTTTGGACAATCAGTGTCATTTTCGCGAGTTGCATTTGTCTCTGAGCGGTGCTTAAACGTGCACGTCGACTATCCATTAAAAGCTTATGTTGGTTTTTGTTGAAGACTAAACAGTAACAGCAATGTGTAACAATACATCCAACTCTTTATGGCTTAGATGGCACAAATGTAGTCCTCCTGTGTAGCCCAGACATACTTCCGGTTACAGTCAACAGCGGTAAGCCTTCTCGGTAGTGGAGTATTTAAACCTTTAGGAACACACTGTCTTCCTCCTTTCCTAGTTTACATGTATTTATATATGTATTTAAGCTTTATTTATCTACTTAAAACTATTTAATTTGCAATGGCAACCAAGCAAAGAAGCAACATTCACATGACAGAGATGTTGACGTGTGAAAAGGTCTCGTCGTCTCCCGTTTACCAACAATAAAATACCATTATACACATAAATACATAAACTGAGGTGGGTAGTAACGCACTACATTTACTCCGTTACATCTACTTGAGTAACTTTTGGGATAAATCGTACTTCTAAGAGTAGTTTTAATGCAACATACTTTTACTTTTACTTGAGTATATTTATAGAGAAGAAACGCTACTTTTACTCCGCTCCATTTATCTACATTCAGCTTGCTACTCGCTACTGATTTTTATCGATCTGTTAATGCACGCGTTGTTTGTTTTGGTTTGTCAGACAGACCTTCAAAGTAGGATCTATCGCATGCCTGCGTTTCATCCAATCAAATGCAGTCACTGGTGACGTTTGACTCCGTTTCACCAATCAAACAGAGCCAGGCGGTCACTTGACTGCCTGGCTCTGTTTGTTTGAGCGGCAAAACAACAACAAGCTTAAGCTCAACGTCAAATTTGAGGAAGCACATCGCGGTAAGTAACGTTAGTAGATATTTTGGCTGTCACCGTAGGCTGAGTTAGCTTCCCTATTATGAATCACTGTCAAATGTACATCGTGTGGTGACATTTATTAACGCACTGCAGCCTCATAGACAGAGACACACACACACACACACGCACACACACTCACGCATGCATACAAACACCAATCAGAAGTGCATCAAGTGCAGCCCACACCTATCAGTTTATGGTTTGCGTAAAGGCTAACTTGTTATTTTCCTTTGTAATCTCTGCCTACTGAGCCTATGGTGCTGTTAAGTTATTGTGGCTCAATTTGCCTTAATTTTTTTATGTTGATGGATTATTATTTAATATATGTTATTGTTTTAGTTCCTTTAGAGATATTCCTGGTTCTGAATTTGCTCTTTGCTATTTTTATGTTTTTGTGCATTATTTGTTGCCGTCATCATTAAACAAACAGGTTACTCATCAGTTACTCAGTACTTGTGTAGTTTTTTCACAACATACCTTTTACTTTTACTCAAGTAAATATTTGGGTGACTACTCCTTACTTTTACTTGAGTAATAAATCTCTAAAGTAACAGTACTCTTACTTGAGTACAATTTCTGGCTACTCTACCCACCTCTGTACATACATACATACATACATACATATATACACATATATATACCTATATATATTATATATATATTATAGTCGTGGTCAAAAGCTTACATACACTTGTAAAGAACATAATGTCATGGCTGTCTTGAGTTTCCAATAATTTCTACAACTCTTATGTTTTTGTGATAGAGTGATTGGAGCACATACTTGTTGGTCACCAAAAACATTCATGAAGTTTGGTTCTTTTATGAATTTATTATGAATCTACTGAAAATGTGACCTAATGTGCTTGGTCAAAAGTATACATACAGCAATGTTAATATTTGAATACATGTCCCTAGGCAAGTTTCACTGCAATAAGGCGCTTTTGGTAGCCATCCACAAGCTTCTTGTTGCATTTTTGACCACTCCTCTTGACACAATTGGTGCAGTTCAGCTAAGTGTGTTGGTTTTCTGACATGGACTTGTTTCTTCAGCATTGTCCACACGTTTAAGTCAGGACTTTGGGAAGGCCATTCTAAAACCTTAATTCTAGCCCGATTTAGCCATTCCTTTACCACTTTTGATGTGTGTTTGGGGTCATTGTCCTGTTGGAACACCCAACTGCGCCCAAGACCCAACCTCTGGGCTGATGATTTTAGGTTGTCCTGAAGAATTTGGAGGTAATCCTCCTTTTTCATTGTCCCGTTTATGTGTACAGAGAAGGGAAGGAGGTGACAACCCAGGCAGAACTGCGGTTCACAAGATTTATTTAAACCTTTGATGAGTACGTGGGATGTGTATGCTACTCTAAACGAATGGGTGTAGACGATGTGTGGAATTAAATGTGTAAGTGTTACCAGAAGTTGTTGTTCGTGAGTGTTGGATGTATCCTTCGTCAAGTCAAGGGGGCAAGGCGAAGAGGCAGTTCGTAAACAGGTAAGGGTTCGAGGGTAGGAGCGAGGCAGCGTAGTCCGTGTCCGAGCAGCGGTCGAGGATCGAGGAAGGCAGTCAGAGATTTGGATGGATGTCGAGAGGCAAAACACGATCACAGATGACGGGTAAGACACAAGGGACATGAACCAGGGAGACACGGAGAGAGCACAGAGAAGGCGAGCAAAGCACAGGGGAGGGAATGCCAGACATGATGCTTACTGGGAAGTTGAGCGACGTTCTGGCAAAGGTTCCTCGTGTCCGCTGGTCTTTATGCCGCTCCCTCTCATCAGGTCCAGGTGCGTTGATTAGTGATCGTCTGCAGGCTTGTTGCTGCGTGGGCGTGCTGCGCTCAGTACGAGCAGGGGCGTGTCTGAGCGCGCTGCCAGCGCAGGTGCCGCTGTTTGCCGTTTGGACTGTTGGCCAAGCACTGATTCATGAAACACATGCAAGTCTCCCAAAATGTATTGCAGGAAATGGTCCGAAAGGTTACTGCTGAAAAATACATATATGCCATTAAAGTGTGGGGTAAATGTGTTGGAACATAAATGAATGTTTAAGATGGACATTTCAATCGTAAAACAAACACAGAGAATAACCGCCACTGGTGGACGACAGAGCAGTGTGGTATAAAGTGAATAATACATCAATATAGTATTTTTTTTTTCCAATTGTTGCGGTGATTTTTAAGGTTAAGGTTAAACAAAACATTTAAAATGTTTATAAACTCATAAAATCCCAAGTTGATTCAATGTTGGTGAAAACATAATAAGCCATTGCAACATTTGCATCAACTTTCCAAAAAACATTGTGCAAATTCAGGCATTTTAGGCCACAATAATCACAAAAAATACCTGTGAAACCCTAGACTGATAATCATTACCCAAATGGTCAATGGCGTACAATACTCACACTATAGGCAATGACTGGTGATTCCATGCACACGTTTAACAAAGAAGGGTCCAAGAACGACTGTAACGTTATCGATTCATGCAGATGTCTTAATAATAAAAAAAACAATTGGAATAAAAGACAAAGACTCAAAATAGTCCAAAATTAAAACTCACAGCACGCCGGCTTACCCACAATGACAAATATATGTAATCCATGCTCACGCAGCTCTGACAGGATTTTACAACAGAAGCAATCAAAATAATCAGAATGACTCTATATAAGCCTGAAAAAGTCACTGAGTCAGAGAAATTGCAGCAATATACTGTAGATTAGAACATGTAATTTAATTAATGCAAGTGCCCCCCTGATAAGTAATTAATAACAGCAGCAACTTTGTACAAAATATATAATCAGAACGACTCCAAAAAGGACTAGAAGTAGTCACAGAATAAGATAAGAGAGATTCACAATACCAGCACATCGTGTTTGCTGCTTTACTTGTCACATTTTTCAATATGGCCTTAATATTCCTTTGTAATTTTCTGAAGTTATGTCTTTGTTTTCCTTTTAATATTATCATTATCATGAATGTTGTCTGTCTATATGTGTTGGCCCTGCAATGAGGTGGCGACTTGTCCAGGGTGTACCAAAGGCAGCTGAGATAGGCTCCAGGGACCCCCCGCGACCCCGAAAGGGACAAGCGGTAGAAATGGATGGATGGATGGATTATCATCATTGCTATTATCATTACTATTCATGTTTATTATGGTTTCTAGTTCCAATAAGTCCATGTGTACATACAGTATGTTAAACCTTCTGTATAGTACCAGAACTGTAGCATGAAAGTAAATACATTCCAAATTTTACTTACAGTATACAGTAAATAGGCAATGATAACATAAAAATACAAATATTTAATTTACTTTGTGGTTGTCTTTTTTAATTTTTAAGGATTTCTATGAGTTCTAAAAAAAAAAAAGGTACAGTGTGTAATAATCATACTTATTGCTGGACTTTGCATATGTAAAATAATACAAAATTAATAATTATCTGTGAGGGATTTTCTTTAAAAAAAAAAATGAAGAACTGTAACTCATGGGTGGAAGTACAAACCACGTTTCCATATGAGTTGGGAAATTGTGTTAGATGTAAATATAAACGGAATACAATGATTTGCGAATCATTTTCAACCCATATTCAGTTGAATATGCTACAAAGACAACATATTTGATGTTCAAACTGATAAACATTTTTTTTTTTTTTGTGCAAAAAAGCATTAACTTTAGAATTTGATGCCAGCAACATGTGACAATGAAGTTAGGAAAGGTGGCAATAAATACTGATAAAGTTGAGGAATGCTCATCAAACACTTATTTGGAACATCCCACAGGTGAACAGGCAAATTGGAAACAGGTGGGTGCCATGATTGGGTATAAAAGTAGATTCTATGAAATGCTCAGTCATTCACAAACAAGGATGGGGCGAGGGTCACCACTTTGTCAACAAATGCGTGAGCAAATTGTTGAACAGTTTAAGAAAAACCTTTCTCAACCATCTATTGCAAGGAATTTAGGGATTTCACCATTATTGATGTTTTTTTTTTCTTTTTTTCTTTCTGTATTGTGTAGTTATAATTATATGCTTTTATTCGTAATTGTATTGAATTGTGGACCCCAGGAAGACTAGTGGGTTGTTGAGGCAAACAGCTAATGGGGATCCTTAATAAAAATCAAATCTACGGTCCGTAATATCATCAAAGGGTTCAGAGAATCTGGAGAAATCACTGCACGTAAGCAGCTAAGCCGTGACCTTCGATCCCTCAGGCTGTACTGCATCAACAAGCGACATCAGTGTGTAAAGGATATCACCACATGGGCTCAGGAACACTTCAGAAACCCACTGTCAGTAACTACAGTTGGTCGCTACGTCTGTAAGTGCAAGTTAAAACTCTCCTATGCAAGGCGAAAACAGTTTATCAACAACACCCAGAAACTTGCAAAGTTGTTTTCATCAACAAGTGTTATATAAATACAAATAAGTGATTTTTTAAATAAAAATATATATTCCTTGACTACAAACTGGCGATAAAGTCTTTGAGGGAAAACTATTGCATTTTTAGAAAATTTTTCAGCAGTAACCTTTCAAAACCATTTCCTGCAATATATTTTGGGAGACTTGCATGTGTTTCATGAATCAGTGCTTGGCCAACAGCCCAAACGGTAAGCAGCGGAACATTTGCAGCCTTAAAAGAAGAAAAAAAGAAAGAAAGAAAACTACTCCTGTGGGCGAATAAAGCAGACACCCCCTGACCTTATTCTGCTCATGTTGCCTCAGCGTGCTCGGCTTCTGAAAAGGAGCCTCAGATGAGTTCCCTAATGAAGATGGTGGACACTGTTTGATGCCAATTAATTCTCCTGCTTACTTTCTTACAGGACAGAGAGATTTGGAAAGGCCTCTCTGACCCGGCTCACTTGTTTGGCCTCGCAGTGCACAACTGCATATGCATACAAAACAGTCAGGTCCGGTTTTAGGCAGGCGTATATGAGGGGGAAGTCAAAAATGTGAAGGGGGCACCATGTGTACACGTTGCTCCATCATGCTCCAGCACTTTCTTCTGTGCTAATACATTAGTAACATTGCCTTCTTCATAGAATATGGTTGTTAGCTACAGCATGGGCTTGATTCACTAAGATCCAAATACCACGTGCTAAACAACCTGTGCAATCCATAAAATACTAGTGGGCGTGTTGCGTGTGATTTACTAAGACTGTGTGTACAATTGTAAAGTGGTGCAGACCGCCTTATTTAAAAGAGGATTTTGCCTGTACTATGCGGGGCATCACCACGGAGATACTTTCATTTACTGCACATTTGTCACGGCCCGAGCGCACCCCAGTGCGCATTCATCTGTGCGCTGCGCTGGGCGCACCTCCAAGAGCGCAACGGCGCGTGCCACTCCGGCTGCAGCAAGCAACTGCATTCAATCGCCAATCAGCAATCTACACACCTGTCGCTGATGAGCTCTCCTGCCTTCTTAAGCCAGCGCAACCTGCTATCCTGTGCCAGAACGTAGCGACCTGTTCCTGTACAGTAAGCCAAAATTCTCCAAGCTATATGCATACTCTCTCTTTGTGTTTCTCCCCCTCCGTGTTGATTGGTCTCATGTCCCCCTTGCCGTCTTCCAGCAGAATTCCTCCGTTCCCGCGTTATGAGCTGTGTGTCTCGTCTCCCTGCGTTCCCCTCTGGTTCTCTGGCTGCCCCTTTTGGATCTCGACCTCCCGCCTGGACACGGACTTTGACACCTCTCTGACTTCCTGCCTGCTCACGGACCACCAAACCAGCCTTGCCCCTCTTGGACTTCCGCCTCTCGCTCAACACTACTGGTAACACACTACAGTTAATTTCCACACATAGTCGCACACCACACATATTCTGGATTAGTCACACTCCATTCCCTTGTTTATATAGTGTTAAATAATAAATATAGAGCTAAATGACGTCCCTGCTGTCTGTGCCGTCTTCTTTCCCTGTACACATGTAACAACATTCATGTTATCATGCTCCGTCTTAAATCCAACATAGTCGCCCCATACACAAACATTTCATATGTTTACATACACTAATAAACTAATTATTGCACGGACGGTGGAACAGAGGTTAGTGCGCGTTCCTTACAATAAGAAGGTCCTGGGTTCGATCCCCGGGCTCAGGGTCTTTCTGTGTTCTGTGTGGAGTTTGCATGTTCTCCCCGTGACTGCATGGGTTCCCTTCGGGTACTCCGGCTTCCTCTCACCTCCAGACATGCACCTGGGGATAGGTTGATGGGCAACATTGAATAGTCCCTAGTGTGTGAATGTTGTCTGTGTTGGCCCTGTGATGAGGTGGCGACTTGTCTAGGGTGTACCGTGCCTTCCGCCTGAATGCAGCTGGGATAGGCTCCACACCCCCCACGACCACGAGAGGGACTAGCGGTAGAAAAATGGATGGACGGATGGATGCATTAATTTTTTGATTATTTAATTATATTTAACAAGTATTACATTTTTAGACCTGCTCAGTGGCCTTGTGGCTAGAATGTCCACCCTGAGATCGGTAGGCTGGAGTTCAAACCCCGGCCGAGTCATACCAAAGACTATAAAAATGGGACCCATTACCTCCCTGCTTGGCTCTCAGCATCAAGGATTAGAATTGGGGGTTAAATTACCAAAAATGATACCCGGGCGTGGCCCCCGCTGCTGCTCACTGCTCCCCTCACCTCCCAGGGGGTGAGGGTGATGTGTCAAATGCAGAGGATAATCTCACCACACCTAGTGTGTGTTTGACAATCATTGGTACTTTTTAACTTTAACTTTTGAAACCAGCTTTTTAAAACACTTGTAAAAACCATAACTAGGTTTCTTACTTTTAAAACATGGGATTAACATATCTAGAATATATATTGTATAGATCAGGGGTCTGCAAAATGGAGCCAAATGTGGCTTTCATGCCTTTGTCCAGGCTCCCTTTGGCTATGAAACAAAATGTCAAGAAATGATGTTGGAATTATTGTTAAAATTGATACTGTTGTTGATATTATTCATTTTTGTTTGACTACTTTTTGATTGTTTTGTGTCATGTTTGTGTGTCCTCTCAATTGCTCTGTTGATTGCTATTCTGAATGTTGCTGGAATTGGAATTGTGTTATTATGATATTATTGTGTATTTTATTGTTGGATTGATGAATAAAAAAATATAGAAACAAATGTTTAAAAAATAAATAGTCTATTTAATTGTAATTGTTTTATTTACTTAGTTTATTTTATTATATCAGTTGTTATTTTAGAGAGTTCGGTGATCTTGTAAAATAAAAATAAAACTTGATTTAGTATTTTGTCGATTGAAATGTACGCCGATGCGTCATCTTTTGTATTGTTTTTACCCCTGTTAAGCTAGCAATTGACCGATCAAAAAAGAGAAAGATTTTTGATGGAAATATAACATTTATGCTTCATGGACAGACTCATTTGCTTTCACTGTTGATGAGGTTGGTTCACCTGTGTGCTTAAAATGTGGGGAGAAAATAGCAAACAACAAAAAAATCAAATGTTGAGAGACATTTCTAGAACAGACACACACTTGTAGAAAAATACCCAGCTGGAGATGACTGAAAAAGAGCAATTTTGGAACTGCTGTGGAAAGCTAATCAGAGCAAAAATACTTGGTGATTCATTTTCTGTCAAGTGTTTGATTTTATAAAGGAGCCTATCCCAGCTGCACTTGAGCGGTAGGCGGGGTACACCCAGGACAAGTCTCCACCTCGCCGCGGAGCCAACACAGATAGACAGACAACATTCACACTCACATTCACACACTAGGGCCAATTTAGTGTTGCCAATCAACCTATCCCCAGGTGCATGTCTTTGGAGGTGGGAGGAAGCCGGAGTACCCGGAGGGAACCCACGCAGTCACGGGGAGAACATGCAAACTCCACACAGAAAGACCCTGAGCGCAGGGATTGAACCAAGACCTTCTTATTTTAAGACACACGCGCTAACCCCTGTTCCACCATGCTGCACGCATCCCTACTTATTATTAGGGACCGCAATGTCCCTTTGGGACAGAGGACCCTATTGTATTTCGTGCTTTTTATTAGTATTATTATTCCGCCGCCTCTTTGAGCTGTAATTTTACCCCCTTAACATGCTTCAAAACTCACCATATTTGACACACACATCAGGACTGGCGAAAATTGCCATCTAATCAAAAAACCAAACCCCAAAACTCAAAATTACGCTCTAGCGCCCCCTAGGAAAAAACACAGACAAAACTGCTTGTAACTTCCGGTAGGAATGTCATAGAGATATGAAACAAAAACCTCTATGTAGGTCTGACTTACGCCTAGATTTCATACATTGACATCCTTCAGCAAAAATCAACAGGAAGTTGGCAATTCCCCCTTCAAAACAAAAGTTTACTAAAAACAGTCACTTTTGCCTCTTTGAGCTGGAATTTGACCCCCTTAACATGCTTCAAAACTCACCAAACTGGACACACACACATCAGGACTGGCAAAAATTTCGATCTAATAAAAAAAACCAACCAACCCCAAAACACAAAATTGCGCTCTAGCGCCCCCTAGGAAGAAAACACAGACACAACTGCTCCTAGGAAGAAAACTCAGACAAAACTGCCTGTAACTTCCAGTAGGAATGTCTTAGAGACATGAAACAAAAACCTCTATGTAGCGAAAATCAACAGGAAGTTTGCAATTCCCCCTTCAAAACAAAAGTTTTGTTAAAACCGGTCACCTTTTTTCAAACATTATCTCCTCTGAGCGTGTTTGTCGTGTCGGCTTCAAACTAGCACAGGAGAGAGATTGAACCCCATCCATCCATCCATTTTCTACCGCTTACGTAATCCCTTCAGGGCCGCGGGGGTCGCTGGAGCCTATCTCAGCTACAATCGGGCTGAAGGCGGGGTACACCCTGGACAAGTCGCCACCTCATCACAGGGCTAACACAGATAGACAGACAACATTCACACTCACATTCACACACTAGGGCCAATTTTTTAGTGTTGCCAATCAACCTATCCCCAGGTGCATGGCTTTGGATGTGGGAGGGCTTCTGATTAAAATTTGACCAAAGAGTTTTAATTACTGCTCCGGTTTGGATTTTATGTGCCGTCAAAGTCGGTCCCGTCCATTGCTGCTTGCAGCTTTAATTGATATTATATTTTGTCCCAACACGTATGATGTCAGTTTTTTCTCTAACTGACATTTAAATGACAAAAAAAGGTCAAAATTTAAAAGGCCAGGGGCCCTGGTACAACATCCCCACTTAGTCCTCCACTTTGACGCCCCTTAGCAGGAGCACTTACTACAGGGGATGGGTCATAGCATACATTAAAACAGACACAGGCACTCAGTGCGTCATGGGAAATCTCCTTTCTGTCTAGTCCTTGAGCAGTGCAACTTACAGAAGATATTATATAAACAAGTAACAGTAAGCCTTAACTACAGCAAAAGTTTTGTCGAAGTGAAAGTAGTCTATTTTAAAGGGAAACTGCACTTTTGTTTCTTTTTATTTGCCTACTGTTCACAAGAGACAAGACAAAAAGACAAACATTTTTTTGTTTGCATTCAAATCTGTAATAATCCACTCGTTCTAGGTCAGGGGTGTCAAACCTACGGCCTGAGGGCCGGATCACGCCCGCGAACAGGTTTTGTCCGGCCAGCTGGATTAGTTTGATAAGTATAAATATTAACCTGAAATGTTTGAATGAAAGAAACAGCTGTTCTGGGTGTGTCCACTGGATGTCGCAATAGCAATTCTTTGTATCTTTGTAGATGTGACTTTAGGTAAGGACGGCATTTCTGTCGGCATAACTTGGCTCCAAATTCCACATTTGCAGCGTCAAGTCATGCCGACCTCACTCTCTCGGCTTTCAGCCTCTCTTCGTGCTCACTTCTGTAACCAGCAGTTCATCCTCCGTATATTCAGCTTCAAAAAGATAAGGTTGTGAATCCTCAAAATTATTTGTTTTCTTTGTCTGTTACTAAGTCTGCCATGATTAGAACACACTCAAGTTTGTTTACATCAGTCGAGGAAAATGATCAAACTATATAAATAACATGCTGTAATTTGATTTTGATATCGTTTTTTTATCTTGACAGATTGAAAATTAACACCAATGAGTTGACTGATGAACATTATCACATAATTTATTCAGAAAATATACAATAATCCCGGACAGACTCTGCAATAAACTGGACACTCTTGGCCTCCCCCCTCTCACAAACGCCTGGATAAGGGACTTCCTAACGGACCGACCCCAGAATGTGAGACTTGGCCCGCACCTCTCATCCTCCCGCACGCTGAGCATCGGCTCCCCACAGGGCTGTGTGCTGAGCCCCCTCCTCTACTGCCTTTACACCCATGACTGCAGTCCGGCCCACAGTGACAACCTTACCGTCAAGTTCGCCGACGATACCACAGTGGTCGGGCTCATCTCCAGGGGTGACGAGGCTGCCTACAGAGAGGAGATCCTGAAGCTGACGGCCTGGTCTTCGGAGAACAACCTCGCTCTCAACACCAGCAAGACCAGAGAGATCATCGTCGACTTCAGGAGGAGCAGCACCGACCCTGCCCCCCTCTACATCAACGGCGAGCGTGTAGAGAGGGTCCACACCTTCAGGTACCTTGGAGTCCACATCTCTAATGACTTCTCCTGGACAGTCAACACCACATCAATCATCAAGAAGGCTCAGCAGCGGCTACACTTCCTTAGAGTCCTCGGGAAGTACAACCTGAAGCCTGACCTGCTGCTGACCTTCTACCGCTCGTCCATCGAGAGCCTGCTGACCTACTGTATTACGGTATGGTACGGCAGCTGCACTGCAGCAGACAGGGAGAGGCTGCAAAGAGTGGTCAAGACGGCTCAGAAGATCATCGGCCGCCCTCTCCCCTCTCTGACGGACATCTACACCTCCCGCTGCCTCAACAGAGCCAGTGCCATCATCAAGGACAGCACCCACCCTGGCTCTGACCTGTTCCACCTGCTGCCCTCTGGGAAGCGCTACAGGTGCAGTAAAACCAAAACAAACAGGCTAAAGAACAGCTTCTTCCCCAGGGCCATAACCATCCTGAGCGGACTGCCCCATTGTCCCTCATAACTGCCTTCTCTTCGGTGCAATAACCCATTCCACCAACCACCCTGTTTTTGTTTTTGTTTTTTTCATGTATATATTCATTTCACACCATATTCATTGCACTTCTACATTTTTTATATTTTTATATATTTGCACATTGTTTTTCTAGCATGCACACATCGCACTGTATGGAATGGCCTCAATCTCGTTACCTTGCGTAATGACAATAAAGCTGATTCTGATTCTGATTCTGAGGTAAGCTAGCTGTTGCGTCAGCAGCTGAATGGCTTTTGAGTTTGTAATGCACAACACAAATGTGATCTGTACTGACTAAATAACATGAACAATCATAATTCATATGTGTGCAAGTATTAGCCCACATTTTATGTTCTGTTTGTCCACAGCTAGCTCGGCTCTGCATGTACTGTAGTTGTACTAACAAGCATGATGTGCTGCATGTATCACGATCGCTATTATTGTGACTCATTCAATGGACAGTTGTCTCTTTGGTCCAGGAAGTTGTTTTCCTGTTGACTTTAGGTAAGGATGGCATTTCTGTCGGCATAGCTTGGCTCCAAATTCCACATTTGCAGCGTCAAGTCATGCCGACCTCACCCTCTCGGCTTTCACCCTCTCTTTGTGCTCGCTTCTGTAACCAGCAGTTCATCCTCCGTATATTCAGCTTCAAAAAGATAAGGTTGTGAATCCTCATTTGTCCAAAAATTGTCGTTTTCGTTGTCTGTTCCCAAGTCCGCCATGATTAGAACACACTCACGTTTGTTTACCGAAGTAGGAACACACATTTGTTGCCGGAAGTCAGAATTGCATTGCTATGGGAACGGAAACAAATGCGCTGAGAAAAAAAGGTCCGGCAATGCTTAAAATACGGTAAATATTGTACATATTACATATTGTTTCAAACGTGTCTGTTACTACATTATATATATAAACTTGCAGTGTGTACACTGTATATAAAATGTTGATGGAGGGTTTTGAAGTTGTTTTAGAGGGCTTTGTAGGCAACAACGGTGACTGCCATTAAATGCATTTTGCAAGTGTTTTTTTAATCATCTTTAGAATCCTAAAAAAAATACAAAACGTGTGTTCTTGTCTTTCATAATGATTGTGAACAAAAAAGTGCAGTTCCCTTTTAAGTCTAAGTCAGTGATGTGAAAGTCAAGGCCCGCGGGCCAGATATTTGATTAGTATTAGAACCGGCCCGCAGGCCACAGCCGCCTGCTACTGTTTTGCACGCACCAATACTGCATCTCTGTTGGCGCGAGGAATTTTCTAAATGGACCCCATCAAGTCATAAAAATGTGGTTCCACATTAAATTTTGGGGGTAACACTTTTTTGTAACCGTTTTGAAAACAAATGATAAATGTATGCATTATCTTGTTATATCTCACATTCTATATAGTGTTTTGGAAAAAGGTTGTCATAAACGTTACTTGATTCATTAAAAAAATAATACAAAAGAAAACACATTTTTATGCATATGTAAATGTATTCAGTTATAAACATTCATTCACTTTCTTCTTTCCTTCATGGATCTAAACTTTACCGCTGACGGTATTTTTTTTCTATTTTTTTAATGTAACATTTTCAGAATGTGTTTGTTCTATTTTTGGCCAAAGTAAGACAGAGAAAACAATCTGTAGTTGTCTTTATTTTTTAGTTTTAATTGCCATGATTTCAATAGTCCGGCCCGCGTGTGCACAGATTTTCCTCCATGCGGCCCCTGATGTCACGGCCCAAGCGCACCTCAGTGAGCGCGCTGCGCGCGCGTCACTCCGGTTGCAACAACCGGTTGCAATCAATCACCAGTAATCAACGTACCTGTAGCTGATGAGAAGACCTGCCTTCTTAAACCACCACGACCTGCTTTCCGGGGCCAGAACGTAGCTACCTGTCCTGTACAGTAAGCCGACACATCATGCTCTATGCGCACTCTTTTGCTCTCTGTGTTTTCTCCCCCGTCGTGTTTATTGTCTCGTGTCCTCCTTGTCGTTCCAACAGCAGACTTGTGTGTCTCGTCTTCCCGCATTCCCTCTGTTTCCCTGACTGCCTCTTGGATCTCGACCTCCCGCCTGAACACGGACATTCGACGCCTCGCTATATCCCCCGACTTTCTGCCTGCTCACGGACCTCCGAGCCAGCTTTCACCTCTTGGACTGAGGGTTGCAGGTTCGCTCCCTGCCTCTTGACATCCAAAATCGCTGCCGTTGTGTCCTTGGGCAGGACACTTCACCCTTGCCCCCGGTGCCGCTCACACTGGTGAATGAATTGTAGGTGGTGGTCGGAGGGGCCGTAGGCGCAAACTGGCAGCCTCGCTTCCGTCATTCTACCCCAGGGCAGCTGTGGCTACAAATGTAGCTTACCACCACCAGGTGTGAATGAATGATAGGTTCCCACTTCTTTGTGAGCGCTTTGAGTATCTAACAATAGAAAAGTGCTATATAAAATCTAATCCATTATTATTATTATTATTAGTATTACAACATAACACCTGAGCTAAAATTAGTTTGACACCCCTGGTCTAAGTCTATTTAACATAACCGCAGAGGAAGGTGGCGTTATTAAACATTCCCTCTTTTTTTACGTAAAAACTGTGATTAATCGTCTGTAATTGCAATTCAAAAGTGTGATTATTATCTGATTTTAAAAAATGAATCTGTGTGGAATCAGAATCACAGGTAAAGCAGGTAACGCTCAGTAATCAGCTGCATGAAACGAGCATCTTGCCAAGTGTGCTTTCAGTCTGCTGATAATGAAGCGTAAAGTCCCACTGACTCGCATAAAAGTGCCGCGTCGCAGTCGGCGTTTGGCAAGGAGGTGCGTCATTATCTATTTTCGCTGGCCCAGATCGGTGGATCAAGACAGCCCCAGCCATCTGTTGGTGTAAATATTCACGTCTCCACTGGCGGAAACACAAAACACACTCGCACCCTCCGCGTTCACACGCCCGCCGTGAAAGGCTCGGCCACTTTACGATCCTCACGCCGTCATTTGCACGCTTCCTGTTTTGCTCATTTCAGATAGTGTAGTGGCGTCGTGTTCCCCCCGACTTGATCCGTGCAAAGGCCATGCATATTTATGCTCGTGCAGACCAAAGGGGCTTCTTGCAATTGTTATCTGTGCCGAGCAGGGGCCAGTTAGGGCCTCAGCTCTCTTCCCACTGGGCCTTCATTTTAGCGCTAATTAGCTGTTTTTAGAAGCTTGCGGTCACAAATACCATCAGACTCTCACGCCAAAGAGTCCAGGCAGGCATATGAATATGAAATGTGGATACGCCAGTCACTGCTTGACATAACAGGCGTGACTGACTGCAATTTATTAACAGCTGAGTCATCTATACCAGTGTTTTTTTAACCTTTTTTGAGCCGAGGCACATTTTTTGCATTGAAAAAATACGGAGGCACACCACCAGCAGAAATCATTAAAAAATGAAACTCAGTTGACAGTAAAAAGTCGTTATTGTTGGATATGACTTTAAACCATAACCAACCATGCATTAATATAGCTCTTGTCTCAAAGTAGGTGTACTGTCACGACCTGTCACATCACGCCTTGACTTATGTTGAGTTTATTGCCGTTTTCCTGCGTGTAGTGTTTTAGTTCTTGTCTTGCACTCCTATTTTGGTGGCTTTTTCTCTTTTTTTGGTATTTTTCTGTAGCAGTTTCATGTCTTCCTTTGAGCGATATTTCCCACATCAACTTTGTTTTAGCAATCAAGAATATTTCAGTTGTTTTTATCCTTCTTTGTGGGGACATTGTTGATTGTCATGTCATGTTCGGATGTACATTGTGGACGCCATCTTTGCTCCACAGTAAGTCTTTGCTGTTGTCCAGCATTCTGTTTTTGTTTACTTTGTAGCCAGTTCAGTTTTAGTTTCGTTCTGCATAGCCTTCCCTAAGCTTCAATGCCTTTACTTAGGGGCACTCACCTTTTGTTTATTTTTGGTTTAAGCATTAGACACCTTTTTACTTGCACACTGCCTCCCGCTATTTCCGACATCTACAAAGCAATTAGCTACCGGCTGCCACCTACTGATATGGAAGAGTATTACACGGTTACTCTGCTGAGCTCTAGACAGCACCGTCACTCAACAACAACACATCATTTGCAGATTATTATTACTGGTTTGCAAAAAATATTTTTAACCCAAATAGATGAAATTAGATAATCTCTCACGGCACACCTGACTGTATCTCACGGCACACTAGTGCGCCGCGGCACAGTGGTTGAAAAACACTGATCTATACTGTACTAATACGAAATAGACTCTGGGGTCCGGCTGCAGCTATAGGCACCCTCATAATGGAGCTTTCATTAACGTGGCAAAAATGGCTGTATCTTCAAGTTTATTGTGGTAGATTTCTTCTATGTTGTTTTTAATATGGTCGACGTTCTCGCAATATATTGCATATTTTTTTGTTGACTTTCAACCTACGATATGAAAAACCTGCCCCTGGTGAACAAACACAGACAAATAAAGGCGAGTCTACGTGTTTCTTATGCAACTCTGACAAAGCACTGCTGAAGGCTGGACCTCAACCTGGCATGCAAAAAAACCAAAACAGTATTTGTGGTAAGAACCATTCATTATGGATGCAATTTGCATGCTTGCAATAAAACAAAATATAGAGACAGAAGTTATTGTTGAATGTGATGGGTTCCATTACTGCACAGTACAATTTGACCATGTCTACATGAACACTAATACTTTAAATGGGATGTATAGGATTCCACATTTATAACACTTCCTTGTGGCCTACATCCGTTGTTCTTAAACTTTTTTCACCAAGTGCCACCTCAGAAAACACTTGGCTCTGCAAGCACCACCACGACCAACATTAAAATACAGCACTGTAGTGTAGTAGGCCTAAGTATTCATTAAACACAAGGCAGAGGTTTTGTTTAATATGTACATTTAATTATTTGGCTATTATAACAATACACACAGTTTGAACAGTAACACTGTGTTTGAATATAGGAGAATAAAATTGGTCAACAAGATATTTCTATTTTTTTTTAAATTATTTTTGGTCCTATGTTATGTTACTTTCCACATGGATTTTATTCAATGTTTAACAGATGTCATGGCATTGAACGCATCATTGTTACGTGCAGCTTTCTCTGCCATTGTTTGTCTTTGTTTACGTGTGTTCTACGTGTTGTTTGGGTGGAAGGCTGGTAAAGGGGGGATGTATGCCGAGAATGTGGAGAACATTTGGTAGAATGATCGAAACGACAGAATAGGACGGTTCCGTTTGTATCTTAATTGTTTATTTGGGCGTTGACTACGACCTACAGTAGTCGTATATATACAGTTTTTTCCCCTCGGCCATCAGGCACATGAACAATAACTCCTAACAGTAGCTCCTTTGAATTCCTTTTTAAATCTATAACAAGATCTGATAGCTCAGTTACAGCTCTTTTTATTACCAAATCTGTGTTATATGTGTTTTAATTTGCACGATTGCACCAAGAAAAATTCCTAGTTGTCAAACAACGGCAATAAAACTATTCTGATTCTGATTCTGATTCTAGTAATGACTTCCATTTAAGGCTGATAAACCTCTCGAGCCATGTCATTCCAATATTTTATTAAGGTATTATTTGGCGTACCACTTGATAGAGCCCGTGTACCACTAGTGGTGCGCGTACCACAGTTTGAGAACCCCTGGTCTACATAACATGTAATGGTAGTTATTTGGTCAAAATGTTGCATAAATTATGTTTTACAGACTGCTTTTCAGCTGCTTTCAGACTGTCAGGATAAATCCGGCCCACGGGAAGTCCCAAGTTAAAAAAAAAGTTTAGTTTTTTTTTAGTTATTTTTTTAAGTTTTTTTTTTTAATCTTTCCTTTCTAATCCATTTTCTACCGCTTGTTACTCTCGGTGTCTCCTAGCCGCTCAGGCAAATCATATCGTCTAAAAATGAATTTTCCCAACGATAACGTGACAATGTTAAATGTCAAAACGGATTAAAAAGACAATGTATATATATATATATATATATATGTATGTGTGGGAAAGAAATCACAAGACTACTTCATCTCTACAGGCCTGTTTCATGAGGGGGTTCCCTCAATCATCAGGAGATTTAAATAAATATCTCCTGATGATTGAGGGAACCCCCTCATGAAACAGGCCTGTAGAGATGAAGTAGTCTTGTGATTTTTTTCCCACACATACATATATTGCGCTCTACTACGGTATCGAGCACTATTTTTTGGATACCTTATTAAGACATATATATATATATATATATATATATATATATATATATATATATATATATATATATTTATATATATATATATATATATATATATATATATATATATATATATATATATATATATATATATATATATACACAGCCCGGCCCCCGGCCAAATTTTTTTAACCCAATGCGGCCCACGAGTCAAAAAGTTTGGGGACCCCTGGTCTATATGAATAGACTTTGATTGATTGAATTAGGTTGTGAGTTTTTGCTGACGTTGATTTGGATTTCGGTCACTTTTCAACCAATGTTCCAAACGCAAGCAACATTGTAACGTGCTTTTCATGTTGACATGCTCAGCAATGTTTTTGTTTCTTAAAAAAAAAAAAAGTCCATCAAGTTATGGCGTATCAATAAAAAGTGCATCAAAATGAATAATACCAAGGGATGTTACAATTACCACGGTAAAAAATCCTGACAGTTACATTATATTTGACATTTTATAAAACAGTGATTGTCTATCACGCTTTGAAAAACGTAGTGATACTGCTCATTCCCTGGGGAAGCAGATAGCGCGCTAATCACTAGCTGGTTTGAATCCTAATAGCTTTAATCCTAATCCTTTTTGTGGTAAAAGTCTGGAAACTGACTTTCCGGTTTTGTACTGTAAAATCTACGGCCAATGTTTTTACAGTGCATTACATTAAAACGATACTATTGTTACTTCTAGAGGCAAATGAGTGGCCAGTATTTGATATTTTTTTCAATTATTTTTTACAGCGAATAACATGGTTCTTAAGAAGCCCAAACAATATGTAATAATTGTCTGGCAAAGAAAGTCGCTTATTTATTTATCCATTTTTAAACTTGGTTAAAATATTTTATTGTGCATGAAAGCACTTTTCAAGCATATTTCAAAATACCGCGATAGCAATGATAACTGTGATCATTTTGGTCACAAAAACCGTGAAATGACAGCAAAACAACAATTGTTTTGAGCCAATAACTATCTCTTTCATTCGGGTTAGTGAAATTAAAATAAAACAATTCCTGCTGCTGATCTAAGCAGCGCATTGAAAAAATATCCAAGTCCATTCACTTCATCTAAGGGTGCAAAGAAAATCAAAAAGGTATGGTTTGACTTATTTGACGTGAGAAATGAGCATGAAGGTGTCAAGTGCACCTCAAAATGATGTCCCTTAGAAAAAGTGCTACCGCAGTCTTACACTGATTGGTTCCATTGATACAATGGCCATTTCAGTCACAAGTACTTGATTTCTGGCCACACAAAAAGCACAAAGCGTAGTAATTAGGACACCGGCCACCGGCCAAAGGAGCATCGATTGGAACGTCCGCAGCTTGATGATGGATTATCGAGCTGATAGACTTTTGCCTGGGAGAAGCAATACATGTTCCGTTAACATGGAGGAATCCAATAGGAGTCTTCCTTGTTCTTCCTCCTGGCTACTTGTTCTCCATCTCTAGCGCCATGTTTCACTGCCTTCACAGAGGTTGGAATTATGCTTATTTGTGTGCGAATTGGGAGGATTCCAAAAATACTTTGGATGGGCATTACCGCCACCTAGAGGACTGCAGTGGAAACAGATTGACCATATGTTACTTGATTATAACATAGTGTGACTTGACTGAGCATCAACAATCAAATACAAATTGTCTGAATTATCGGACTGTATTAACAACAGTCTAGGTCTAGAACAGGCAGTTTAAAAAATGTAAGGAGCGAGCTGGATAAAGTTAAAAATAAACATATTTCAGACCAGCTAAGCCAGTGGTCTCAAACTCATGGCGCGCCGGCCAATTGCAGCCCCCGAGACAATGTTTTATATACTGTATATATTGTTTATATGAAGGTCTGATGTTAGTGCGCCTGCAAGTTTTACATGAATGCCACTTTACAGTGATGTGTGCAGAGCTGAACAAACCTACCAATCCCGGTGGGTTTGTTCAATCAATCAATCAAAGTTTGCTTATATAGCCCTTAATCACAAACGTCTCAACGGGCTGCACAAACCACAAGGACATCCTCGACTCCACATCAGGGCAAGAAAAAAGTCAACCCAAAGGGAACAACGAGAAACCTTGGAATGGACTGCAGATGTGGGGATCTTGGTGCAATGGATGCCGAGTGGATAAGGTTAATAATGTGAGAGTCCAGTTTATAGTGGACAACAACCTTTTCGAGCCCAGTATCCCTGGTCTCAGCAAAATCCAAAGCAAGATCTACCCCTGCATCAACTATATATATATATATATATATATATATATATATATATATATATATATACACATATATACACATTATATATATATATATATATATATATATATATATATATATATATATATATATATATATATATATATATACACACACATTAGAGATGCGCAGTTTGCGGGCACAACCGCGGAGTCCGCGGATTATCCGCGGATCGGGCGGATGAAATTAAAAAAAATTAGATTTTATCCGCGGGTCGGGTCGGGTCGGGCGGTTGAAATAAAAAAAAATTTGATTTTAAATAGATTCAGGCGGGTGGCAGTTAAACCAATTCGGAAATATATATACATAGTTAAATGTTGTTACCCACAGACGAAAAACGAGCAGGCACCTGCTGCATATGCCACAACAGAAGAAGAAGAAAAAAAAAGAGATGGACACTTTTACGGAGCGGAGAAGGGACGCCTCGCCGGGGTCCGGGACCGAGGCCCCTTCCCCCGAGAGGGCCCCACCGGGAGCCGTAGCTGAGGCGATCCGCGAGAAGGGCCCGACGCACGTCCAGGGTCACCACCGCGCCCACCGCACAGACACCCCGCCTCGTCCGCCTTCGCCGCGGCCGGCGTCACGCGTAGCAGGTAAGCAGCTTACCTGCCCGCCACCCTCGTGGCCGGGGGCTCGTAACAGGGGTCACTCCGCGCGCTCCGCCCGCTCCGCCCGCGCAGCTTACCTGCCCGCCACCCCTGTTGCCGGGGGCGCGTAACAGGGGTCACTCTGCGCGCAGTGCGCTCACGAAAGGGGTGGGGCTCACCCTGGTTGATATAGACAGCAGGACGGTGGCCATGGAAGTCGAAACCCGCTAAGGAGTGTGTAACAACCCACCTGCCGAATCAACTAGCCCTGAAAATGGATGGCGCTGGAGCGTCGGGCCCATACCCGGCCATCGCCGGCAGCGAGACGCGCTTGGAGGTGCGCTCAGCGCGGCTCCCATATGATTGCGTACTGGTGTGCGTCTGGGTCGTGACAGCGTGGCACGCGAATGTCTGTGCTGCATTGGATCAGTCTCCTTTCTTTAACAGGCAAAAGCTTTATAACCTCACTAATGCCTTGCATCGTCTATATTAGATATATAACAACGGGCGGGTGCGGGCGGGTGCGGTTCTGATCAAATGTTACATCGGGTGGATGGCGGATGGTTGACGACTTTCTGATGCGGTTGCGGATGAAATAATTGCCTATCCGCGCATCTCTAATACACATATATATATGTATATGTATGTGTATATGTATATATATATATATATATGTATATATATGTATATATATATATATATGTATGTATATGTATATATACATATATACTCATTCACACAAAAGGGTTGTTTCTTTGTTATTAATATTTCTGGTTCTTACATTAAATATCAATATAGATCAATACAGTCTGCAGGGATACAGTCCGTAAGCACACATGATTGTATTTCTTTATGACAAAAAAAACCCCCAAAAAAACAAATGGCGTCCTACAATCAACTGTGGAAATTCAGAAATCAAATTAAGAAAATCTGCAATCGCAGAATGACAACCTGAAAAGTTTGTGACAATAAAGCAATGAAATAAAGATTATTTGGGAAGAAAAGAGAGCAATGATATGATGGTTCTGCAAGAAAACAACATTTCTCGGAAGAATATCGTAGATAAGATGCACCAGAACACACGGATGAATAATGTGATCGTAACCGGGCTGCTCATTACTCCCAGATCTTATGCTGCGTTCCATTGGTACTAGGAAGTCGGAATTTCTGAGTTCCTAGTCGGAAGTTTTAACTATAACTTGAAAATTCCTAACATTCTCACCACCCTGAGTTGGCTTCAAAGATGGCTGCTCTGAATGTAAACAATAATAGAAGCTTCTATAATGTCCGTTATCAGCACTTCTGATACATTTTTGTCACGCTAAATCGGCTGTATTTGATGGATGGATCGGTGTTTATATATGACAACGTTACTGTAGTGTAAACAACTTCTTTTTTTTTGTATTTTATCGTTCTACATTGCTAGCAATAGCGTCTGTGCTTCTTCTTCATTTGAAGGTTCCAGAAAGAGTGCATTTTCTTCCACAAGTTGTTTACATTCAGGCAAAGGACAGTGCGAGTCTTGAAGCAACGACCTTGCTAGTGTGTTCCAGTCAGGGAACACATTAGAGCAAGTGAAAACACATTTTTAACTTTTCACTCCAATTGTCTATTTCTGCTCCTCAAATTCATCATACTTCGTTGTGCAGAGCATACATTTTTCTCCAAGTCCTAAATCAATTTTACGACGCCAAATAAGGTAAGTGTTATTCTACTCTTGTCTACTATTTGGCTCATTGACCAGAGTTATGCATTTCATATTCCTTTTGGCACAACTAATTATTGGAAAAAAAATAATTTAAAAAAGTGAAATATTTTAACTGATTATTTTTATTTGCAGGTCAAATCTAGTGACTTTTTTAATCCACCACAAGGCGGATGACCATGATGAAACCAAGTGAAACCAACCTTATGGGTGTGCCACATACTTACTATGGCATCATTTACCCATCACTAGTTTTAGCCTTTTTATTGGAGCTGGAAAAAAGTAGAACATGAGATCTGTTTATAGGGATTCCAATTAGCTGTGCTCTTTTAAAAAAAAAAGGACATTGCATCAATCAAAATGAATCACATTCGACTTTGAAAATCCTTAAGACAGCCCTAGTACGTAACTTTATGTTCCCTGAGGGGAGGCTTACTTTGAAGACCTGTATTTCAAAACCACGCTCCTCAAACTAAATGGAAAATAAAACAAGCACTTTGGAGACAGAGCAACACCGAGGCAAAATTCTGTGGTGCAACAACAAGTTAAAGTTTTTTTAGCATTTTTTCTCTAGTGCCTCTTGTATAGGATCATGTCGTTGAAGGACTGAGGCTGACAAAGATGGTAAAAGAAAATAAAGCGGCTTTCTTTGGATTCCCAGCAGTTCTGTACCAGCCTCAAAGGACAGCACTTTCCAAACAACAGAAGGGATAGAAGATTGTTGCGAACAAACAAGCAAGCCGGTGGACTGAACGCTGAACCGTCACACTTTGTGATCAAGTCTGGGGCTTTTGCTGTCTCGGTGACGGTGCGGTTGTGATGGCACAGCTGAATCCCCCAGGTGTTTCCTGGTAATGACTCTGGTTCAAAGGCGAAGACGCTTTTATGTCTCCTCTGATTAGTCAGTTTGTCTCCGAGCGATGGGACACTCACTGAAAAAGAAAGTTGTAGCACCTAAAATATAAAAAATAAAGTCCTTTCATGTAGTTCGAACTGTTTACAAAGATTCCTCAAAGTCATGCTACTCTGGGTTTGTGTTTTACTGCTGTGGCCCGCTGGACTGTCCAGCTTCTAAATGTTATATTTCATCCATATTGCAGAGTGAGGAGGACCTGTTTTACATGCATATCAGGCTACGGTTAGCGCCATCATTAGCATGAGCCTACATCTTCACTTAAAAAGACAAATGGCTTCCACAAACCTGAAGCAAGTAAGATGAATGCGAGAGGGAGGAATGGATATCAAACGGTAAAGTGGGAGACAAATTTAGAAATCAACGATCAATAGAGACTCAATTTGGAGCGTTTCTTTTTTAGTGTTTAGCTCATGCTGCAATTGAAATATAGCAAAATGTCCAGCACACCGATGGGCAGTTAAAATCCTATTAGTTAAGTTCCCGATTTTTTTTTTTTATATATAATTTTTTGTTCATTCACTACAACGTGATTTGTGTCAACATGCTATTAGCATGAATGCCATGTAGCTATATTTCATGTATTTGCTCATTCTATGCTAAAAACTTACTCCTGTTACTTTCAGTCCCGTTACTTTCAGTCCGGTTACTCAAATGAATCCTCTTCGCCACAGGAACCTTGTAGAAGAAATGTTACCCGAGATGGTCCAAAACACATTTAGAGTACCAGAATTTCTGGACGATGAGTCGGTACTTTTCTCCCAGACTTAGAGCCTTGAGCTTTATACAATGTTGCTGTCATGATCCCACGTAACAGTTCTGACCTAGTTTGCCATTTCCCTGTGTTCTGAAATATTTCCTGTCCTTGTGCTCCTACAGCATTTTGGTTATACTTTCTGTTCGGTTTATTACCAGCATACCTGTCGTCCATTAGTTAATGGAGCCTATTTAGATTCACCTGTTGCGTCTGTGCTGGATCATTAAGCTTTGTGCCTTGACAAGTGTTTGTCTTCTGTGCATTTACATGCTGGACTAGATTTAATTTGCCTTGCCTTCTAAATCCCTCCTAATAAAGAGGGCTTTTACCTGCACATTGCCTACCTTGCTCTGCATCCTGGGGGCTCGACCAATATTGCCAACACAAAAACGTAAGCGCTACGGCTAATTTGTGAATGTATCTTATTTTCATGTCTTATTTACGTGGCTCCACTTCGACTATGTCTTCTCCCCGTCAGCCATGTTGTAGTTTTTAGCGCTTCCATAGCGAGACTACTTAAAGATATACAGTCGTGGTCAAAAGTTTACATACACTTGTAAAGAAGATAATGTCATGGCTGTCTTGAGTTTCCAATAATTTATAAAACTCTTATTTTTTTTTTGTGATAGAGTGATTGAAGCACATACTTTTTGTCACAAAAAACATTCATGAAGGTTTGGTTCTTTTATTAATTTATTATGAGTCTACTGAAAATGTGACCAAATCTGCTGGGTCAAAAGTATACATACAGCAATGTTAATATTTGGTTACATGTCCTTTGGCAAGTTTCACCACAGAACTTTCCTCCAGAAGTTTTATCTTTGTCCATGTGATGTCAGATGAAACAATAATTGAGCTGTTTGGCCACAATACCCAGCAATATGTTTGGAGGAGAAAAGGTGAGGCCTTTAATCCCAGGAATACCATTCCTACTGTCAAGCATGGTAGTGGTAGTATTATGCTCTGGGTCTGTTTTGCTGCCAATGGAACTGGTGCTTTACAGAGAGTAAATGGGACAATGAAAAAGGAGGATTACCTCCAAATTCTTCAGGACAACCTAAAATCATCAGCTTGGAGGTTGGGTCTTGGGCGCAGTTGGGTGTTCAAACAGGACAATGACCCCAAACACACTACAAAAGTGGTAAAGGAATGGCTCAATCGGGCTAGAATTAAGGTTTTAGAATGGCCTTCCCAAAGTCCTGACTTAAACGTGTGGACAATGCTGAAGAAACAAGTCCATGTCAGAAAACCAACACATTTAGCTAAACTGCACCAATTTTGTCAAGAGGAGTGGTCAAAAATTCAACCAGAAGCTTGTGGATGGCTACCAAAAGCGCCTTATTGCAGTGAAACTTGCCAAGGGACATGTAACCAAATATTACTTTACAATAATACTTTTGACCCAGCAGATTTGGTCACATTTTCAGTAGACCCATAATAAATTCATAAAAGAACCAAACTGCATGAATGTTTTTTGTGACCAACAAGTATGTGCTCCAATCACTCTGTCACAAAAAAATAAGAGTTGTAGAAATTATTGGAAACTCAAGACAGCCATGACATTATGTTCTTTACAAGTGTATGTAAACTTTTGACCACGACTGTAAGTTTGAGCGAGCTGCTTTCTGGCCATCTCTTCAGGATGCGCCGTTATATGGGCGGTCTTATTTACGTGCCTCCACTTCGACAGCGTCTTCTCCCCGCCATCTTTGTTGTCGTTTTCAGCACTTCCACAGCGAGTCTACTGACATATGTTAGAACTACACGCTGCTTTGTATTAGAAAATGGCAACAACGGAGGATGCATGTGCATGTACGAGCCAGTCTGCCTCACAACAAGAGAATGGCAAAAAAAGGATCTTATTGACGACAGCACAGAATCGCGCTAAACTTTCTGGGTAAAACTTTACCATATTCTGAGATATCGGCTGGCGAAAAAGGGCAGAAAGCATCGCAGAACCGAGCAAATTCCAAACAGCTCGTTTAGAGGAAGAATGAAGGAAGGTAATATTATTTTATAAATATCTTGGCAATGCCTCCACGGTTTGATTTCAAATGTTCGGAACTTATGCAGATCCAAAATACACATTAACAGGTACCATCAGGTTAGAAAAGCTAGTTTAGCATAAAGGGGCCCGTATAAATCAAAAACACTCACAGAATCATTCCGTCAGCTATTCACACTTAGCCTCGTCATGGGGAAGAAATGGCGAAATGCACACAACAAAGCCGGAGATGATTGATCCGGCCACCGAAAAACAAAATAGCCTGCACACGGTACGGAAATCCACCAACACTAAAAGGCCACCACTAACTTAAGGTCAGACCGCTGCACACCAAAGACGACGAGTTCAGCGGTAAATTACCATTACGGTAAGCGACTGTATGCTGTGTTACAGACACTGTCTTTTGTTACATTTTAAATAGAACACAAGCACCTGTGTACACATTATAGCTTAAGTTGTTCACCAGTCTGGGGCCTCCGTTGTGGTATTTTAGGCTTCATATTGCGCCACACATTTTAAATGGGAGACAGATCTGGACTACAGGCAGGCCAGTCTAGTACCCGTACTCTTTTACTATGAAGCCACGCTGTTGTAACACTTGGCTTGGCATTGTCTTGCTGAAATAAGCAGGGGCGTCCATGATAACGTTGCTTGGATTGCAACATATGTTGCTCCAAAACCTGTATGTACCTTTCAGCATTAATGGTGCCTTCACAGATGTGTAAGTTACCCATGCCTTGAACACTAATACACCCCCATTACATCACAGATGCTGGCTTTTGAACTTTGCGCCTATAACAATAGTTCCCTTCCTCTTTTTTCTGGAGGACACGACGTTCACAGTTTGCAAAAACAATTTGAAATGTGGACTCGTCAGACCACAGAACACTTTTACACTTTGCATCAATCCATCTTAGATGAGCTCGGGCCCTGGGTGTTGTTGATAAATGGCTTTCACTTTGCATAGTAGAGTTTTAACTTGTACTTACAGATGTAGCGACCGACTGTAGTTACTGACAGTGGCTTTCTGAAGTGTTCATCAGTAGCCCATGTGGTGATATCCTTGACACACTGATGTCGGTTTTGGATGCAGTACCGCCTGAGGGATCAAAGGTCACGGGCATTCAATGTTGGTTTTCGGCCTTGCAGTGATTTCTCCAGATTCTCTGAACCTTTTGATGATCCCCTAAAGTCCTTGCAATAGCTCGTTGAGAAATGTTGTTCTTAAACTGTTGGACAATTTGCTCAGGCATTTGTTGACAAAGTGGTGACCCTCGCCCCATCCTTGTTTGTGAATGACTGAGCATTTCATGGAAGCTGCTTTTATACTCAATCATGGCACCCACCTGTTCCCAATTAGCCTGTTCACCTGTGGGATGTTCCAAATAAGTGTTTGATGAGCATTCTTCAACTTTCTCAGTCTTTTTTGCCACTTGTGCGAGCTTTTTTGAAACATGTTGCAGGCATCAAATTCCAAATGAGCTAATATTTGCAAAAAATAAATCTTGTCTTTGCAGTCTATTCAATTGAATATAGGTTAAAAAGGTTTTGCAAATCATTGTATTCTGTTTTTATGTAAGATTTACACAACTTGCCAACTTCACTGGTTTTGGGTTTTGTATGTTTCTTACACGTATCATCCCCGCAGAACGAGGAATAGCTAAACATGCTTCACTTAACATTGTAGGAGGATACAATAGCTAACTGCTAACAGCAAGCGAGCACTCGTAAATGGAAAAAAATGCCATGGATTGGGTCCACAAAGACATCAATTGTAACAATACCAAGTACAACAACCATACATAGTCGATACTACAATGATTATATCGATATTTTTACTATCACAAAATGTGCAGTATTACCCAAAACTAATGTAAAGTATCAAACAACAGAAGAATAAGTGATTATTCAATTTTAACAGAAGTGTAGATAGAACATGTTGAAACCGAAAGTAAGCAGATATTAACAGCAAATGAACAAGTAGATTAATGATCCCTTTTCTACCGCCTGCACCTCAAAATTTGGACAAAATAATAGAATGATAGATGACACAATATGTTACTGCATACGTCAGCAGACAAATTAATCCGTTTGCTTACTTTGTACTAGGGTTGTACAGTATACTGGTATTATTATAGTACCGCGATACTAATGAATCATGTTCGGTACTATACCGCCTCTGAAAAGTACAGAGAAACATATGTTGGTAAGAAACATGTTTAATGTACCGTAATATTTTTTGTCAAAATAAAGCCAATAATGCAATTTTTTGTTGTCCCTTTTATTTAGAAAAGTACTGAAAAGTACCGAAAAGTATCAAACCGGTACCAAAATATTGTTATCGGGACAACACTACTTTGTACTGAAAGAGAAGTTGTCTAGTGTGTTTACTATCCTATTTAATAAGAACATTCTTATTTGATTGCAATAAAAAAACATATGTTTAATGTATAATCAGATTTTTTGTTAAAATAAAGACAATAATGACATTTTTTGTGGTGCCTTTTATTTTTAAAAGTATCAAAAAATATTGAAATATATTTTGGTAGCGGTACAACCCTAATATGGACCAGATAGAATTTGTTAAAAAAAGATTAGCTGCAGGGTGCGACTTATAATTTTAGTCTATATATGTGAATTCTCAGATTTAGAGTTACAGCGAGGGAATGGCACAGACTCAGTGGAATGGTCCCATACAGTTAGAAGATTGTCACATGCAGATTTTCATTTCCATAATTTCCAAATGAGCACACTCATAAAGGCATTCGTTTGTACGTCTTTACATCACATCCAGGCTAAAGCAACGCGAGAGGATACTTTTCTGTGTCGGCCCGATCCCTAAACAGTCTTTTCCGATTCATCCCCAAATTTTTTTTAAATTGTGGATTACATGAATGCCCCCCCCGGATCATTTCCAACTCAGCAGAAACCACATATTGCAACTCCGGGTTAAAGTCTATTCATTTCCGAGCGTGCTCCTCCAGGACATGTGGTGTCGAGTGGAACTTTGTGGATCGAATCGCCCGTTATTACATTTACCTGAAGCGGCAGGACAAACAAATAATCACAACATTGGACAAGGTTTTGTCCTCCTGCAGCTTATGTTGCTCTCAAACTGAAAGCCGAAGCTGGAAATTAGGCATGAAATTAAGTTGTTCTTGCAGTGACATTGACAAAGTGAGAAAAGAAATAAAGATGCACGGGATAGAAAACAGTTTAAGCATCCGAAAATGCTATTGTTCATAACATTTACCCAAATTAAAAGTATTTAAAAGTACAGTGTTACCTCCATCATGGCGTTCGAGACCCCCAGGTGGTAGGGGAATTCCCGCAAGGTATTCTATTTATTTTATCATTTTTATGACTATAAAATGCATTTAAAGTCACTTATAAACACTTCGACATACAAACACTGTTTTAAGATCATAGGCCCTTAAGACACATATCGATCTGAATATCAATAGTATCGATACAGAGGTGGGTATTGGTATCGAATCAATACTTTCGCAGTTTATCGTCTATATGTCCAGAATATTACTCGATTTTCCTCAGTTTGTCTGTCAGTGCCAAGAGCCCATTTCTCTCTCGCTACTGCTCATTCTGACACACTTTGCCTCTCCCCCAATCTTTATTTTTCCCAGATATCTGCCCTGCAATGGAAGTTATTTATGTTTTTATATTTCTATTGCTAAATTTTTTGTTACATTGTTGTTGATTTTTAATAGCAACCTTTTTCTTAAATAATTATGTGTAATAAGGGACTTATTACATTAGTAAGGAAATTATTGTAATTAACTTTACCCCAATACATTGTTTTCGTATAGTTGTATTTAGTTATAAAAACATTTGTATTTAAATTAAATATTTTTCTGGGTTATCCTAGTCATGATTTACTAACTATACAGCAATCCTTCGTTTATCACTTTAAAGGCCTACTGAAACCCACTACTACCGACCACGCAGTCTGATAGTTTATACATCAATGATGAAATCTTAACATTGCAACACATGCCAATACGGCCGGGTTAGCTTACTAAAGTGCAATTTTAAATTCCGCGCGAAATATCCTGCTGAAAACGTCTCGGTATGATGACGTCTGCGCGTGACGTCACGGATTGTAGAGGACATTTTGGGACAGCATGGTGGCCAGCTATTAAGTCGTCTGTTTTCATCGCAAAATTCCACAGTATTCTGGACATCTGTGTTGGTGAATCTTTTGCAATTTGTTCAATGAACAATGGAGACAGCAAAGAAGAAAGCTGTAGGTGGGAAGCGGTGTATTGCGGCAGGTGTTGTGCCGGATAACGCACCCCCGCCGTAGAATGCAACACCTGACTGTTGTGCCGGATAACACAGCCGGTGTTTCATTGTTTACATTCCCGAAAGATGACAGTCAAGCTTTACCATTGGCCTGTACGTGTGTGCCGCTATGTGCATGTCACGTACGTAACTTTGGGGACTTTGTGCTGTCTATGTGCTGTCGAACTTTGGGGAGGTGAACGGTACTTTGGGCTGTGGGATTGAGTGTGTTGTGCAGGTGTTTGAGTTGTATTGGCGGGTTATATGGACGGGAGGGGGGAGGTGTTTGTTATGCGGGATTAATTTGTGGCCTATTAAATATAAGCCTGGTTGTGTTGTGGCTAATAGAGTATTGTGTTTATTTACTGTTTTAGTCATTCCCAGCTGAATATCAGGTCCCACCCGCCTCTCACAGCATCTTCCCTATCTGAATCGCTCCCACTGCCCTCTAGTCCTTCACTCTCACTTTCCTCATCCACGAATCTTTCATCCTCGCTCAAATTAATGGGGAAATCGTCGCTTTCTCGGTCCGAATCGCTCTCGCTGCAGGTGGCCATGATTGTAAACAATGTGCGGATGTGAGGAGCTCCACAACCTGTGACGTCACACGCATATCGTCTGCTACTTCCGGTACAGGCAAGGCTTTTTTATCAGCGACCAAAAGTTGCGAACGTTATCGTCGATGTTCTCTACTAAATCCTTTCAGCAAAAATATGGCAATATCGCGAAATGATCAAGTATGACACATAAAATGGACCTGCTATCCCCGTTTAAATAAGAAAATCGCATTTCAGTAGGCCTTTAAATTGGTTCTGGGCCTGACCATGGTAATTGATTTTCTGCGAAGTAGGAGTCAATAATTATAAATCAAACATTTTCATAGCTAGAGCACTAATAACCTATTTACAACAATCTGTTTTTTGATATTAGAGCTCTCTAGACATGAAATAAAACCCACCTTTACACTCCTTCAATCCAATGCTGAGTCTGAGCCATTCAATGGCTGTGATAGTGAAAAATACACTCTGATCGAAGTGGCTCTAACCTAGCGACCAATTATACTGTAGTATTGATATTTTTGGTTTAGTTACCCATTTTCATGCTTGTAAATTACCAATTTAGGCCAACAATATGTAAAAAAAAAAACAAAACAAAAAAACAAAAAAAAAAACTTTGAGGCACAATGACGCAAATTCACAAAATTATTCAATGATTATGACGTTTCAAGTCAAAAAATTGGTATCAATATCGCTGATAATAGCCCTGTATTTACTTGGTATTGGAGCGATACCAAAGTTCCTGCGTAATTTTAACATGATAACTTAAATGGGTACTCAGTAGGACTATTTGCAGTACCAAATAATCCTACATAATTGTGGCGAGAACAGACATGCTGCACTAAAAATTATTCTAAAGGGATTAGTTGCTTACAAATTAATTAACTAAATCCAATGCTTAAATTGATTGATTATACAACAATGATCATTTATCAAACAGATATTGCACAAACGTTAAATTTTAACTAATTGAATGTAATCGTACTAAATTGTGACATCCTGGTTTAAAAATGTAATACTTGCAATAAAAGTGCCCCAGTTTACCAGTTTTTCAGGATAAGAGCTGTCTAAAATTGTTCTGTTTTACGTTGTGAGCAAAAAGGTGGTTTATGAGCCCCCCCGTCGCCTCTAAATAAATATCACAGTGAACCCCTGCAAGATTCAATCAAAACATCCAGTCTGTCTTAACATAAACCAATATGCAGAAGCTGCTGATGGTGTGTTTGATGTACAAACCCCAAAACCAGTGAAGTTGGCACGTTGTGTAAATAGTAATAAAAAACAGAATACAATGATTTGCAAATCCTTTTCAAACCTATATTCAATTGAATAGACTGCAAAGACAACATAGTTAACGTCCGAACTGATACACTTTGTTATTTTTTGCAAATATTAGCTAATTTAGAATTTGATTCCTGCAAAATGTTTCAAAAAAGCTGGCACATGTGGCAAAAAAGACAGAGAAAGTTGAGGAACACTCATCAAACACTTATTTGGAAAATCCCACAGGTGAACAGGCTAATTGGGAACAGGTGGGTGCTATGATTGGGTATAAAAGCAGATTCCATGAAATGGTCAGTCATTCACAAACAAGGATGGGGCGAGGGTAACCACTCTGTGAACAAATGCGTAAGCAAATTATCGAACAGTTTAAGAACAACATTTCTCAACCAGCTGTTGCAAGAAATGTATGGATTTCACCATCTCAGGTCTGTAATATCATCAAAAGGTTCAGAGAATCTGGAAAAATCACTGCACGTAGCATAGAATGCCCGTGACCATGGATCCTCAGGCGGTACCGCATCAAAAAGCGACATCTGTCTGTAAAGGATATCACCACATGGGCTCAGGAACACTTCAGAAAACCACTGTCAGTAACTACAGTTCGTCGCTACATCTGTAAGTGCAAGTTAAAACTTTACTATGCAAAGCGAAAGCCATTTATCAACAACACTCAGAAACGCCGCCGGCTTCGCTGGGCCCGAGCTCATCTAAGATGGACTGATGCAAAGTGTAAAAGTGTTCTGTGGTCTGACGAGTCCATATTTCAAATTGTTTTTGGAAACTACGGACGTCGTGTCATCCGGACCAAAGAGGAAAAGAACCATCCGGACTGTTATAGGCGCAAAGTTCAAAAGTCAGCATCTGTGATGGTATGGGCGTGTATTAGTGCCCAAGGTATGGGTAACTTACACATCTGTGAAGGCACCATTAATGCTGAAAGGTACATACAAGTTTTGGAGCAACATGTGTTGCCATCCAAGCAACGTTATCATGGACGCCCCTGCTTATTTCAGCAAGACACTGCCACGCCACGTGTTACAACAGCGTGGCTTCATAGTAAAAGAGTGCGGGTACTAGACTGGCCTGCCTGTAGTCCAGACCTGTCTCCCATTGAAATCGGGTGGCGCATAATGAAGCCTAAAATACCACAACGGAGACCACGGACAGTTGAACAACTTAAGCTGTACATCAAGCAAGAATGGGAAATAATTCCACCTGAAAAGCTTCAAAAATGTGTCTCCTCAGTTCCCAAACGTTTACGGAGTGTTGTTAAAAGGAAAGGCCTTGTAACACAGTGGTAAAAATGGATTTGGAATGTGTTGCTGCCATTATATTCTATGTTAATGATTGTTTGCAAAAAAAAAAAAAAAATTCTCAGTTCAAACATTAAATATCTTGTCTTTGCAGTCTATTCAATTGAATATAAGGTGAAAAGGATTTGCAAATCATTGTATTCTGTTTTTATTTACGATTTACACAACGTGCCAACTTCACTGGTTTTGGGTTTTGTAAAAGGAGCTGGTTTTTCGAGGTACGACTGTATTTTATCACAAAATGATACATTCTGGCATCATTTTAGAGCGACTATGGACTTACAATGTGTTATTGTTGTGGTCGTCTTAGGTTCTGGTGTAGTTTTGTCTCTGTCCTCGGACCTGTTCTCACTCCATCTCTCCCCCACAGAGAGGAGAGAATCAGCAGGGCACACACGGGTCGAGCTACTTAACCAACAGGACTTGGATGCCGGAGCTTTGTACCACAGACACATTGTCCTTGATATCGCTGGAGAGAGTCCTTGCCTTTCCATTACTGGCTACCCAGTTCTGCCCAGTATTTCCCAGCTTTGCCTAGCGCCCTTATTTTTGTGTTTTGGTTTTCCCTTTGTAGCATTCTCATGGTGTGTTAGTTTTTGCCGCCATCGCCTTTTGTTTGCTGCCTTTTTGTTTACCCTCAAGAATAAAGAGGACGACCTTTTTGCTATATGCTACCGTCTCTGCATTATTTGGGATCCACGATATCTGTACGTAACAATTGCTTTACATCATGGGTGTCCACATGGAGAAAAATCTACTCCCAAGTGGGCATGACTGGTAAAATCATGGCACGATAACTTAAAAATAAAGACAACTTCAGATTGTTTTCTTTGTTAAAAAAATAGAACAAGCACATTCTGAAATTGTACAAATCATAATGTTAGGGATTTTTTTACACTTACTTGCTGCGGTTAATAGTATTATATCTTTATTTGTCATTATTTATATTTTCTGAATAAATGATGTGATAATGTTCATCAGTCAACTCATTGGTGTTAATTTCCACTGGGTTGAGTTTTTCCTTGCCCTGATGTGGGATCTGTCGTTGTGGCTTGTGCAGCCCTTTGAGCCCTTTGTAATTTGATTTTGATGTAATTTTTTTATATTGATAGATGGAAAATGAATCAATCAATCAATGTCAATCAATCAATGTTTATTTATATAGCCCTGAATCATACACTTATGATTCAAATGAATCAATCAATCAATGTCAATAGTCCTGAATCATAAGTGTATGATTCAGGGCTATATAAATAAACATTGATTGATTGACATTGATTGATTCATTCATTTTCAATCTATCAATATAAAAAAATTACATCAAAATCAAATTACAGGATGTCATTTATGTAGTTTGATCATATTCCTCGACTGATGTGGTTTATTTTGTACATAAGCAGCATCATCTACCAATATACAAAGAATTGCTATTGCGACATCCAGTGGACACATTTAGAACAGCCGTTTCCTTTCACTCAAAAATTTCAGGTTAATTTTTATACTTAGCAAACTCATCCCACGGGCCGGATAAAACCTATTCGCGGGCCTGATCCGGCCCTCGGGCCTTACATTTGACATCCCTGCTTTACATTCATCAAACTGATGTCTGTGAAAGCATCCCACAAAATGTCAGTTTTCTACTGGTTTTGTTGAATTCGAGAACAGACAAGTTCATTTTTTTTTTAGACTTTTAAGGTCATCGGGGTCTTTTCTTGAAATGGAATTTCTGTCTTAGAGATAAAACCAAGAAAAGCAGTAATTGTTGTTCTGTTTTGCACATTTTTAGCAGCTCAGCACAGCCTCCTGATTTTCCTCGTCTCCTCCCTCCTGTTACTGTGCCCTTTAAAACCTCTTTTTTTGTGATTACACTTCATCAAGCCCTTCAATGATTTTTTAATCTTGACATAAGATGACCGCCTGTGTATTTATCAGCACATACCGTCAAGTACCATCATCATCAACAGCAAAACGGTCATTTCCCAAACTTATTATCATGCTAGATTCCCAAATGGGGCCTTTTGAATGGAGATTGATGTCTGGGTAATGGTTGGCGGACGCGTGGCTGCACCGAAGGGGGACCTAAAGCCATCAACGGGTCGCACTGGTGCTGCTGGCACGATGATGACTGAGAGGATTGATTATGGCTTCTTGTGGTTTGGATTCAAATTGACAATGCCTTGCTATTTATATATGAAAGATTTTGTGACAAAATTATTAAGCTAATAAAATATTAATCCATTAATACAATTCAACTGTGCAACATGATCTTAATTAAAGATACATTGTTTACTTGCAGATTGATTTACTGTATGCTTTTATGACCTCCTTTGATGTATTTAACTATGTTTATTTATTTATTGGCATCTTCCCCAACGCCTCTTTAATGGGTGAATTTGATGGATTGCTTCAATTCTTTACCTAGGGCTTGCAGCATCATGAAATAAAAAGGCCATTAAGTTTTTTATTTTTTAAAATCATTAATAACATTAAAATACTTATAGAAAATGAGAAATTCAATTAAATATAAAATGGCATTAAAAACCAATAAATAAATTCAATATTTAAATGAATAAAATAATTTTGATTTGAAATGTTATCAATAAATTTGAAAAAGCGATATAACATTTAAAATTCCACAAAATAATAAAATATTTGATTGAACAAAATTATATATTTTTGGATTCTGTTAAAAATATATATAAAAGAACATTTAACAATTGAAAGTATGTAATTTAGTAAAAATATGTTTGGATTCCATTAAAAAAAGCATAGGAAATGTAATACAATTAAATTAATATCTAAGTGAATCAAAATATATATTTTTAATTCCATTCAATAAAAGTTGCATTAAATATATAAAATCGGCATGAAATGTATAAATAAATAATAAATGTAATTATTTGGAAAACAGTTTAAAAATATATTTATTATTGTAAAAGTTTAACTAAAAGTCAATTAAAATATCTTTGAATTCTTATTCTAATCAACACTTTGAGGACTAAAAATTCAATTTGCGGTCAGTTTTCGGTGGAACGCGAGTTCATGTTTTTGAACAGTGATGTCAGCACTTCGGTGAGGGGCACTGTGGATTGTGTACCCTTGAGGTTTAAATGCGTAAATGTGCGTTTGTGTCCGCCGGGCATTCTCCCGAGACCCTGAAACAAGATGTTGCACAATTCCGCCACCCTTCTCCTTGGGAACTATCGATTGTTGTCAGACTGACTCCCGGAGGAGAGCCCCGCAGTGCCTTGGCTTTATTTATACACAGCATACACGTCTTTATTGACAAAGAAGGCAACAGATTGATCCTTCTTTGTCTTATTAGAGGCCCTGCGCTGTTACGAGGTCCCCAAGGGGCCTAAAGGAAAGGTTATAGCGGCCGTTAAGCTCGCATTTATTTCCTCACAGATGATGAACTTTTTCTCAAAAGTATTCTTTTCATGCTTTGTTACTGCCCACAGCACTCATTGTTGTGTTGGAAAATCGTGTTAATGCTAAATTATGATTGATTAAACGGACACATTGTGTTTATATGCAAATACAATGCTAAATTGTATTATTTAATGAAAAGCTGCTGTTCTTGTTTTCTTATTAGCATTAGCATTAATGGCAGGTATTCCCTGGATAAACTTGTTAATGCAGAGTATGTGTTATGGTAGGACTAAGGGGAGGTGACGGCAACAGACACTAGATGGCGGTAATGTTCAATGATTTATTATATATAGTAATATATATAATAATAAACACTAAATATACGAACTAAGGAAATGGAGTGTGGCAAAATCCAAGAGTGTGTATGGTGTAAGACTATGTGTAGTATTTAACTGAGATGTGCGTTACCAAGTGTTGAACGAGAGATGAGGAAGTCCAGGGGAAGAGGGGAATCCGTGTCCAAGCGGGAGGTCGAGATCCAAGGAGCAGTCCGAGAAGCAGGGGAACGACGACGAGGAACGACGAGACACACAGCAACGTCAAAACACGGGAACGGAGGTCTGCAGTAGGATGACACGACAATGAAACACGGAAGGGAAAACAGACAGAGAGAACAGTATTGCATCAAGCAGGATGATCGCTTACTATACGCCAACAGATGATTATATTCCGGCGCCGGCATGCCAAGTTGTCCATGCTTATGAAGGCAGCTCCTTCATTCCAGGCAGGTGTGCTGATTGCCGGTAAGTGATTGCCGCTGGCGGCAGCTGCAGGGCGGAGACGCGCGCGGCGCGTCCCTGGATGTGTGCCGCGGTCGTGGGCGTGTCCCGCGGTGTGAAACAGAGCGCAATGAGGGCGCATTCCAATGCACCCTGGCCGTGACAGTATCCCCCTCCTTATGGACAGCTCCCAGATGTCCTCTAGCAGGAACCACGAGAACACAGAGGTCGAAAGTCAAGGGAGGGTGGAGGGGTGAACTGGAGGTGGGTCGTCGTCCCAAGTGTCCCCGAATCCAGCGGGGACGAGTCTGGTGGCGGCGGCGAGTAGAACGCCGCAGCAGCCTGCGAGGTGGACGACCAAGGAACGGCCACCTTCTTGGACGTCCAGACGGCAGACGCGAGTGGCGCCAGAACCACATCAGCCTACGGGAAACATATCCATGTTTTGGGCGTTGCTGTTGGCGCAGAAAGTGTCCCTGTCCTGGCCACAGAGGGCGCCGTGTGCGGGCGCCTGTTGGCTGCCTTTGCGGCCGGCCAGCCGGAGGTCGCGGTAGCGACGATGCAGGAGACAAGGGAGCAGGCGGCGCCGTGGAAAGGCCCGCCAAAGACGAGTAGGATGAAGACCTTGGAGCCAGAGTCGAGGAGGACGATGTCGTCGGAGGCGTGGAAGCAGCAGACGTTATCGGAGCCGGAGACGAGGAGGGCAGCTGAGGAGCTGGCCGAGGTGCTGAAGCCAATGCTGCTGGCCGAGGCGCAGTGGTCGGCAGAGCAGGCCGAGGCGCAGATGTCGGCGCTGCTGGCCGAGGCGCAGAGGTCGAGGCCAGCCTGGGAGCTGGTGGAGATGCGGGGGCCAGCCTGGGAGCTGGTGGAGACGCGGGGGCCAGCCTGGGAGCTGGTGCTAGCTCGGAGGCCAGCTTGGTGGCTGGTGCTAGCTCGGAGGCCAGCTTGGTGGCTGGTGCTAGCTCGGAGGCCAGCTTGGTGGCTGGTGCTAGCTCGGAGGCCAGCTTGGTGGCTGGTGCTAGCTCGAAGGCTAGCCGGGGGACTGGTGCTAGCTCGGAGGCTAGCCGGGGGACTGGTGCTAGCTTGGAGGCTAGCCGGGGGACTGGTGCTAGCTCGGACGCTAGCCGAGGGGGTGGTGCTAGCTCGGACGCTAGCCGAGAGAGTGGTGCTAGCTCAGGGGCTAGCCAGGGGGCTGGTGGCTGCGGCTGGGAAAAGCGGAAGACAGATGGTATTTGTCCGGCAGGGGGTAGCCTGTCTGGGTGCTGTTGTACTACCACGTCAGCACAGCCACCAGTACTAAAATGGAAGATAGATTGTCTTTGTCTGGCAGGGGGTAGCCTGTCTGGGTTCAGCTGTGCTACCACATCAGAACAGCCACCAGTGCTAAAATGGAAGAGACTAGTACTATCCCCCCCCTCCGAACGCGGATGCCAGACGCTACCAGCTGACTGAGGGACTGTCACTAAGGGTGGGAGGAGGGTGTCCAGGCGACGGGTAAATTCCTTCATCCCCATATTGGAGTTAAACAGTCCCTTGAAGGAGTGTTGAGGGCTAGAAAATTTGTCCAGGGTGGAGGTAAAAGAAAAAGACATCCTGAGAGGGGCAAAAAGAAAAAGAAAAAAAAGGGAAGAGAAAAAAAAAATTCCACTGGGGGCAGGGCTAAAGTCACTGGGGGCGGGGCTAAGGAACTGTGCCGTCAGGTCCCTAATCAATTGGCCGGAATATACTGTTATGGTAGGACTAAGGGGAGGTGACGGCAACAGACACTAGATGGCGGTAATGTTCAATGATTTATTATATATAGTAATATATATAATAATAAACACTAAATATACGAACTAAGGAAATGGAGTGTGGCAAAATCCAAGAGTGTGTATGGTGTAAGACTATGTGTAGTATTTAACTGAGATGTGCGTTACCAAGTGTTGAACGAGAGATGAGGAAGTCCAGGGGAAGAGGGGAATCCGTGTCCAAGCGGGAGGTCGAGATCCAAGGAGCAGTCCGAGAAGCAGGGGAACGACGACGAGGAACGACGAGACACACAGCAACGTCAAAACACGGGAACGGAGGTCTGCAGTAGGATGACACGACAATGAAACACGGAAGGGAAAACAGACAGAGAGAACAGTATTGCATCAAGCAGGATGATCGCTTACTATACGCCAACAGATGATTATATTCCGGCGCCGGCATGCCAAGTTGTCCATGCTTATGAAGGCAGCTCCTTCATTCCAGGCAGGTGTGCTGATTGCCGGTAAGTGATTGCCGCTGGCGGCAGCTGCAGGGCGGAGACGCGCGCGGCGCGTCCCTGGATGTGTGCCGCGGTCGTGGGCGTGTCCCGCGGTGTGAAACAGAGCGCAATGAGGGCGCATTCCAATGCACCCTGGCCGTGACAGTATGGATTTAATTGCACAATTAATATGTAAACTGCCTAATAGTCCTTATACAGCAAAAGTTCTGTTTTTAGATGTAATGTTTGCCAATTTTTCCTATCCTTTTATCTGTTGTGTATGTCAGGAAAGTGAATATTATGTACTGATTGGTCAAACAATATTAAAGCATCAATGCATTATGAACGAGCCATTTTTTGTCCCTCAATACCGCCACTTTAAGAAAAAAAAAACATGTGACTAATACAAGAAACGTCAAACTGTGTTTATCAGGAAGCACTTCTTTCAGCTCGTACGTGTGACGTCGGTTTTCGTCGCCATCACAGAGCTAAACGGAACTAAAAAAATTAAGGAAAATGACAAAGTGTGAGATCATTTTGGTGTCATATTATTTGATAATATCTTATTGCTCCAATTGTTCTTTCTTGTTTACTATTTGACTCACTGAAAAAACAAATAAATGCTAACTATTGGGGGTTAAATCACCAAATGATTCCTGAGCGCGGCCACCGCTGCTGCTCACTGCTCCCCTCACCTTCGAAGGGGTAAACGTGGGGATGGGTCAAATGCAGAGGATCATTTCACCACACCTAGTGTGTGTGTGACTATCGTTGGGACTTTAACTTTAACTATTAATCTTATTTACAGTTTAAATGTAGTTACTTTTTTAATCCAGCAGATGGTGCCATTAGGGAACACCAACACAGTATCAATACAGTTTCAATACAGGCGTCATTCACCCATCACTACTAGTCACGAGGGATGTACAATATGAAAATGTCATATCTCGGTGATCATGACCAAAATTATCACAGCTATCATTATTACTGAGGTATTGTTGAATGTACACAAAAAGTACTTATACACACCTTTTGTCACAAATTTGACCATTTTGAAAAAAATAATTAAAATAGACACACTGTTAAAAACAGACATCAATGTGTTTATATGCGTTTTGATTGGGGTTTTAAGATGTTAATGTCTCTTGTTTTCATGTTAGCAATTAAGCTAACACCGGTCAGTCCGTGAGTACATTAATCAAGATTTTTCGATCATTTTATTTTAGAACAGTAATACTAACTAACCATCGGAAGTTTTACCGTGGATATCATTAGTACCGTTTATTATTACATGGCTACTAGTCGAATTGCTGATTTTACGCCTCGGGTCATATTCGATATTACGGAATAATAACCTAATGCAACTGTCCTTTAAAGAGCATGAATGATGGTCCCCACACAAATTCTGCCTAGCAACAAATGACCACGGAATAAGAATCTAAGCAATTCTGATACAATTCTTGTTACTCAAACTTTTTACACCAAGTAACACCTTGGACATATTTTGCTTTGCAAGTACCACTGTTTTTGCTACTTCCACGTATCAACATGGTTTATGTGAAGTAGACTAAACTATCATTCCATTAAAAAGGACAATTCTATTTTTAATTAATTTGAGAGAATAACTGTCTTAAGACAAATTAATTCGCCAATGTTTGTCCATTAAAAAAACATTGTGTTCATGAGTACCACCAGCTGTACAGTTGATTGTGTACTAAAATTACCGTATTTAAGCCGCACCCACCAAATTTTAGAAGAAAAAAAATATGTTCACTGGTGTGAAAGATTTTGGAAATGTTTAATTATACACCTTTATCGTTTCCAAATGGTGTCTGTCACACAGCAGTAACACGGTGGTCAAACAAAACACAAGTCATCGTCATCGACCCACTAGCTGTGGAAGCTAGTTCTCAATAACTCAATAACTCCACTGTGACGCTTTGGCAATTTACAAAACTGAAACAATACAAAAATAATGCTATTGTAAGTTAATAATACAAACACAGACACTTGTACCCACGTTAGCATATTCACTAATGCTATTGATGCAAGTTTGATAACATTACGACAGCACATATGAATATGCATGAAAGCACTCACTAAGTATGAATTGCTTTAGTTATATTGTAAAACTTTCAAACGTTGCTTGGAGTGATGAATGAAGAATTATTTTCATCAGAAACGCTATTGACGAATACTTCCAGTTTAAGGAACGAAGCAGGAAGTACATTTTCAACGCGCAGCGACTGCAATGATCAAAGTCATCCAAAAGATGGCGCCATAGCACAACAATAACACACATTTTAAGTGTCTCTGCGGTGTTATGTGAAACATTTTTGTCGAATACAAAACATTATGGTCGTTAGCGTGGAAAAATCCATAAATTAGCCGCCGCGTTTAATAAGCCGCAGGGTGCAAAGCGTTGGAAAAAAGTCAGGGAAATACAGTAGTACTCGCACCACAGCTTTAGATTCCCTGTCCGACAAGTTAACGCCTCCTAATTGTATTACATTTTTTTAAATTTCGGCAATAAAATCACACCAACAGTTTGTTATTGTTTTATTACGCTGCGGTTGGTAAATACAAAAGAAACAGAGAGTAATATATTTTTTTCTGCTACAGTATATCGAACCAAGTTGGAGTGCCACTATTAAAACAACTGAAAACACCATGCTAGTCATCCACAAATATTCAAATATTGACATTGTTAACAGCATTCAAATCCACAATCAAGTTTCTCACAGGTGTTATATTGGCTCTTGAAAGTGTGGCTGCTTGATGCATGTCAGGTGTTAACGACTTGGCTTTAACGTCTGTATTACACGTTGAAAATCATGATGCCGTCCATTAGCTGGACAGCATTACGCCGTGCTGTACTATTAGCATCGGCCTTAAATATGCTCGTTTTATTCTCCCTTAACTGCACGACCATTAAAGCTGGAAGATTTAGCAGCTTTTTTGTTTCAAAGCTAATTGGAGGACTCATCCTTGCTGCTTTTCTGAAGCTTTTAATGCATTGATGGCATAAGGTCAATGTTTATTGAGTCGCTGGAGCAATTGTATGAGTGTTGCTCTTGTTTTGGAGAGGAAAAAGCAATGTCAGCAAAGTTCCACAACAGACGAAGAAGGACGACTGCATTAAAGAAAAACATTGTATCAACCCTATTAAACCTTAAACTTAAGATAAACAAGCAGATAAACCTAATGAGTGAACGCTTCCATCAGCCATCTCCTCATGCCAGATGTTGTAGACCAGGGAGTGCACAAAACTACAACTGAATGCTCACGCCCAAGCTGTCCATAAAGTCCCATGAAAATCCGTGCAGAAAACCATCCGTCATCTCATCAGGATCGTTGCCAGACATTGTAGGGAGTGCATACAGAAACAGAGCTTATGCCCCATTGTTTTGTGATGTTTACTGAAAATTTCCATTTTCCTTGTCACATTAAGAGCATGAGCAGATGTTTTAGAGAGTACTTAGAGGGAAAAAAAGGCCAAAAACTAAAATTTGATGCACTTCTTTTTAAGCTTATGCCCCATTCCTCTGCGATGTTTATTGAAAATTGCCATTTCTATTGTCGCATTAGGAGCATGAGCAGGCGTTTAGGACAGACATACATACATACATACATACATACAGACATACAGACATACATACAGACATACAGACATACATACAGACAAAAAAGGCCATCTACCCATCCATCTTCTTCCGCTAATTTGAGGTTTGGTCGCGGGGGCAACAGCCAAAGCAGAGAAACCCAGACTTCCCTCACCCCAGCCACTTCGTCCAGCTGTTCCCCGGGGATCCCTAGGCTTTCGCAAGCCGAACCACCCCATCTGGCTCCTCTCAATGTGGAGGAGCAGCGGCTTTACTCTGAGCTCCACCCGAATGACAGAGCTTGTCGCAATCCTCTTCCTCCTATCCAAAAAAAATCGCAAAAAGTCGCTGCCTGACCAGGGCTCAGAAGATCTGTACAGACTCCTCCCACCCCCACCAAGGACTGTTTTCACTGCTGTACTCTAGAAAGAAGTTCCGCAGCCTCCGTAGCAGAACCTGAGGTTCTGTAAAAGCTTCTTCCCTCAGGCAATCAGACTCTTGAACGCATCAAAATAGGGACGGCGTGGCGAAGTTGGTAGAGTGGCCATGCCAGCAATCGGAGGGTTGCTGGTTACTGGGGTTCAATCCCCACCTTCTACCATCCTAGTCACGTCCGTTGTGTCCTTGGGCAAGACACTTCACCCCTTGCTCCTGATGGCTGCTGGTTAGCTGCCTTGCATGGCAGCTCCCGTCATCAGTGTGTGAATGTGTGTGTGAATGGGTGAATGAGGAAATACTGTCAAAACGCTTTGAGTACCTTGAAGGTAGAAAAGCGCTATACAAGTATAACCCATTTATCATTATTTATTTATAAAATAATTCCCTCAATTCCCCCCCAAAAAACGAATGAACTCGTTGGAATATAAAGACAATATAACAAACATCCATAAACATGGATGCATATGCAAAAGTGCAATATATTTATCTGTACAGTAATCTATTTATTTATATCTGCCCCTTATTGCTCTTTTATCCTGCACTACAACAAGCTAATGCAACAAAATTTCGTTATCTGTACCGTAAAGTTCAAATTGGAATGACATTAAAAGGAAGTCTAAGTCTAATCTAATCTCTAAGGGAGAGCCCGCCACCTGACGGAGGAAACTACTTTTACCTTGTCCTTTCGGTCATAACCCAAAGCTAATGACCATAGGTTAGGATAGGGACTTAAATTGAGAGCTTTGCCTCCTTCTTCACCACGACGGACCGATGCAGGGTCTGCACCGAACCCCCTGTTGATCTCACAATCCACTCTTACCTCACTTGTCAACAAGACCCTGAGGTACTTGAACTCCTCCACTTGGGGAAGGATCCCCTGCCCAACCGGGAGATGGCACTCCACCCTTTTCCTGGGCAAGAACCATGGACTCAGATTTTCATCCTAGTCGCTTCACACTCGATTCAGTGAGAGCTGAAGTTCCTGGTCAGATGAAGCCAATAGGACCACATCATCCGCAAAAAGCAGAGACCTAATCCTGCAGCCACCAAACTGGTTCCCCTCAACGCCCTGACTGCGCTTAAAAATCGGTGACAAAGGACAGCCCTGGACAAAAACTGAAATTCAATGCACTCCTTTTTTAGCTTGTTCCCCATTCCTCTGTGATGTTTATTCAAATATGCCATTTTCGTTGTCGCATTAAAAGCATGAGCAGATGTTATAGGGGTGCCTACAGCCACAATGGGGCTAATCACTAAAATATTGGAAACTAATTAGGAGCATTTCCAGATATTTAAGGGAGTGCATAGAGGCACAAAGCCAAAGACTACAGTTGAATGCACTCTTTTTTTTGGCTCATTCCCCATCCCGCCACAAAATTCATTGAAAATACTGGAGAAAATCAGCCATAATTTTCATCTGGATCATGCCAAATGGACATACAGCCACAAAGATGTACACAAGCTAAAATCCAATGCACTTATTTTCAGCTTATGCCCCATTAATTTGCAATGTTTACTGAAAACTTCCATTTCAGTTGTCGCATGAGGAGCATGAGCAGATGTTTTAGGGCGGAGGCGATCTTTGGAACCTTACCGGTCATCGCAAACATTTTAGAAAAAATAAATAAATAATATATATATATGTATATATATTTATATATCATATATACATATATATATATATATATATATATATATATATATATATATATATATATATATATATACATACATACATATACATATACATATATATATATATATATATATATATATATACATATATATATATATATATATATATATATACACATACATACATACATACATACATACATACATACATACATACACACACATATATACATTTATACACATATACATACATGTATACACATACATGTATACATATATACATACATACAGTACTTACATACAGGCACAAGGCAAGACAAGACCCTAAACTGAAATGTATTGCCCTCTTGACTAATACCACATGCCTGCACAAAACAATAAAAATCCATTCGCATTTTCTCAAGACAAATACCAGACATTGTAGGGAGTGCACAAAGGCACTAGAAGGCCAAAACGTACAACTGAATGCACTCCTTTTTTAGTTTAAAGGGCACCTATTATGCAAAACCAACTGTTTCTACCTCTTGGTACTGATTTTTGTGTATTTAGGATCTGCATCAGTCCCTAAAATTTGAAAATCAAACCCTGGCAGCACGGCGGAGATATTTATAAAACAATCTTGCTTTCCTTAATACTTCCTCCAAAGGAGTTGTTTGGAATTTACCCAATTTGAGACGTTTTTCCCAATTGAGACATCACCGGGTCATCCATATATGATAGAAATTTACCCGAAGAGCTTTGCACGAGTCAGCTATTGTAGTCCTATGATGTAGTCAATAAGTTCCCTCTTTTTCTCTTTCCTCTTATTGTAGGGCAGACTGGCTCGTACAAACCCAGGCATCTTCCACTGTTGCCATTTTTAATACAAGTGTAAATTAGTAGTTAGTGTAAGTTCAAACGTATATCTGTCAGTAGACTTATTATGTAAGCGCTAAAAAGTACAACGAAGATGAAGGGGAGAAGACGCAATTGAAGTGCCATCCCATCCATTTTTCCACCGCTTATCCCTTTCGGAGCAACATAAATAAAACCGCCGACAAAACGGCGTATCCTGAAGAGACGGTCAGAAATAAGCTGGAAAACGGTCTGTAAAACATAATTTTTTTATGCACATTTGTAACCAAAGAACTATCATTACATGTTGTGTAGCCTACAAGGAAGCGTTTAATATGAACCCTTTAAGCTCCATTTTTCTATGAAGTTAACTGAAAATGATTGGGACATTGTAGGGAGCGCATACTGGCATTAGGGCTACATACTTCCTTTAACAGATGTAATTATTAGTGATGATGGGCATGATCATTGAAGAAATAATCATTGTGTTGAATAAACAATGTCTTAAAGCAACTGATGGAACAGCGGGTGCAGTACTTAGCTGCAACCAGCAGAGGCACCAGGGTTTGCTGTCTAAAAGAACAAGAACGGTAACTGTGGTATAAAAACAGGAGTTCAAAACATGCAATTAAAATAACTAAAAAACAATTAACGAGCATGTACATTTTTCCATTAGTCAGGCAAACTTCATATTCCAAACACGTTTGCGTATTACCACCAAGGCCATAAAGTCTCGTGTTAGCACATGGGTAAAATCAACTAACATTAACACACCCACCTGGGTCACTTTAACAGCTCCCAGCTTGTTTATCCACCCTTTGTAGTGCAAATATTAAAATATTCCGTCATAAAAATCATGCTGGAAAATAATAGAATGCTGGAATAGACAAGCATCGAATCCATAGTGATGCTGCTTGTCCACTAAAACACACACACACACACAGACACACACACACGCACACACATTCTTGTATTTCTTACCTTCTGGAGACCTCTGAAAAATGCCCACCTCTTTAGGAAAACCCTTTCTAGATATATAAAGATTTGTACTTACAACATTAATAATATATACAAACTATGCAAATATAAAAAGGTAAGCCTTTAGTTAATGTTATTATTTTTTTGAATTTTTTGTTTGTAATTAGTTTTTAATCTTCATTATTTACTTAAAGTTATTACAGTATGTCTCTATAAACATACTTTTTTAATTTTTTTAATACATTTTGGCCAGAGTGGGCACATTTCAACTTCTTACACACACTTGTTATTTCATATGTTGACCAGAGGCGGAGCACTTTTAAAACTGACAGTCAATGGTAAACTACCGGCCGGTGTCCCACCTTCCGTTTATCTCGAAAATCCTCGAAAAAATTGTCGCACAGCAGCTAAATGAACACTTAGTGTCTAACAATCTCTGTGAACCTTTTCAATCTGGTTTCAGGGCAAATCACTCTACGGAGACAGCCCTCGCAAAAATGACTAATGATCTACTGCTAACGATGGATTCTGATGCGTCATCTATGTTGCTGCTTCTTGATCTTAGCGCTGCTTTCGATACCGTCGATCATAAAATTTTATTAGAGCGTATCAAAACACGTATTGGTATGTCAGACTTAGCCTTGTCGTGGTTTAACTCTTATTTTACTGACAGGATGCAGTGCGTCTCCCATAACAATGTGACCTCGGACTATGTTAAGGTAACGTGCGGAGTCCCCCAGGGTTCGGTTCTTGGCCCTGCACTCTTTAGTATATACATGCTGCCGCGAGGCGACATCATACGCAAATACGGTGTTAGCTTTCATTGTTATGCTGATGACACCCAACTCTACATGCCCCTAAAGCTGACCAACACGCCGGATTGTAGTCAGCTGGAGGCGTGTCTTAATGAAATTAAACAATGGATGTCCGCTAACTTCTTGCAACTCAACACTAAGAAAACGGAAATGCTGATTATCGGTCCTGCTAAACACCGACATTTATTTAATAATACCACCTTAACATTTGACAACCAAACAATTACACAAAGCGACTCGGCAAAGAATCTGGGTATTATCTTCGACCCAACTCTCTCGTTTGAGTCACACATTCAGAGTGTTACTAAAACGGCCTTCTTTCATCTCCCACTGGGGTGAGTTTTTCCTTGCCCTTATGTGGGCTCTGTACCGAGGATGTCGTTGTGGCTTATGCAGCCCTTTGAGACACTTGTGATTTAGGGCTATATAAATAAACATTGATTGATTGATTGATTGAATGTGAAAAATCCCTCCTTTTTGGGACCACCCTAATTTTGATAGATTTCACCACCAGGGGTGCAAATGAGACATTCTTTATTAGATGCAATGGTTTTCCGTAATGGGACAATGATTTCGGTCCTAACTTGTTCACCGGTCCTCATATGGACGGTACTTTCCCCTGTTAATGTCTCAAGAAGGGTAGAAATACAAGAACACACACACACACACACACACACACACACACACTAACAGACAGAAGTGATGAGAGTCATAGTTTCTGGGCCCAGTCAACTGTTTCCATTTGGTCTGTGGGCTCATCAAAGGCCTCAAACTTGAGATGGTTTTAAAGAGAACGTCTGGCAGCCAATTATTGGGAACGACCTAATTGCATGAGATAGTTCTCACACACACACACACACACACACACACACACACACACACACACACACACACACACACACACACACACACACACACACACACTTTTGCTGCCTTTTACTGGTTTGTTGCTTTGCCTGTCGACATGCATCCATCTGTCTGGCTCTTCTACACCAATACTGCAATGAACTGAATGAATGCACAAGACAAATTCAAGCACATTGGTTTTTTTTTCCAATGTTGGCTTTTCCCTGTCAGGGGTCTCCACAGCGAGTCGATCGCATGAATTGTTTTAACTCTGAGGTTTTACGCCAGATTCATTTAGGATTCTGAGTCATTATTATTCAGTGTATTGCTACAGATATGTTTGCTATCCGAATTGTTCCCCGTGCAGAGCCGCACGTCAATCCCTGTTGCCAAACATAATTACTCCCCTTGCTGCCCTTTTTCCTTCGAGCACCGGCGTGACGGATGCTCCTCTCTATAGGCACCCGGCTCGGTCGTTCATTCAGCGTGGCGGTTCTTGAATCACACTGCATTCATAAGAAACATCTCTAAAACCGTCACGGGGAACGGCTGGGAGTGTGGCGTGATGAAAAGACGGTAAATGCATCAAACACAGAGCGAGAGATGGGGTTATTATGCATGCATGTGTTTGGCAGAGGCTGGATCCCGCCCGCGCTCTAATTTCCCATATAAATACGCGTGACAGATATGTAAATTACAGCCAGATGTATGCAAAATTCGCCTTTAACAATTCGTTTTTAAGTGCTCGTGCTGTCACAAGTGGAGCAAAAAGACAAGAGAGACCCCCTTTCAGCGTATATACTGTATACTGGAGGTACATTGCAATGTCAAGTGCATGGATGCATTAGGTGTGTACTAAATAAACACTTCAAAGGCACTCCATGGATGATTTTGAGTGCGCAGACCTCCCCCAAAGCACAATCACTGCCATTTGCTTGTTCAATATAAACATGAATGTCTTTTTTTTTTCCTCAACTCTAAAACTGATAATGATGTTGAATTATGAGAAATATGCATTGGCTCGTATCAGGAAATTATTTCATTTTTGTAAAGGGTTTGTAAAGACTCATTTGAGTAACAGGACTGAAAGTAATACCGGGGTGGTATAGCTCGGTTGGTAGAATGGCCGTGCCAGCAACTTGAGGGTTCTAGGTTCGATCTCCGCTTCCGCCATCCTAGTCACTGCCGTTGTGTCCTTGGGCAGGACACTTTACCCACCTGCTCCCAGTGCCACCCACGTTGGTTTAAATGTAACTTAGATATTGGGTTTCACTGTGTAAAGCGCTTTGAGTCACTAGAGAAAAAGCGCTATATAAATATAATTCACTTCACTCATAAGAGTTTTTTTAAGCAAATACATGAAAAATAGCTACATAGTATTTATTCTAATAGCATGTGGACTAGTGTTGTCCCGATACCAAAATTATTTCGATACTTTTCTAAATAAAGCGGACCACAAAAAATTGCATTATTGTCTTTATTTTATCTTAGGGTAAATTAAACATGTTTCTTATTGCAAGTTTGTCCTTAAATAAAATAGTGAACATACAAGACAACTTGTCTTTTATTAGTAAGTAAGCAAACAAAGGCTCCTAATTTAGCTGCTGACGTATACAGTAACATATTGTGTCATTTTCCATTCTATTATTTTGTCAAAATTATTAGGGACAAGTGGTAGAAAATGAATTATTAATCTACTTGTTCATTTACTGTTAATATCTGCTTACTTTCTCTTTTAACATGTTCTATCTACACTTCTGTTAAAATGAAATAATCACTTATTCTTCTGTTGTTTGGATGCTTTACATTAGTTTTGGATGATACCACAAATTTGGGTATCAATCCGATACCAAGTAGATACAGGATCATACATTGGTCATATTCAAAGTCCTCATGTGTACAGGGACATACTTCCTGAGTTTGTAAACATAATATAAAGTTAAAAAAAACGAAAAGAAGATGTTGTGATGCCAAAAAATATCGACGTAATCATAGTAGTACCGACTAGATACGCTCCTGTACTTGGTATCATTACAGTGGACGTTAGGTGCAGATCCACCCATGGCGTTTGTTTACATTTTGACGCCGGTGAGTTTAGCTATTCCTCATCCTGCAGGGATGATACTTGTAAGAGACGTACTTTATATGTCACCATGGAGACGAGGATTAGTAATTTAAAAGTAGCGAAAACACTGCAGACTGCGGCTGAACTTTACATGCTAGCTAGCTAGCCATGTCTTGAAGCACCTCTTCCAGTGGGCGTTTCAGTGTTATAGCTTCACCTTTATCTTTAGTTCTTAAGCCAAAATGCATCCATGCTCCCTTTTCTGCCTACACACTGTGTCTGCTTACAAGTACTGCGTGATTGTGCGCTGCCGAACATGCTCGTCTGCTCGTAAACCAGCACTGACACAACGTGAGGGCGCAGGGGGTGGTGGACCGGTACTTTTCAGAGGCGATATAGTACCGAATATGATTCATTAGTATCGCGGTACTATACTAATACCGGTATACCGTACAACACTGTTGCATTAGAATGATTCTACAAAAACAAATATTCTAAAAAAAATTTTTTTAAATGGAGGTAACATGACTTTGCTGATATTTTAATTCCTCTTAGTCATAGTTGAAATATCATCAAATATACATCAAAATATATGACTGAACTTATTTGTTGGCCTTCCTGTGGACAATGTGACTTGTGGAACATTACCCCCGAAATGTTTCATGGCTAATGTGTTAGGGTAACAGGACTGAATTAAAACCCAGGGAAACGCCTAAGGTGAATTTGAACGAAATAAAAACATAATAATGATGGTTAGGAAAAAGTGTAACTCAAATATGTAAAAAAGATACTATGTTCCAGACTGCGGCCTGAGGGACATTTTCAGTCGCAGCTGGTTTCTTCTTCTGAAAATGAAATTAATTCATTATATTTGAGGTATATTAGATACAACACTAAGATAATAATGAAATATGGGCTCCATTATAAGAATTTGTTTTAATGGTGTGGTTGTCAAGTTTATGAGTAATGTAATGCAATTGTAAGCCACTGTGATTGTTATGTTTCTTTATTAATGGCTGTGATGGTGATGTAAATAATTGACAATAATAATAATAATAATAAAAAATGGTGGCTATCGTTTATGTTATTGTAATTAATTGTGTTTGTTATTGTTTTTTAATCAATGTTACAATTATTAATAGTCGTATTATTGATACTATTCCTTACATTAATTTTAGGGGTTGTTTAAGCATTGTATTTCCATGTCTTCTCATTTGCTTTGTAACTTTTTATCATAAGTATTGTAAAGTTAGGATTTGGTTGGAGTTGAAGTTGTCCATGTTTGCTCTATTTTTTATAATTAGATTGATAACCATTTAAATGAAATAAATACAGATGTATTAAAGTGGCCCCCTTGCATTCTTTAATTTTTCAGATTGCTATTAATATTATTACATATTTAAAGGTTAACTTTAATTTTAGGAAATGCTAGAGGCAACGTATGCTATTTTACTCGTGTTCAAGGTAGTTTAAATGAATCGTTTAAATTATATTCATTAATTATGCAATCAAATCAACATGCAGGACACTTTGCAAGAAAAAATGATCTTGCAGTTATTATAATTGTATTTCCCGGGGATGCAAAAGACAGCGATTGGGAATAATGGCCCACATACATCCAAGTTGATGTGATGGGATCTGACAGACATACAATGTCATACATTTTTCAGTAACTACTGTATGTGTGCGTGAGAGGCTTGTGCTCTCTCTGCTTGCAAACAGCAGTCGTTCAGGTCGAGTCAGAGCAGTCAACAAGAAAACAGCGGAGTAGGATGATGTGCAATAAATAACGTTTTGTTTATCAGCACATTTCAATATTTCCACCATCTGCTGCTTCAGCATCTGTTCTGGCTTGGTCAGATCTTGGCTGGCATTGCCGACGGTGAGACAACACTGTCCATGCAAACAAATAATGGACCCAGCCATAATAGTGTAGGCAATAAAGAAGCCCTTTTCCCCCTGGTTAAGAAGAAATATATGACTGCTGTCCTATGAAAAGTATGTATCTCCACATTTTGTGGCTTTATACTTTGTGTACAGGGGGAAAAAAGTTTGTTCTAAAGAAAACTATTTTCGCATTGCAGAAACTTAAATGTTTAATTTCTACCATAGCTATAAATGTTTTTTTTATTTACTTTTTCAGGCAACTGCACTACACACTTAAAGGGGAACTGCACTTTTTTGGGAATTTTGCCTTTTGTTCACAATCATTATGGATTTTATTTTTTTTTGTATTCTAAATATTAAATAAATGTGATCAAAAGTCTCCCGTGGGAACCGTTCAATTCTGCCTACAGAGCCATTAAAAAACATCCAAACATCTCCATTAGGGTTTTATCTACATCAGTGTTTTTCAACCTTTTTTGAGCCAAGGCACATTTTTTGCGTGGAATTAATCCGGAGGCACACCATCAGCAGAAATCATTAAAAAACTCAGTTGACAGTAAAAAGTCATTGTCGCAATTGTTGAATATGACTTTAAAGCATAACCAAGCATGCTTCACTATAGCTCTTCTCTCAAAGTAGGTGTACTGTCACCACCTGTCACATCACGCCGTGACTTATTTTGAGTTTTTTGCTGTTTTCCTGTGTGTAGTGTTTTAGTTCTTGTCTTGCACTCCTATTTTGGTGGCTTTTTCTCTTTTTTTGGTATTTTTCATGTCTTCCTTTGAGTGATATTTCCCGCATCTACTTTGTTTTAGCAATCAAGAATATTTCAGTTGTTTTTATCCTTCTTTTGATTGTCATGTCATGTTCGGATGTACATTGTGGACGCCGTCTTTGCTCCACAGCAAGTCTTTGCTGTCGTCCAGCATTCTGTTTGTTTACTTTGTAGCCAGTTCAGTTTTTGTTTTGTTCTGCATAGCCTTCCCTAAGCTTCAATGCATTTTCTTAGGGACACTCACCTTTTGTTTATTTTTGGTTTAATCATTAGACACCTTTTTACCTGCACGCTGCCTACCGCTGTTTCCGACATCTACAAAGCAATTAGCTACCGGCTGCCACCTACTGATATGGAAGAGTATTACATGGTTACTCTGCCGATCTCTAGACCGCACCGACACTCAACAACAACACATAATTTGCAGACTATAATTACCGGTTTGCAAAAAATATTTTTAACCCAATTAGGTGAAATTAGGTAATTTCCCACGGCACACCAGACTGTATCTCACGGCACAGTGGTTGAAAAACACTGATCTACATGATGTAATGTAAGTATATGTAATGTAGTAACGGGCACATTTATAATAACATTTTATATTTACGTATTTTGATAATTTTAAGCACATGTGGCGCATTAATTTAAAAAACCCATCACAACATGGACTTTTTTTTTTTCTTCATCACTGATTTCTGCTCACTGCAGACTTTATGAAAGCCAACAAACATACAAACCCCAAAACCAATGAAGTTGGCACGTTGCGTAAATTGTAAATAAAAACAGAATACAATGATTTGCGAATCCTTTTCAACTTATATTCAATTGAATAGACTGCAAAGACAAGATACTTAACGTTGGAACTGGAAAACGTTATTTTTTGCAAAAATTAACTCATTTGGAATTTGATGCCTGCAACATAATCCAAAAAAGCTGGCACAAGTGGCAAAAAAGACTGAGAAAGTTGAAGAATGCACATCAAACACTTATTTGGAACATCCCATAGGTGAACAGGCTAATTGGGAACAGGTGGGTGCCATGATTATTGTTGTGCAGCACTTTGGAAAAATGTTGTTGTTTAAATGTGCTATATAAATAAAGTGGATTGGATTGGATTGGATGATTGGGTATAAAAGCAGCTTCCATGAAATGCTCAGTCATTCACAAACAAGGATGGGGCGAGGGTCACCACTTTGTGAACAAATGCGTGAGCAAATTGTCCAACAGTTTAAGAACAACATTTCCCAACGAGCTATTTCAAGGAATTTAGGTATTTCACCATCTACGGTCTGTAATATCATAAAAAGGTTCAGAGAATCTGGAGAAATCACAGCACGTAACATTGAATACCCGTGACCATGGATCCCTCAGGCGGTACTGCATCAAATTGCAAATCATTGTATTCTGTTTTTATTCAAGAATTACAGAACGTGCCAACTTCACTGGTTTCGGGTTTTGTAATAAAACATTAACTGTACAATGTCTGCTATTATTATGTTGCCTACTGCTAAGGAGGAAGAATATCTCATAATCCTCGCGAAGGAACGGGGTGGAGGGTCAAAAGAAAACAATTGCTTGTTGTGTTGTTCTCTCCGTTTTCGGGTCCTAAATGGCTGTCAAAGTGTACCAACTTGTCGGGTTATATCCTCAGCCATCTACTTTTCAGGTGAGAGGCATGATTTATGATCTGGAATAAATTTACAGGGAGCAAGGGAGGAAGCGAGGAAGCAGCAGACCACTCGATGATGTGAACATAGGGACACACAGGAAGTGATCACGGCGCAGCTATAAATAGTTTGTCTGCATTAGCGCTTATAATAACAATTTCACTAAAACTTGGTTTAATAGTCATGTCACGAAATGTAAACGGAGTATCGTTGGCACTTTTTGAATGGTTATTTATTGGATTTTATGGGCGGAGTAGTGGAGTTCCGCTATATTGAAAAAAATCCATCTGCCGTCATGTCTTTTATGATTGTGAACGACAGGCAAAACTCCAACAACAAAAAAAGTGCAAATCCCTTTGAAAGAGAACTGCACTTCTTTTTTTTTTAATTGCCAATCATTCACAAACCTTATGTGAGACAAGAGCACATACGTCTTTCCCTTTTCTGTGCGTTCTAAAGAGTGAAAACCTAATATGAAAGCTCACAATGAAAGTAATGGGGATTGGCCTATTTTGCCTGGAAAAGGCACATTCATGATGATAACATGCAATATTTACAGTATTTTGGGGTTTTTTTAAGCATTAGCAGAACTCCTTCCCTGGGCGCATTGATTTCACAGATTGCACAGCGATTGCCACTTGCGTCTATAACAACAACACGGAGAGTGTGTTTGCTATTTCCAACACCTATACATACAGTCCAGTTTTGGTTAGCACGCATTCAGCTCTGTCAGCCATCTGTTCTGTGTCCTGTGTATGTTGTCAGTAGTGCTGTGAAACAACCGCTTTGTCTCGCTTCATTGACCCAAACGTGCCGTTAGGTTGTCTGGTACTGATCCCCAGTTTTGTAGTCCATCCAGTCATTGTGTCCAATGTCCATATTTCCCTCATATCATGCCCTCCTTCCACTTTTTACATATATACTGGAACTTTGCACTTGTCCAAAAGCCATATTAGTGCATATACAGTGCATCCGCAGAGTACTCACTGTGCTTCATAGTTTTCACATTTTGTTACGTTACAGCCTTATTCCAAATTGCAATAAATTATGTTTTGTCCTCAAAATTCTACACACAATAACATATGACCAACGTTACCTCTAAGGTGCGCGCCTGCGCAATTGCGCACTGCTCAAGCGTCCTGTGCGCACAGCAAATAAATGCCCCGCACCAACTCAAACCCATCTGAATTCTAAACAAAATAAACACATAATTTATTCTGTGTAATTTTGCAATGCAACTCTGAGTGACAGTGACAACAAGCGGCCCTAACGGTGTTCGTCAACACCGTTCAATTGAACACCGTTCAATTATTGTAACGTCTATCGAGATGCTTCGAAGACAGGAATTATATCGATCACTTTATTGTGCAAAACTGTTTATATTCGGCCATAACCTCACCAAAAACATGAGTAAAAAACTTCTCTCTCGAAAAACTAGTCATTTTCTGCGGTACAAACCAGGCCAAAACCAACTTGTCATCTGTCACCAACACGCATACCACTAAGCCACTGGTGCGTTTAAGGCCACACAAAAAGTCGGACAACTCAAACACCACACAAAGTTACACTATGACTCCTCAGTCATACGTGTGCTTATTCTACTGTCATTTATTATTAATGTTAATGTATTGATATTAATCATGGAATGCTGTTACTAGAGAAAGTTACAGTAATGCACACTTCATCCTATGCTTACATTTCATTGTGCAACATGAGACTGTTTAAGGGCAACTAAATGTGATCTCTGAAAGGGGTACAAATGATTTCCAAAGCAGGACCCCCACCCAGACATATTGTACAATACTAATCCATAGCTTATGAAAAATAAGATTTCTTTTATTTTCATTACAAGTGGGCCAAATCACTAATATTACTAAATAATCTCATGAAAATGACTCCTCTCATTTGAGTGTTATTATAAAAGATTGGTTTGAGACAGGTGTGCTGCTGGTATTGCCACGTGTGATGTTGCTCACATGTGCTCCACTGAATGCTCAGGGAGTTTTTGTGTTTGCTCACACACATGAACAATTAGAGGGAACATTGCCTATGACAATGTGAAAACGTTATATTCTTTAGCAATGTTTGCAAATTCATAAAAATACAAAACTAAGAAATGACATGAACATAAGTATTCAGAGCCTTTGCGCAATACTTTGTTGATGTACCTTTGGCAGCAATTACAGTCTCAAGTCTTTTAGAATACGATGCCACAAACTCGGCACACCTATCTATTTCACACCTATTTCGACCATTCCTTTTTTCCCCATTCCTCTTCACAGCACTTCTCAAGCTCCATCAGGTTGGATGGGAAGCGTTGGTGCACATCCGTTTTCAGATCTCTCCAGAGATGTTCAATCAGATTCAAGTCTAGGCTCTGTCTGGGCCACTCAAGGACATTTACAGAGTTGTCCTGAAGCCATTCCTTTGATATATTTGCGGTGTGCATAGGGTTGTTGTCCTGCTGAAAGGATTAATCTTTGTCCCAGTCTGAGTTCAAGAGCGCTCTGGAGCAGGTTTTCATCCAGGATGTCTTTGTACATTCCTGCATTCATATTTTCCTCTACCCTGACTAGTCTCCCAGCTTCTGCTGCTGAAAAACAACCCCACAGCATGATGCTGCCACCATGCTTCACTGTAGTGATGGTATTGGCCTGGGGATGAGCGGTGCCTGGTTTCCTCCAAAAATGACACCTGGCATTCATGCCAAAGAGTTTAGTGTTTGTCTCATCGGACCAGAAAAGTTTGTTTCTCATGGTCTGAGAGTCTTTCAGATGCATTTTGGCAAACTTTATACTAAAAAAAATGTTTCTGTCTAGCCACTCTACCAAACAGGCCTGATTTGCTGCAGAGATGGTTGTCCTTCTCGAAGGTTCTCCTCTCTCCACAGAAAAGTGATGTAGTTCTGACGGAGTGACCATCGGGTTCTTGGTCACCTCCCTAACCAAGGCCCTTCTCCCTCGATCGTTCAGTTTGGACGCCCGGCCAGCTTAAGGAAGACTCCTGGGCCCTCATGCCGTCTTTTACGGCAAAGATGAGATGTAACAAGAAGGACAGTGACGTGGAAATGTGGGCTGCCTCACGGCCACTCCATAGCATATTTAAATTTCTACAGGCTGTGGATAATTAAGGGACATACAGAGGTGATGCTGAGTAACAGTTCACATAAAAAAGTGCCAACTTTTACTCCGCAGACTGATTAATGTTAACAATTTGAATTCAACAATGTAAAAAAGATCGAGGCAAGGACACAACATTCAGATGATTTTCACCTATGCATTTAATGCTTTTAATGTTTAGTAATATTTATTAGGACATCTATTGAGGGCGATCATTTTGCCACGGAGCGCTGAGCTGTGGTAAGGACACGCAAGAAGCGGTGGAGGAAGGGGACCCTCGCCTAGCCAGTTCAGTTGCAGGAACTCTTTTTTAAATTTTTTACAATGATGCCCGACCATTACTTTTTTGTAATTTCAGCTTGTCTGTGGTTCCCGCAGCACACAGTATTTCAACCAGCTGGCTGTCGGTAGCTCCAAGTGCGAGAAAGAAGAACCTCCTACTGACTTGTGATTGGTCGGACGATGCCTAGCACATGGCTACTTTCGATATGATTTGTGGATTCATAAGGGGGCGTTGTCTAGGCATGCCAAGCCACACTCTTCCCCAGATGTGTGCCTCGAGACAATCTTGTTTCGGAAGTCTACAGACAATTCTTTTGACTTCATGCTTGGTCTGTGCTCTGCCATGCACTGTCAAGTGTGGCACTTTAATGTATAAACAGGTGTGTGCCTTTCCAAATCATGTCCAACCAACTGAGTTTACCACAGGTGGACCCCAATTAAGTTGTAGGAACATCTCAAGGATGATCAGTTGAAACAGGATGCACATGATCTTACTTCTGAGCTTCATGGCAAAGGACGTAAATACTTACACACACTTGATTTTTTTGTTATAATAAATTTGCAAACATTTCTAAAAAATAAAAATGTTTTCAAATCTTTATTATAGGTAAGGGTGTAACGGTACACAAAAATTTTGGTTCGGTACGTACCTCGGTTTAGAGGTCACGGTTCGGTTAATTTTCGGTACAGTAAGAAAACAACAAAATATACATTTTGGATAATAATAACATACATATACACACAGGGTCCATTGCCAGGGTTAATGTTGTCATCCATCCATCCATTTTCTACCGCTTATTCCCTTTTGGGGTCGCGGGGGGCGCTGGAGCCTATCTCAGCTGCAATCGGGCGGAAGGCGGGGTACACCCTGGAAAAGTCGCCACCTCATCGCAGGGCCAACACAGATAGACAGACAACAATTCACACTCACATTCACACACTAGGGCCAATTTTAGTGTTGGTCAACATATATAAAATAAAAACTAAATAAGATAAGGCTCAGAATGGTTTCTTAACAAAACCTTTCTACATATAAAGTGCTTTTTTTGATTGATTGATTGATTGACACTTTTATTAGTAGATTGCACATTATAGTACATATTCCGTACAATTGACCACTATATGGTAACACCCAAATAAGTTTTTCAACTTGTTTAAGTCGAGGTCCACGTTAATCAACATTAAAACTGCCTCAGGTTGTTGCTCAGATTAAATAAAATGACAAAACTTTTATTCTACTTATAAAAAGTGCAACATTAAACAGTTTACATGTTATCTCAGCCTTAGATTAACTTTTCTTTTCCCCCCCAGCCTTTAACCCTGGTAACTTTCACTCAATCTTCATGTTTTTTGCCAGAAAAATCCATTGTCTGCAGAAAGAAGTGGGTCAAAATCTAGTTTTTCATGCAATATGGTCTTAAATCTTCTGCTATAAACACACCAACGGCATTTGTTAGTGCTTTAGCCCTGCCTGACTCGCCGAGGAGAGGCTGCTTGAATGCGGTGTTTGCACGACGCTCGTCTTTCTCGTCGTTGAAGCGATGTTCACTTGGGGGTGGTGATGCTTCAAATGGGTTAGCATGTTTGACGTGTTGCCAGAAGCATACCCTACCGCTGCTGAACAATGTCGGCAAACCGCTTTCGCTTTGTTGTCGTAGCCCGGTCGCTGCTAGCATGCCGTGTGTTGTGCCTCTGTGTGCATTTTTTACACAACGTGCGGTACGCTACTTAATATGTCCGTGTGGAAACTTGTTCGGTACACCTCTGAACCGAACCAAAACCCCCATACCGAAACGGTTCAATACAAATACACGTACCGTTACACCCTGAGGGTATTGTGTGTAGAATTCTGAAGACCAAAGTGAATTCACTCCAGTTTGGAATAAGGCTGTAACTTAACAAAATGTGGTCAAAGTGAAGCGCTGTGAATATCTTATGGATGCACTGTTTGAGGAATTGGACAGGAGGACACAAACATTAGCATATCTACGTTAATTAGAGTTGAGTCAGAGGCGCTATCAGACAACTAAAATGTGCCACTCTTTTTATGTCAGGATTCCCAGTTGTCTGTAAAAAAAAACACTAATTGATCGATTTAGTGGATTCCTAAATAATTTGTGATTAGTTTCCCTTTGTCTTGCTGCACATTTCTATCGTAGGTGGAGTTTTGGTCCCTGAGGTTTGAGGTCTGTGTGTGCAGCGCAGAGATTAATTACAGCTCCAACCTCTTTGTTAATTATATGATCCATTACCGGACTCTAATGAGCGGCCGGCATGACAATCCCATTCATTATACTTCTCTTCAAACCAACTAATTACATCATAGTCTTTCCAGCTTCAGACCACAATTCCTGGTATTCAATGCATATTCTCTACATGTTTCTGTTTACTTGAACCGACTGACAGAAGAATTGCTGCCCACAACACCACCAGGTGTCTGGATGCTATGTCATCCCTGAGACATGATGGTGGAGTGGCCAAGAGATTAGAGACTCAAGGACTGAATCCTTGCAATAAATGGGCAGTCTGTTCATCAAATGAAGGGCTTTGGTAGTCTTCAGACACATATCTTTTTGTTGAGGGTGGCAGCAGCTCAGTCTGAAAAGACTGCAAGACTTGAGTGACAGACTAAAGACCAGCTATGGGTAAATAGAGAGACCTCCTTCTGTACAGTATGACTCAAATACAGTATATAAAATAACTGCCATGAAAATCCTGTACTGCAGCTTCACATTAAAGAGAATTTAAACATAACAATATTACATTATGTTCGCCTGCATGTACGGTTAAAAGTTTGTCGTCAAATATGAATTTAGTTTTTTTAATATAGCATTGTATATTATGGAATGTGGAATAAAGCACCGACTTCTGCATTTTGCCATCACTTTGTTTAACCTTCCTCATGTGTTAGCTTTCTGTTACCATCTCTTATGTTAACGGGTCGGTTTTGACCCATGTCTTAAATCAGCTGTAAAATACACTAAAAACAATTATCTATCATCCAATTTGTTTCTCATCTCTTGGTTACCTTGTTAAGCTTTTTTATCCATGAAAATTTTGGTTTTAATATTTTTGATGTGGGCCATTGGGCCTTTTTTTTTGTCAGTATACCCCTCAATTTCAATTTAAAAAATGGTTAAATTAACCTCAAGAGAATTGTATAAATAAATAAAAGGTTGTTGTGTTACCTGACTATTACTGAGGGGTAATAGAACACATCTCTTAAATGAATTTGTTTTATTTATTTTTTCATTTTAATAATTTTAAAGGCCTACTGAAATGCGATTTTCTTATTTAAACGGGGATAGCAGGTCTATTCTATGTGTCATACTTGATCATTTTGCGATATTACCATATTTTTGCTGAAAGGATTTAGTAGAGAACATCGACGATAAAGTTCGCAACATTTGGTCGCTAAAAAAAAGCCTTGCCTGTACCGGAAGTAGCAGACGATATGCGCGTGATGTCACAGGTTGTGGAGCTCCTCACATCTGCACATTGTTTACAATCATGGCCACCAGCAGCGAGAGCGATTCGGACCGAGAAAGCGACGATTTCCCCATTAATTTGAGCGAGGATGAAAGATTTGTGGATGAGGAAAGTGAGAGTGAAGGACTAGAGGGCAGTGGGAGCGATTCAGATAGGGAAGATGCTGTGAGAGGCGGGTGGGACCTGATATTCAGCTGGGAATGACTAAAACAGTAAATAAACACAAGACATATATATACTCTATTAGCCACAACACAACCAGGCTTATATTTAATATGCCACAAATGAATCCCGCATAACAAACACCTCCCCACTCCCGTCCATATAACCCGCCAATACAACTCAAACACCTGCACAACACACTCAATCCCACAGCCCAAAGTACCGTTCACCTCCCCAAAGTTCATACAGCACATATATTTCCCCAAAGTCCCCGAAGTTACGTACGTGACATGCACATAGCGGCACGCACGTACGGGCAAGCGATCAAATGTTTGGAAGCCGCAGCAGCATGCGTACTCACGGTACCGCGTCTGCGTATCCAACTCAAAGTCCTCCTGGTAAGAGTCTATGTTGTCCCAGTTCTCCACAGGCCAATGGTAAAGCTTGACTGTCATCTTTCGGGAATGTAAACAATGAAACACCGGCTGTGTTATCCGGCACAACAGTCAGGGGGTGCATTCTACGGCGGGGGTGCGTTATCCGGCACAACACCTGCCGCAATACACCGCTTCCCACCTACAGCTTTCTTCTTTGCTGTCTCCATTGTTCATTGAACAAATTGCAAAAGATTCACCAACACAGATGTCCAGAATACTGTGGAATTTTGCGATGAAAACAGACGACTTAATAGCTGGCCACCATGCTGTCCCAAAATGTCCTCTACAATCCGTGACGTCACGCGCAGGCGTCATCATACCGAGACGTTTTCAGCAGGATATTTCGCGCGAAATTTAAAATTGCACTTTAGTAAGCTAACCCGGCCGAATTGGTATGTGTTGCAATGTTAAGATTTCATCATTGATATATAAACTATCAGACTGTGTGGTCGGTAGTAGTGGGTTTCAGTAGGCTTTTAAGTATAGTAACATCTATGGTGTTACGGGTCAATTTCGACCCATGTATATTTACTTCAAGAAAAAGGCTAAAAAAAAAATTTTTCAGCAACAGAACTTCAAGGTCAAACAAACAACAACCAATCAAGCAAATCAAACCAATAGAAATAGATTACTAGTTCCAAAACTAATAAAAAACTAAATCAGAGTAAAAGTCTCTGTGTGCAAGAACTTGCATGTGTATGTGTGTGTGTTTAGATGCATGTGTGGCAAAAAGTGACACTTTTAGTGTGTTCTTTGCAGAGATATTTCTTGCAGTTGAAGCACAATACGTGTGTCTTTCTGTTCTTACTGCTTGGGCAGACCTGACACCTCTTTTTTTGAGAATCAGGTGGCCTGAGTGGGGTTGTGGCTGTGGCTGTTTTGGTTGGTGTTGAGGCAGAGCTGGCTGAGGAGGATGCTGGCGCGGATGCTCTTTGTGTTGCTGATGAAGTGGACGGAGTGCTAGGCGAGCTCTGCAGCTGTCTGACCAAGGCTGCAGTGTCTGGGTCTCGGGGCACCCGTACCCTTTGTTCAATGTGTGGCTTGACAAGGGAATTTCCCAGCCCCTCAAGAAACATTCTCCGCTTCTTTTTTTTGGTTGAGTTCCACCCTTGGTGGATGTGGGTCCACAACACAAACGCATTACATGCAGACACATCGAGGATGTTGTAAAACACAACCATTGGCCATCTCCTGGTCATTCGCTGGAAAGTGTAAGTGGCAGTCAGCTTGTCCACTTCTCCTTTGTTTTTGTTATAGTCGAGGATAATTGTGGGCTTTTTGTCACTTCCTGATGACACAGCTGCATCTTCGTGAAGAGTAGACATAAGTATCACATTCGGTTTTTTGGGGGGGACAATATGAAACAGTGTGGTATCTGTAAAAGCAATCCTTTAGGAAAACAGAGCCCTGTCCTTCACCTGCAAGATTTCAGCAGGCACCTCAGGTTTATTTTTCTTCACTGTGCCCACCATGGTAAGTTTCCTCCTGAGAAGTTATTGTCCTTCTTCTCACCACCGGTGGCCTCCTCATCAGACTCATCAGATGTGTCTCTGTCTTCTGGATGATACTCCACGTGGTCTTCCTCCTCAGAAACCTGTTCATCCGTATCACTATGCTGCTCTGTATCCTCTACCTCATTTTCACCAAAAATATTATGCAGAACTTCTTTCACTGTAAATCTTTATTTCATTTTTGCATGCTGCAAATTGGAGATGTGCACTCTGCAAGTCACCAACTCTATACTGAATTGACCTCACATGTATAGACATGCCCGTCTTTGTTTGTTTTTGTACTGGATAACAAGGTAAAATGAGAATCCCCTAAAGCTCACATGATTGGGAGAGGAGCTGGCTGTCAGTGTGTTCAGTTTTGGCTGTAATTATTGCTTTATAATCTTATTTTTATAAATCGGTCAAAACCGACCCTAACAAGACCAAGGTCATAATTTCAACCAGATCATTTTATAATTTAGTGGAAAAAAAAATAAAAAGTTTTATTTTGTTGAAATAGAGGTTCCTGACAAAGTCAAAAAGCTTTGATGCAAAAAAATACATTTATGTGGTTCTTTTATGCATTTAAAAACTAAAACGGGTCTGTGCCGACCCTAACACAAGACGAAGGTTTTGACCCAAGTAAAACGTTGTTAACATTTTTTCATTGAAAGTGCAAGTTTTTGGTATTTTAAGATTGGAATGTTATTCCTGTAGGACATTTATACCTTTGTAAAACATAAAAAAAATTACAAATAAAAGGAAAAAGAAAAGTTAATGGTTAAAACAGATTTTGTACAATGTCTAATTAATCAATTTTTAAATGTTTTTCTATAGGATGTTTTTACAATCTTATTTTGTAAAATATAGAAATATTTAATTGAATTGTTAAAAATATATATTTCTGGTGCTTTTTTAAATAATATTTCCCTATGATCCATCCACCCATCCATTTTCTACCGCTTGTTATAGTTTTCTTTGTACATCATTTTAGCTGTTTACAAATGCACCAAATCATTGAATTTCAAGATTTTTCATTCAAAAACTAAAGGGTTTGTATGGTCTCTATATCTGTCATGAGCCGTTGCCCTGATCATGTTTTGTTTAGGTTTAGTATTTCCTTACTTGTTGATTTAGTTCTGTTTCAGCACCCTGGTTTGTTTGTTTGTTGCCCTGGGTGCTGATTATTGTCACCTGCCTCTGATTAGTGGTCGGGACGCTCACCTGCTCCCGGGCTCTAACCAGAGAGCTATTTATTCCTACCTCTCGCCACACTCTGCCTGGCTGTTTTATTTGCGACACGCAACAGTTATGTGGACTGAACCTGCTTCTTGCTCTTTTTGTTTGGCTAGTCAGTTGTTTAGCCTTTGCCATAGCTTCCCGTGCAATCGGCATGTTTCTCTGTCTTTTGTATTCTTGCCTGATTTTTGGAAATAAATCATCTCTCTCACCTGCACGCTGCTTCCGGACGTCCATCCGCATCTTGGGGAAACGACCAGCGCATCACCATGCGACCCAGATGTGACAATATCCAACATTATGTACTATTCTGACTGATCTTTTTTGTAACACCGTTAGTGAATGAAGTGTGCTTTTGTAATTATTTCTCCATATTTCTGCACAATAATTTAGATATGGTAACACGAGCAAGCAGTAGGTTATATAAAGTGATTTTCTTTGTCCAGTACATATTTGCTTTATTCATTATTTAAATATTTCTTCCCACCTTATGTTGTATATTTTTTATAAGACAATTCCAGTTCATTTTCTCATCCATTACTACAACCAAAAATTTGATTTCTTTGACTCTGTCAATATCTACTCCGTCTATTTGTGTTTGGCTTTCTCTTCTACGGTTACCGAATAGCATAACTTTAGTTTTATAAAATAAAATAGTCCTTTTTGTCAAAACATCTTTTTAATTTGTTAATTTCTTCTGTTATTTTTATTAGCTTCTTTGTGTTCTCTCCTGAACAAAACACAGTTGTGTCGTCCGGAAACACTACTAATTTTAGTTATTTTGTAACTTTACAAATGTCGTTTATATAAAGATTAAACAAAATTTGGTCCCAGTATTGATCCACGCCGCAAGATATATCTACCGTATTTTTCGAAGTATAAGTCGCTCCGGAGTATAAATCACACCGGCCGGAAATGCATAATAAAGAAGGAAAAAAACATATATAAGTCGCACTGGAGTATAAGTCACAATTTTTTTGAAATTTATTTGATAAAACCCAACACCAAGAATAGACATTTGAAAGGCAATTTAAAATAAATAAAGAATAGTGAACAACAGGCTGAATAAGTGTATGTTATATGACGCATAAATAACCAACTGAGAACGTGCCTGTTATGTTAACGTAACATATTATGGTAAGAGTCATTCAAATAACTATAACATATAGAACATGCTATACGTTTACCAAACAATCTGTCACTCCTAGTCGCTAAATCCGATGAAATCTTATACGTCTAGTCTCTTACGTGAATGAGCTAAATTATATTATTTGATATTTTAAGGTAATGTGTTAATAATTTCACACATAAGTCGCTCCTGAGTATAAGTCGCACCCCCGGCCAAACTATGAATAAAACTGCGACTTATAGTCCGAAAAATATGGTAGCTCTGTTGCCGTATTTCACCTCGCTTTATGTATTGCTTCCTGTTGGTTAAGTAGCTTCTTACCCAGTTCAAGACCTTCTGATGCTGTACCGTTCTAATTTGTTTATTAAGATAATATGTTTGTGTCAAATGCTTTTGTTAAATCCATAAATACTGCAGCTGCACACTGTTTACCATATATTGCATTGGTAATGTCCTCTGTTATTTTGATAAATGCTAATGATGTTGAAATAATAGCCAAGAATCCCTAATGGTTCTCCGAGAGTGTTCCGCTTTTGTTCATGAATTTATCCAATCTGTTATTGAATATTTTTTAAATTTTTCTAAAATTGTAGGAGTAAGTAAACAGGTCTGAAGTTTGTAAATTAGTGTTTGTCTACCGTCTTTTAAATTGGTACAACTTTTGCTCTTTTTTAATTTAGTTTGGGAATGTGCCTGTTTGAAACAAAATATTACTCATATATGTTAAAGGTTCGTACGTTTTCATATCTATTTTATGACAGGCAGTTGAGATCTTGGATTTGCATTTATTTTCAATTTTGATGATTTCCTTTTTTGTCCCATTCTTGAGGATTTATGTCTGTGTGAAGCTGAAATCAAACCTCAAGTTGCTGGCATGTCCACTTTACCAACTGAGCCACGATTATTTTGTTTTGTCAATTCATTATTTCATGTTTAAAGGTAATCTCTGTTATTTTTGAAACATTATTTCTGTAAAATATTGTTATTTATTTAATTTTTAAAAATGTAACAATTTTTGATTGCTTCATTTGAATCATGCCTTATATTGTTAATCGATTGTACTTTTTGTATTTTAGGGATAATTGTTTGAAAGATGTGTTCGGATTAAAATATACTAACCTAAGTTTCTTTTTGAAAAAACTTGACTTCTATTTCAAATGAACAATGAATACATAATGGGCACCCATTACTGCCATGTCTTTGTATGGCACTTTCAAAAGACTTGATTACTATGGCAACCGTTTTCCAGATTCTCACATCACATTGGTGATAATCGAGGGAATTTGTTTCTTGGCATCAATTTTGGTTCGTTTTAGCAAATAAGAGGTGGGATGAGGACAATGATACGATGGAACCGAGAAGTGAAGGAGAGACCGTGAAGAATGAAAGTGAGGTTGGCGTGTTACTGTCGGCCCACACTATCTACCCGGTCGAGCGTAACCTTCATCTCCTGACACACACACGCAGACACACACACCTTCGACTTTCCCTCCGTTACCTCCAGTTTTCCTCATGATGGAAAGCAAAGTACTTCATAACCAAGGGAACTGACACCTTTCTGTTCTCTCATTGCATCAATGTAAAGTAAGTCCAACACTTGCTCTTCTCATTAAACACCTTTGTGTTCTGTATTTACGAGGTCATCCACAACTAAAATATTACTTTCAAGGAGTCAGGGCCATCTGACCCGACATTATTGGCTCTTTAAGGTAGAAACTACGTGACAGCAAGTTCTTCGTCTCCCTTTTTGTGAGTGCCAAGTGCAGGGTTTTAAATTTGAGCCCGAATGCAGTTTGTACAATGAGACTCATTTGCGTTTGATTGTACGAGCACATTCATCACCTCAGGACAAAATTATTCAGCCTCTTCCCAACAGAGATGCAGCCAGATGGAACGACAACGATGGTGTCTCCATTTGTTAGCTCGTGTACAATTTCAGACAATAATTGATCATTTTTTATGAGTGCGCACGCTGCTTGACTTTCAAGGGGGTTCTAATTTCAGTACTGTAAAACATATTTTGTTCACAAGTAAAAATGTGACATCAGTAGCTTTCATATTTTGTAGAAATAAAAGGTTAACTTAAGTATAATCAAACGTAAAACTACTCACCCGTTGAAGACGGGTACGTAATGGAGAGGAAGCAGGAAGATAAAAGTATACTGCCATCTAGTGGCGTTTTATAGGCATTGCTATTAAAGGTATTCCGATACAACTTTTTTACTTATGGTATTGGAGCCTTGGTTGATACAATAGAAGCCCAAATCATACCTCCTTTCGGTATTTTGTAGTGTGGAATGTTAAAAAAAGGCTTAATCAAGTGAAATTACTTAGAGAACATTTGTGATAACTGTCTAAAATGTACTTATGCTGTTTTTAAGTTGAAGTGGAGTGATAATTGTTTTTGTCGACACCTAGTGGCCACAATATGAAGTGAAGTGAAGTGAATTATATTTATATAGCGCTTTTTCTCTAGTGACTCAAAGCGCTTTACATAGTGAAACCCAATATCTAAGTTACATTTAAACCAGTGTGGGTGGCACTGGGAGCATGTGGGTAAAGTGTCTTGCCCAAGGACACAACGACAGTGACTAGGATGGCGGAAGCGGGGACCGAACCTGGAACCCTCAAGTTGCTGGCACGGCCACTCTACCAACCGAGCTATACCGCCCGGTATAGCAACTTAATATTTCATTAAGTTGAGCGCATAACACAGTAAGTAGAATTTTGCGGACACAATTGTTACTCCTTTTTTTTGTCCTGTTGATGTAGATGCCTATATCTACTGTACAATAGAAATAGCACTATTGATAATGAATAATAATATTATTATTATTACACACACACACACACACACATATATATATATAAATAAACAAACAAATCCAAACACAAGCTGGTGGGTTAGCGATCCAGCCACGGAACCTAACATCCACCGAGAACCAGCTGATCAACCCCCGACAAGCCCGCATGCAGACAGCGGCAAGTCTGCCAGCGGCAAGTCTGCCAGCACCGACAAACACCACCCGCTTGCGCTGCCACAAACCACAACAGCAGCCACCCTCCCTGCACCGGACCTAGCAGCCACGGGCGCCCGCACCACAAACAAACAGAGCAGCAACCAGTTAGATTTAGATGTAACTGGACGTACAGCTTTGCACGAATAAAAGCGCTTGCAGGACTGCGCATAAGACAGTATTCAGTAAGAAACGTGTCCATATCATTCAACATACTGTGTCATTAACTCAATGAATTATCGTGGCCACTACGTTTCACTGAAAAATAGTTACCACCCCACTTTAACATAAAGACAGCATAAGTCCATTCCAGACAGTTGACAATAAATAAGCTACCGTATTTTACGCACTATAAGGCGCACCGGATTATAAGGCGCACCTTCAATGAATGGCCTATTTTAAAACGTTGCTCATATATAAGGCGTACCGCATTATAAGGCGCATAGAATAGAAGCTACAGTAGAGGCTGGGGTTACGTTATGCATCCATTAGATGGAGCTGCGCTAAAGGGAATGTCAACAAAACAAATAGTGATTGTACTGACACTTCTACTTGCTGCTCTCTGTTCAACAACTCACTGTTCGAGTTTGTCCTCCAACTGTAGGCATCTCGCTTTGTTCTCTCGGAAACTCTGTTTAGTCTTCTTTTCTTGGCGCAGGTCATCACGTTGCTTCTTCCACTTCCGCACCATTGATTCGTTAATGTTAAATTATCTCGCTGCTGCTCTATTCCCGCGTTCTACTGCGTGACTGATCGCCTTGAGTTTAAACTCTGCGTCGTAAGCGTGTCTCTTAATAGGAGCCATTTTTGGATCTTTACATAAAGTTTAGGTCTCGCAACTACGGTAAACAGCCGCCGACTTAATTTTCCCCCGTAGAAGAAGAAGCGGCCGCTGACTTCATTTTACCGTATATACCATATATATATATATATATATATATATATCATACCGTTGCGAGACCTGTTGTGGCTCAATATTGGTCCATATATAAGGCGCACCGGATTATAAGGCGCACTGTCAGCTTTTGAGGAAATTGGAGGTTTTTAGGTGCACCTTATAGTGCGGAAAATATGGTAGTGTTTTTCATACTTACAATTGTTCTCTGTTGAGTCATTTCAGTTGGTCAAGCCTTTTTTAACATTCCACCCTACAAAATTGTCACGGCGCGGGCTCGAAACCGCTTTTCCCTGGCAGCTGGGTCTGCCAGCTGCCCAGACACGCCCCTGCTCGCGCTGGGCGCAGCACGCCCACGCAGCGACAAGGCTGCAGGCAGTCGGGAATCAGCACACCTGGGTCTAATGAGAGGGAGCGCCATAAAGACCAGCGATCCCAAGGAACCTTTGCCAGAACGTAGCCAATCTTCACAGTAAATAGCAAAACAATTCCATACACAAGCCGGCGGGTTAGCGATCCATTACCATGAATTACATGGACCCCGACTTAAACAAGTTGAAAAACGTATTCGGGTGTTACCATTTAGTGGTCAATTGTATGGAATATGTACTGAACTGTGCAATCTGCCAATAAAAGTTTCTCATAGTCATTCACATCGACGTCCCACTGGGGTGAGTTTTTCCTTGCCCTTATGTGGGCTCTGTACCGAGGATGTCGTTGTTGCTTGTGCAGCCCTTTGAGACACTTTTGATTTAGGGCTATATAAATAAACATTGATTGATTGATTGATTGATCTATCAATCAATCAATCAAAAAAACATCACGTCTGGCACCCCTCCCTCGTTCCTTGCTCGCCTTCTCTGTGCTTTTCCTTGTTCTCGAGTTCATGTCCCTTGTGTCTTCCGCAGTGTCTTCCCCGTCGTCTGTGATTTTGTGTTGCCTCACGACCTACATCCGGATCTCTGACTGCCTTCCTCGATCCTCGACCCCTGCTTGGACACGGACATCGTTGTCTCTCTCCAACCCTTCGAACTGCCTATTCGCCTTGCCCCCTTGATTCGGCGAAAGATGCATCCAACACACACAGACAACAAACCCTGGTAAAACTTACATGGTTAATTCTACACATCGTCTGCACTCATTCACTTGAAGTAACATACACACTCCACACACTCATCAATCGTTTCAATAAACTTGGTAAACCGCAGTTCTGCCTTGGTGTCGCCTCCTTCCCTTTCTCAGTGCACAACAAAAATAGAAAAATGTATGATTTCTGCTGATTTCGTTTGGTATAGGCCAATACTCAACGCTCCAATACTTGTATTGTATCGGAAGTCGATATCAGGACACCACTAGAAATATTGCTAAATTTGAATAATTCATTTTTTTTTCACAAACCTAACTATAAAATGAATACAGTTGTGAACGACTGCAATGTATCCCACCAGACATCCTCCAGTTGTTTATGGTACTGCCATACGTTCAGCAAACCAAACGGATTCCAAAAATAAAGGTGACTACAATGAATGGAATTATTAAAACTGTACAACTACAAATCAAGCACACGACCATTTCAAGATTTGAAAAAAATAATACTTTTATTTTTTTCCTACACTCAGCTTTACAGTATTTGTTCTCCACTTTGACAGCGGCAGCCTGCACACTTACACGTATTCATTACAAAGACCAAAAGTGGCTAATGGTGATCAATATTGTAAATCTAGACTGTGTGTGTGCGTGTGTGTGTGTGTGTGTGTGTGTGTGTGTGTGTGTGTGTGTGTGTGTGTGTGTGTGTGTGTGTGTGTGTGTGTGTGTGTGTGTGTGTGTGTGTGTGTGTGTTTTAGAAAAAGCCTCTATTCCGAGGGGACTCCAGCTTGGAGTAGTAAAGGGCACGAGAGGGTTACACTTACAGCCTTTCTACTCATCTATCAATGGTGACCTCAGCATCACCCCTCCCTTTCCTGCACTACACTATACACATTTGTCTTTTACATTATTAAATAATGTTATCATTGTTTGTGATATTGATGATGCGGCTACAATTTGGCAGCGATGTGATGACATTGCCTCAAAGCACTTAGACGGCTACAGTATAAGTTATCACATACACCCCTTTGCCTCTGGCACGGCTTTATGTTTCCAAATCAACCTCACAAACAGACAGCTAAGAGGAGTGCACTACTAGAATGCAACCAGTAGAGGCACTGTGGTCTCAGCAGAGCCGTGTGTAGAGGTAGCACGGACAACTAAACAACACGCGCCATGTTTGCTACCAATGACGTGTGCGGCTGTGCCCGGAAGCATGCAATTGCAATCGTTCTGACATTGTTTTCTTGACGAAATAAACCAAAATTATAAGTCTAAAGTACCACAATACTAATGAATCGTATTCGGTACTATACCGCCTCTAAAAAGTACCGGTTTCCCGCCCCCTGTCGTCGTAACGTCGTGTCATTGTTGGTTTTACAAGCAGAGAAGCATGTTCGACTGTGCACAATTACGGAGTACCTACAAGCAGACACAATGTGTATACAGAAAAGGGAGAACGGACGCATTTTGGCTTAAAAACTAAAGATAAAGGTGAAGTTATAAACACTGAAACGCCCTCAGGAAGAGGTGCTTTAAGACATGGCTAGCTAGTTAGTGGCTAAAGTCCAGCCACAGTCGGCAGTGTTTTAGCTATTTCTAAATCACTAATCACTAAATCACTCCATGGCGACAAATAAAGTAAGTTTCTTACAAGTATCATCCCTGCAGGACGAGGAATAGCTAAACATGCTTCACTACACACCGTAGCTCACCGGCGTCAAAATGTAAACAAACGCCATTGGTGGATCTACACCTGACATCCACTGTAATGATACCAAGTACAGGAGCGTATCTAGTCAATACTACTATGATTACATCGATATTTTTTAGCATCACAAAACCTTTTTTCATTTTTTTTAAAATGTATATTATGTTTATAAACTCAGGAAATATGTCCCTGGACTAGGGGTGTAACGGTACGTGTATTTGTATTGAACCGTTTCGGTACGGGGCTTCCGGTTCGGTTCGGAGGTGTACCGAACGAGTTTCCACACGGACATATTAAGTAGCGTAACGCACGTTGTGTAAACAATGCACACTGAGGCACAACACACGACATGCTAGCAGCTAACGGGCTACGATAGACTGACCATACGTCCTCTTTTCACCGGACATGTCCTCTTTTGCGGAGCTGTCAGGGCAAAGTTTCTTAAATGCCTCAAATGTCCGGCATTTTGAGTTAGGGTTGCGTGTATTTTCAATGTACGTTCAGGGTTAAGAAGGGGTTAAAAACAAAACAAATTGTGCACGCAGCAGCATTCGTGAGGGAGGGGCAGAGACAGAGAGAGCGAGAGAGTCATGATAAACGCGCATGCGTCGCCAGGCTCTGCTTTTTATCCATAGATTTATCAGATTTAATTTTTTATTATCTATAGCAGGGGTGTCAAAAGTGTGCCCCAGAGGCCATTTGCGGCCCACAGCTAAAGTTTTAAAGGCCCACGACACATTCTAAAAATACTATTAAAACAAACAAAAACATAACAAAAGTGAAATAAAAAAGCTTAAAGGTCAAATGTAATTTAGAAAAAGTTGCAATGTGGACTAATAAAACAAAGCTGTTGTTTTTTCTTTCAAACGGTCATTGCTCAAAACATAATATTGAATCAAAATCAATGTTATTATGAATTATTGACCTATCCAAGGTTCCGATTACTTCACATCAAATATTCCACTAAGAAAAATATTTTTGGTGGACGATTTTGCAAATTTGGTAAATAAATAACCCAAAAATTTATATTTTGTTGTTTTCTTACTATACCGAAAATGAACCGAACCGTGACCTCTAAACCGAGGTACGTAGCGAACCGAAATTTTTGTGTACCGTTACACCCCTACCCTGGACACATGAGGACTTTGAATATGACCAATGTATGATCCTGTAACGCCTTGGTATCGGATTGATACCTACTTTTGTGGTATCATCCAAAACATTTAACAGAAGTGTAGATAGAACAAGCGAAAGTAAGCAGATATTAACAGTAAATGAACAAGTAGATTAAGAATTCAATTTCTACCGCTTGTCCTTATTAATTTTGACAAAATAATAGAATGGAAAATGACACAATATGTTACTGCATACGTCAGCAGCTAAATTAGGAGCCTTTTGTTTGCTTACTTACTTATAAAAGACAAGTTGTCTTGTGTATTAACTAGGGCTTGGCGATATGGCCTTTTTTTAATATCTCAATATTTTTAGGCCATGTCACGATGCACGATATATATCTCGATATTTTGCCTTAGCCTTGAATGAACACTTGATGCATATAATCACAGCAATATGATGATTCTATGTGTCTACATTAAAACATTCTTCTTCATACTGCATTAATATATGCTCATTTAAAACTTTCATGCAGAGAGGGAAATCACAACTAAGTCAATTGACCAAAAGTGTATTTATTAAACAGTTATTAAGCAGTGGCACAAACATTCATGTCAATTCAAAACAGAAAGTGCAAGATTGTCAGAGACATCTTAAAACAAGCTATTAGTGCACTTTTCTGCATGATGTCACTAAGAAGAAATATCAAAACAACACTAAATTAAAGTGCACTTTTTATACAGAACGCCACTACAATAGTTTAAAACAAATAAAGTGCACTTTTGTGCATGATGTCACACAAGATATTTCAATAACTGTCAAATAAAAATGAGCTGCATAATAGGAAATCAAATTGTGTCCAGCCTTCGCTATGTGGTAGGTTCCGGCGGACGTTATCTCCTTATGTCGTGGACTATTTTTTTCATACGGTGTTGATGTGGAAATGATTGCCTCGGCATTTTGTTGGTGTGGCACCGAACGGAGATGTTGTCGTGCGGAGTAAGCACTCTTCATTCTCTAGCGGGTGACTTTTGAAATGATGCTACATATTAGTAGCTACTTTTTGTTGCAACGCTTCTGCCCCACACTTGACAAATTACGGTTGTCTGTTCGACATATTCCCACTTGAAGCCAAACCACCACGAGACGATGGACCCCGTGCTGTTTTTCTTAGGAATTAAATCTTCCTTCATTTGTTACCAGATTCGCACCTTCTTTCTCTCGTATTATCACTAGCACCACAGCTAACTTTAGCCGTGCTGCTACCTCTCTGCTCAACGAGGGCGTATACGTATGTGACGTATGTAATAAGGTGCGCTTGTTTAAGTCTCTGTGAGAAGGAGGAACTAGAAAGAGTGAGAAGAGCCTGTAGTGTAATGCCTGCAGCTAAAACCAACTGCGTGAGAACGTATACTCGAATATCACGATATAGTCATTTTCTATATCGCACAGAGACAAACCCGCGATATATCGAGTATATCGATATATCGCCCAGCCCTAGTATTAACTATTTTATTTAAGGACAAACTTGCAATAAGAAACATATGTTTAATGTACCGTAAGATTTGTTGTTAAAATAAAACCAATAATGCAATTTTTTGTGGTCCCCTTTACTTAGAAAAGTATCGAAATACATTTTGGTACGGGTACCAAAATATTGGTATCGGGACAACACTATTCTAAACATACTCCAGCTCATAAACTTACAAAAAACATGTTTTTATTTCGTCAAAGTATAATTTGGGAGCAATTTTGCGGCCGTATTTGATGCACTCCGCCGTTATATTTATGCAGTGCTTAGTGACCAGCAGCCACTCTAACAAGCCCCTGACGGCGCAGTAGACGTAATAAAATACACCGACCAACCAAAAAAACTGTATTACACTCATTTTGCCAAAATCCTCATTAGCTTTGGACCAACGCTTACAGAGAAATGATGACCTTTGTGTGAAGTATGTCAACTGTGTTGGCTGCCTCCAATGTATTGTTTGTCCTCACTGCGCTGTATGCCCTTTGCTTTTACTTTTGTTTTTTGAAATATTTTGTATTGGTTTTCCTGTGGCGAGTCTGCATGGCTTCCTGATTTTATTATCACCATATTAACTTGAATACTGAACTAATGCTGCTTTTTACTGCAATATTTATTAGTTTAGTTTGGATTATTAGTGACAGAAAAGGTGCAATGTTGAAGCAAACTTAAAGACAAACTACAGACCTGTGTCCTTACTTCCACAATATTCTAAAATTATTGAAAAATTGTTTAACAACAAATTGGAGAAATTCATGAACAGAAAACCAATACGGATACAGAGCCAACATTTCAACATCAATGGCGTTAATCAAAATAACGGTAGAGATTACCAATGCAATAGATGGTAAGCAGTGTGCTGCTGCAGTGATTATGGATTTTACAAACACATTTGACACAATTAATCATAATATCTTAAAAAACAAATTAGAAAGGTATGGCATCATAGGGATGGTCTTCAACTGGGTGAAGTTACTTAACCAACAGAGAGCAATATGTGAAGATAGGCAAACACACGTCTACAGAGCTGAAAATATCTTGTGGCGTACCTCAGGGATCAATACTGGGACCAAAATTGTTCTATCTTAATACAAACAACATTTGTAAAGTTACAAAGGACTTAAAGTTAGTACTATTTGCAGATGATACGACTGCGATTTGTTCAGAAGAGAACAAACAGAAGCTAATACAAATAATAACAGAAGAAATTAACAAATTTAAAAGATGTTTTTTTACAAAAACCAACTCTTTGAATCTCAGTAAAACTAAAATAATGCTATTTGGTAACAGTAGAATAGAAAGTCAAACACAAATACAAATAGACGGGGTAAATATTGAAAGGGTAAAAGAAAACACATTTTTGGGTGTAATAATAGATGATAAAATGAACTGGAAATCTCATGTAAAAATATACAACATAAAGTAGCAAGAAACACATCAATAATGAATAAAGCAAAAAAAATCACTCCATATTCTCTACTACTCACTAGTGTTACCATATCTGAGTTATTGTGTAGAAATATGGGGAAACAACTACAAATGTGCACTTAATTCACTAACGGTGTTACAAAAAAGATCAATTAGAATAATAAATAATGTTGGCTATAGAGAACATACAAACCCTTTATTTATTGAATCAAAAATATTCAAATTGAACGACTTGGTGCATTTGCAAACAGCTAAAAGTATGTACAAAGCGAACTATAACCTGCTACCCAAGAACATACAACAATTGTTCTCAACAAAAGAGGAGAACTATAACCTCAGAGGAAAATCTAATTTAAAACATTTGTGTGCAAGTACAACAGTTAAGACCTTTAGCATATCAGTTAAATTATGGAATGGATTAAGCAAGGAAGTCAAAAAAGTACTAATATGATCCAGTTTAAGAAACTGTTCTAACTACAAGTGTTTACAAAGTACAAAGAAGAAGAACCTTATAAACATATTGAACCTTATTTAAGAAAATAGGTAATCTAATTCATCTCATAGGTGAACCATCAATTACTTAACTATTTACGAGAACTTTAATTATTGTTTATTTATGTATTTAATAACTTAACTCATTGTATATTCATGTATTTATTTACTCATTTATCTATTCACTCTTGTGTTACAAATAGAGAACAAACAAATGGCATAAAACAGCTCTAAGGAAAGGGGTAGGATTAAATAAGGTCTGCTTCTTCCTACTCCTTTTCGGACATACTGTAATGAAACAACTGGAAACATGTGATGCATTACATTGTAATTGTATGCATGTTCGAAATAAACTGACACCAACCAACCAAGTTTGGTCATGCAAAGGGTATTAATTCACTGTTACTGAGGGTGAGAGATACCACGTTCCCCATGTGGATGTATGCTTGCTTACCTCGCACAAGATACTACTTTATAATACTACTTTTGATAATATCGCTAATAGTTGGTTGATATTCAAGTGATGTAAATGGAGTATTGTTGGCGGTTTTTGGATGATTACTTAGAGGGCTTTGTGGGCGGAATAGAAGAGCCCCTCGTGACTTATTTGTTGACTTTTGCTAACATTTATTTAGGAATGCATTAAAAAAAAAAAACATATTTGTTGTTGTCTTACAAAAGGGATTGTGAATAATAAACAGCACATCAATTTCCCATTTGTGCGTGTTTCCAGTCACATTTTTTTTATTAATATGTTGCTGGGATACCCATGATTTCAGCCTTTCAAAGCTTCTCTTCGACCACTATTTTTTGACCTCTGTGTTTGTCAAATCCTATAGTTACAGCCCTGGTGTGAAAGTGTGTGTGAATGTGTGAATGTGGAAATAGTGTCAAAGCGCTTTGAGTACCTTGAAAGTAGAAAATCACTATACAAGTACAACCCATTTACCATTTGAAGTAATATTCGTAGGATGGTTGTGCAGTTTGAACAATAAAGATCAATACTAATAATAATAATATTGTTACACATTGTTGTTTCTGCTTTGTTAACACAAGAAAAAAACGTAAATATAACTAAATCATAAAACTGACTTAACTGTTCAAAGAACTGTTTAAAACTCATTGATGTAAATTATGTTAGAAGATGAAAACAGAAAATGAACGGTTATGTTACTATCCATCCATCCATTTTCTACCGCTTGTCCCTCTTGGGGTCGCGGGGGGTGATGGAGCAGGGATCTCAGCTGCTTTCGGGCAGAAGGCAGGGTACACCCTGGACAAGTCGCCACCTCATCACAGTTATTATGTTACTAATTGGTATTAAATGAAAAAGGGGTAGGATTAAATGAGCTTTGCTTCTTCCTACTCGTTTTCGCACACAAAGAAATGAGAATGTGTGGATTGTATGATGTATTATATTATATCTGTATACATGTTCGAAATAAACTCAAACCATAAACATAACCAAGTCATGCCGGTCCCAACTCTCTCAGCCCTCATCTGCTCCGTTTGTTGACATAAGTAAGAAGTACGTTCCTAGGAACACTGAAATCAACGAGCCCAGGAAAGAAGTTTCACTGATGCTTAAAATGACCAAAATACAGTAAATATCATACATATTGTTATGAATGTGTGTTACTACATTCTTATAGCATGTATATAAATGTTGGAGGTTTTTGAAGTTGTTTTAGAGGGCTTTGAATGCAACATAGGTGACTCCCTGCAATGTTAGCCACTTCTTACAATCGTGTTTTTTTAATTATTTTTAGAATCCTAAAAAAAAGACATTTGTGTTCCTGTCTCTCATAAGGATTGTGAATGATAGGCATGATTCCAAAAAAGTGCAGTTCCCCTTTAAGGTGAGGTACCACTATATATCAAGTACATTTAATCATAATGCATCCTTTTGTGGTGGTATCTCTATATTCAACTTTCTTAAGGAAACATTTTTCTTTTAAAATATGTTTACATTTGTGTATTACTTTGATATAATAAAGGTTGCAATGTTATTAATACTACATTTTAGTTGTAGTTGGAAGGCATGTGCCTATCCAACATCAAAGCACCACCCTTGATCTTGTTTTCCTCCCCTTCCCTATATGTCATCTGCAATATCAAATTGAATTCCAGTCCTTAAACGCACTAGCGCCCCTCCCCGCGGTCATCTCGCCGCAAACTATAAATTCAGCATGGCACGTGCCTTCAGAGGGCGCAACACTTCTGCAACACACATCCCCCAAAATACTCCATTTTAATTGCACATTAAAGTCTCGCAAGGCCCCAGTAAAGCTGACCCACCCCAACCGGAGTCTCATTGGGAGCGTCTGAGTCTCACACATGGCTGCTGCTGCTACTACTGGATGGAACGCCAAAACAGGCGTGTTGTGTCTGTGCATGCATGCTACACTGCTCACAACACCGCTAATTAAATGACAGAAGTGAAGGGAATGGAGTGGCAAAATGAACACTAGGTTAGATAATGATTGTAGCTTGAGGACAATCATTTGGGAACGCTTTAATTGGTTCATCCATAACCCTGCTCTGCAGCTCAATAGGTGTCTTCATCAGCCATAACAAGACCCACCCGTTCACTTCAGCATTTGGTTACGAACTTGTAATATTTATGTATCTGCTTTGCACATGCCGAATATGCATGCATACTTAATTTGTATGCATCCATGCCCTGGAATTAGAAAGAGAGGTCGTGTCAACTTTATCCAGGTGGTCAAAAACGCTGTTTTCATTCTAGTTTACCCAGAAACTTCTGGAAAAATAGGACCCAAAAGTAAAAAAAAAAAAAAGAAAAAAGAAAAGAAATCAGTGTACATGTTTTAGATACAGAAATTAAACTCAATGTGACACAGTAAAATTGTGATGATAACCATGGATGACGACAACCAGAAAAGAAAACGGTGATGATAACCTTAGACAAGATCAGGATGCATTGTTAAAAAAAAACAAAGTATGACAATCTCAGAACCACAAAGACTTATTGTGCTCAGTAAAGTACAATGACAACCACAGAACCAGGGTCAGGTTGTTCTGTTAAAAAATAAAAAATAAAACAAATAAAAAGTGTGATGATAACCACAGAAAGAGTAAGGGTGCAAGGCTCCATTGTAAAATGAGACAACAACCACAGATCCACAAACAGAAATTTGTGCAAGGCCATAAATGTATGATGAAAACCATAGGACCAGAAACAGGACACAGGAAGGAGTTAAGATGCTCAGGAAAAGTGTGATGATAACAATAGACAAAGTTAGACTGCTTGGCAAATAACAGTATGGTGACAAACACAAAACTAGAAATGGAATTTAGTGTGATGATAAACTAGGATGACAACCGTAGAACCAGAAATGGAACGCAACACAGAACAGGGTCAGGTCTCTCTGTTTAAAAAAAAACAAAACAAAAACAGGGTGATAAACATAAAACTAAAAATGGAACTTATCCCACACAGTAAAGAGTCAAGATGCATTGTAAAAGTGTGACGATAACCATAGAACCAGACATTTAACTTGACACGACACAATAGAGTCAGGCTGCTTGGTGCAATATTGGCCATGCAATTAGATACATACACAAATTAATTGTACCAAGCAGATGTTAATAAATGTAGATAAATACACACATAAATGTATGTAATAATTCTAGCAATACTTCTAAAACCCCACCAGGTGACATAATGCCTCTGCTTAAACATCCCTATGCCTTCTACTAAGCCTTTAATGTATAAACTTTCTAGCGTGTAACGTTGTTACAACTGTCTTTTCTCATTGCTGGTGGGGCACGTCGCCCTCTGAGGTCACCCCTAGTATTACAGCCAGCTGTGGCACAATTAATCCCTCATTAGTGTCGGCAATAATGACTCTCACACCACCTTGCTTGCAGTCTTTTTCTCTCGGTCTGTCTCGCTCAAACCCCCCCCCCCCCCACTCCAACCCTCTACATCATCACCACCGCCGCCGCCGCCACCAGTGACACCCCGCTGGCAGGAAGCGCTCGCATTTCCCCAAAATAGTGAAAACAAACAACAATTAGCTTCCTGTTGACACAGTAAATGAAAGACTCGTCTGCAAATTAGTCCTCGCTAAATGGAGACTTTTACTGGAGGCGCGCCTTTAAGCATCTATACCTTTTAAATTGTTGACATACAACAGCACGAACTTTGCTATGGCATTTATGAATCCATTTACAGAATAACACTGGGCACCGAAACAGGAGTACAGACCACTTAGCATTCTGCAAACAAAAAAAGAATAAATAGGAATAAAATAATGTAAATCTACTCACCCTTTGATGACTGCGAGGCTCTTAACTCTGTGTTTCTGCAGGTATCAGCAAATTCAATGTAATGCTTTTTATTGCAATTTAAAAAGCATTAGATGAACTTGCTTTGAAATCATAAGACAAGCAGGTATTTATGGGTATTTATTCTTATAAGTTGACCACAGTTAAATTATGAATACATAATTTAACTGTGTTCAAATTATGTGTTCATAAGATACAATAATACTGATGGAAAGTAAACCTATGGGTATTTATTCTTATAATTTGACCACAGTTAAATTATGAATACATAACTTAACTGTGTTCAAATGATGTATTCATAAGATACAATAATACCGATGGAAAGTAAACCTTTTAAACGCATATTATTAATTACTGTAGTATTAATTGGAAGGTCGATAACTTAATTATTCTAAATAGAAAAAAAATGTATAATAAATAAAATTGACTTATCATTTGTGAGCAAAAATTGCATTTCAGTAAATATTAAACAGAAAAACTGAGTTGGGTGGTTTGTTTTGTTGTCTTTTTTGTTGCCAATTACAATCGTATGAATTTTTTAATTTGTGTGGCATTAATTTGTATGCTTTTGGATGCCATTCAAGGCTTTAATTTTTGCAAAATCCATTTAATTACTTTTAATGCATTTTAATGACCTGGAGAAACCCTGTGACTGTCATACAAGTATAAGCAATACAACTAAAATAAAGTCAAAAGGCATGTTATGTTAATTAGAGACTGTAAATCAGGGGTGTCCGATTGTAACAGTGACTATATTGTATATGAATATAAATGTATAACCGCTTCATGATGTTATTACACAATTGCCTACGCATTTGATTTTTTTTATATGTACAAATTGAATGATAGCGTGCTTTGAAATTATTAGACAAGCAGATATCTATGGGGATTTATTCTTATTTTAACAAAAAAAAATTTGGAATATATAATATTATAATTTGTTTGTTCCATGATTATATAATATTAAAGTTAAAAGAATGCAGTCCGAGCAATTTGTCTTTCATAATTGAAGGAGCAAATACATTTAGTTAGAAAGATTAAGTGCTTTTAGATGCACTTTATTTCAAGGACCATATTTAATAATGTAGCGGGCCAGATCTGGCCCCCGGGCCTTGAGTTTGAGACCCGTGCTATAAATTGTCCCTAGGCATGGACGTGCGTGTGAAAATGTGTCTTTATGTGATGTGCCCTGCGATTGGCTGGTACCCAGTTTAGGGTGTACCCTGCATCTCATCTAAAGTCAATTGAGATGCTTATCTGTGGCCCTATCGAGGCTAAGTGCTGTAAAAAATGAATGAAATAGTTTAAGAAAAAACGTTGGCTGTATATGTTCCTAAGAGGCACGTCCACTGCAGTGGACATTTGTGTTCTGCATAACAGACAATAGAAATATAGTTCAAAAGCAAATATCCTGCATGATCCCACACGCAGGATCCAACTCTGTTATTTTCCTGTGTTTAGTACTACTTCCTGTCCTGGTGCTCTTGTTTTGTCACTATTTCCTGTTTAGTCAACTTGCACCAATTTAACACCTACACATTTAAAAATGTATCAATTGGAGAACTGCTATATGCTACTCGGACAAACAACTTGTTAGCATTGCTGCACACATTGTACATACACTAACATGTTCTCACACGCCCTCATGTGTTTGAATACTACTTTCTTAAGCGAGTCAAGCATATAAGATGGCGCTGGCTACCTGCCAAAGTAGAGTTTTACCTTGCTCGTTAAAGTGTGCGCTTTCAGGTAAATGACTGCAGCATTGATAAACTGTAGTACTGTTGTGGAAAGCCAGCTCCCTTTGACAGTGCAAAACATTGCCCTGAGTTGACTGTCTTCTTAAGTTTAAAATGATTTAGGGCTGTAACGATTAATCGTATAATTGGATTAATCGATTACAAAAAGCTTTGATTTACAGTACAGGCCAAAAGTTTGGACAAATCTTCTCCTCATTCAATGCGTTTTCTTTATTTTCATGACTATTTACAATGTCGATTGTCACTCAAGGCATCAAAACTATGAATGAACACATGTGGAGTTATGTACTTAACAAAAAAAAGGTGAAATAACTAAAAAAAAAAAAACTGTTTTATATTCTAGTTTCTTCAAAATAGTCAACCTTTGCTCTGATTACTGCTTTGCAGACTCTTGGCATTCTCTCGATGAGCTAACTCCTTCAAGACTGTTGGAAAACCATTTCAGGTGACTACCTCTTGAAGTTCATCGAGAGATTGCCAAGAGAGTGCAAAGTAGTAATCAGAGCAAAGGGTGGCTATTTTGAAGAAACATGTTTTCAACTATTTCACCTTTTTTTGTTAAGTACATAACTCCACATGTGTTCATTCATAGTTGTGATGCCTTCAGTGACAATCTACAAAGTAAATAGTCTTGAAAATTACAAAAACGCCTTGACTGAGAATGTGTGTCCAAAATGTTGGCCTGGACTGTATATTCTGTTGCTTCGATTAATCAGTTTATAAACTGATAAAAATTGACCAAACTGAACTTTAAATACGCGCATGGCCACTGCAATACAGCGCACATGAGTTAATACACACCTGTTAAAAGTGCAATTTCAATGTTGATGATTGTGGTTATTGGGGAAAATAAAGAATAACGGTTATGGCAAGCAGAAAAAATATTATTTTAACTATTTCCCTAAAAATACACATTGAGACGTTACAGTGTGTTGTATCCGATTATTTGAACAGATTAATCGATTACCAAAATAATCGATAGCTGTCGTCCTAAAATGATCCCAAACTTTGGACAGCTTCCATCCTTTCTTTTGGGCCATTTCCTCTCCACTGCTTGCTAAACCACACATATCACGGCACCCACACCACTGCGTGCGGTCCCGATTTTATAAATTTTTATTAGTTACACTGATTAAACAATTAATCGAAGCAACATAATATAAATCGAAGCTTTTAACTAAGCGATTAATTGTCACGGGTCCATTAACATCACAAGCTATGATTGAGTTTGTGGCCTATAAATGTACATTGAAAACTTGTGTTTTCAATGCAGGTAAATTCGGAAAGGAGGAGTACAATTCAGGAACCCAAACTTATTCCATAAATTACATGGAGTGGATTTTTGATTGCGTGAAAGTAAATCTAAAACAGCTGAGATGGAGGATTGGAATGTTCTAGGAGGAATGGAGGTGTGGCTGATCTCACGCGTGACTTTCTGCTCCTGCTACATTTTGAGGATATAAGGTCAACGCGAATGCTGACTTTGATTAATCGTCTCTGTTTGCAAGCGTTAAAAACGCCATTTCAGCATCATCATCGTCATCATCATCATCATCATCATCAGCAGCAGCAGCAGCAAGAGCTATCCCCCGGCTCAGAGCGGCTGCTATCTGCTTAGGGAGCAGATGGGCGTAGAATAGAAGATTGCGTAGCTGAATTGTTTGTGAGGAAAGTCAAAATAGAACGCGTTCCGATCTGACACGTACCTTGGGAACAACGCTAGACGATTTTTGGGTATGATGCTGGCAAAGAACCGCAGATAATTTTGATGCATTTTTTTTCCCCTGAGGATATAATGTTTTTTAATGTGTTACCCCAACCCGAGAAGTGGTAATAGAAGTAGCAGAATAAAACCTTATTCAAATCCATTACCTCGATTAGAAATTAACCCTCAAGAAGTCCACCTCGTATTTATGTAACGAGGGCGGGAGGCACTATTTTTTTAAAGTAAAGCATTTTGTGCTACATTCTATATGTATAAAAAGTGCTAAACAAATAGTTTGATTTGATTAAAACACACACATTTGCAACTACTGCCAAAAAATGTCAGCTTTCCAAAAACTGCTATAAAAATACCATATACTGTTCTGTATTATGTTTGTAATAATGAGTTACCTCAACCCGAGAAGTGGCAATAGAAGTAGCAGAATAAAACCTATATTAAATCCATTACCTCGATTTGAAATTAACCCTCAAGAAGTCCACCTCTCATTTATGTAACAAGGGCGGAAGGCACTATTTTTTAAAGTAAAACACTTTGTGCTACATTCTATATGTATAAAAAGTGCTAAACAAATAGTTTAATTTGATTGAAACTCACACATTTGCAGCTACTGCCAAAAAATGTCAGCTTTCCAAAAACTGCAGTAAAAATACCATATACTGTTCTGTATTAATATGTTCCCACTTTAAAGAAGTCCATCTTTGTTTTAAAAAAAAAAAATTCACCCTATAAGTATGTTTACATTACTTACTGTAATATCACTTGTTGAAATCTATATTCTATGAAAAATGACAGGACATAACACTTTTTATAACATAACACATCATACAAAACATAGCATAAGACAATGTTGTTTTAAATAAATAAAAAAATTTAACTTTTTTTTTCAGCCCTAATGTTGGTTTTTGTGCTATTATTCCTAAATTGTCACCTGAGGTCCTAATGACAAAAAATGTCAGGTTCCTAAAAAAACTGCTGAAAATATATTTATTCAAATTTAATTTTCCAGTTGAAAAAAGTTAGTCTTTTAAAACTACTTCTACCTAAAATATGCCTCAATTACTAATCATAATAGTAACCATTTAAAGACCAGTGTATTTACAAGTTACCATGCATTGTTGTTGTAGGTTCTTAAGATTAGAAAAAAAAAAATCACACATGAGGTCTTAAAGACCAACAATGTCAATTTCCCAAAAACTGCTGCAAATATATTAGATATTTTTTTCCACTTGAAAGAAGTCACTCTTTTAAAACTACTTCACCTGCAATATACCTCAAATACTATATACATTAAAAGGGATATGATTATTTTGAAGGCCAGTATGTTCACATAAGTTACTATACACTATGCATATGCAAAAAAAAAAACGCTTGAAAGACTAAAAATGTCACCTTCCCCAAAATAGCTGTAAAAATATAATACATCAGTATTTTTTGCACTTTAAACAAGTACCACCATAATGACCAACATTAAAATACAGTAGCATAGTAGGCCTCAGTATTCATTAAAAACAAGGCAGATGGGTTATTTAAAAAGTATATTTGATATTTTTGGCCACTGTTAGGGATGTCCCGATCCGATATTTGGATCGGATCGGCCGCCGATATTTGCAAAAATGGGCATGAGAAAATGCCGATCCAGATCCAGTTTAAAAAAAACTCCGGTTCGTGTTTTCCAACGCACCGATTTAAATAATACATTCCACTTTTCTGCTGCTCCCTGAGTTCCGTTTGGCATTTTCCAGCACACCTTCAACACATCCACAAGTCTGTGAATTCTCATGCAGTTGCTTTTAGCTGCTGGCATTACACGACAGGCTCTTCTCACTCTTTCCTGTGTCTCCCTCTCACAGACAGCGAGCGCGGCTTCTTACACACGTCACATACTGTCACGACATACGTCACATACGTATACGTCCTCCCCGAGCAGAGAGGTAGCAGCATGGCTAACGTTAGCTGTGATGCTAGCGCAGCCGCTAAGGTGCGCGCCTGCTCAAGCGTCCTCTGCGCACGGTAAATCTATGCCACGCACAAAATCAAATAAAAAAATAAGGGCATAACAATTTTCGACACACTGACACGACAGAGAAAACAGTTTTCGTCATCATTGTTCAAATATTGTAACATCTATCGAGACGCTTATCTCCATTCGGTGCCACACGTCCACACCATCAAAAATGCCGAGGTAAACATTTCCAGATCAACACCGTATGAAAAAAATAGTGTTTTTTTTAGTTGTGATTTCCTTCTCTGCATGAAAGTTTAAAAGTAGCATATATTAATGCAGTATGAAGAAGAATGTTTTAATGTAGACACATAGAATCATCATACTGCTGTGATTATATGCATCAAGTGTTCATTCAAGGCTAAGGCAAAATATCGAGATATATATCGTGTATCGCGATATGGCCTTAAAATATCGCAATATTGAAAAAAGGCCATATCGCCCAGCCCTAGTTCAATGATGCCATTTCTGTTTGTCATGTATAATTTGGTCTATTTTGTGTTTATCCTTGAATAAACAGGTCAGTTTCTTGTTACCAACCATTGTGTATTATTCAAACTCACCTAATTCAGCTGGCTAGTTGTTATCAAGAGTACTAAAACCCTTTTCAACATGATTCTGACAACTAAGTAGGCTAAATAACTTTAATACATGCTCAAATAGGCCAGTATCGGATCGGAAGTGCAAAAACAATATCGGTATTGGATCGGAAGTGCAAAAACCTGGATCGGGACATCCCTAGCCACTGTAGTAACATTGCACAGAGTTTGAACAGTAACACTGTGTTTGAATACCGGAAATAAAAATATTGGTCTTTAATCAAGTGATTTATTTGGCATACCACTAGATGTAGCCCGTGTACCACAAGTGGTACAGGTACCACAGTTTGAAAATCCCTGCTGTCTATTACATATCAAATATTGTTCATATTCATGGATTTTTAACCATGGAAAAGGCCAGTATGTCTACATTTCAACACAAACAAACAGTAAAACAAAGTAAAATATAATGTTCTGTATGCTTTGAATAGGAAAAGTAGCACCATCAGGTGGAAGGATATGTAAAATACATCATTAAAAGCCAGTAGTTTAGGGAAAAAAATGCACAAAGTAATAAACATGGGATCAAAAAGGGTACTTTTGTTTTCATCTGGGCCTTTTTTGCCGTTAAGATCAAATGTGTCGAGTTGTGTGTTGCTTTGCCATTTAAGGAGGAAAGATGATTGAACTGAAAATTATATTTTTTTACTTTTATTCATTTGACACAAACCTGAATGTTTTTACATAGTTCAAATAAGGTAGCCTCCACTCAGTTCAAATATGTATTTGTTCAAGGTACAGTAATTGCCGTCAGATTTAATGTCGACAGATTTTCTGGCAAGGTGAGCAGATGGTTGGTGACAGATGCAGCAGAGAACATTAAGATTTGTGAACATTAAATGACATCAGTTTAATTAGATGTAAATCAATACAAATGTTCAATCATAGCGTTACTGAAATACTTTTGACTTGGTTTTTTTTCAAACAAATGTGTAAAACAACGTGGGTAACAGGAGCAAAAACTGGTCCCAGGTCAGTATTTATGGAGTGGTTGAGTAAAATACTGTAAGCTATTGTATTGATCATCAAGCAGAGAACACCATTTCTTGGCAAATGGCTTATCGATTCATAGTCTGTCGTCATAAATCAACGTCTGTTGTGTTTTTATCATTCACTAAAAGAGTAAAGTCCAATATAAATCATAAACTAGACATATGGAGTTGAAAAGTGCTATTTCTCCTGTGTTGAATGGGTATTTTATGGATGAAATGACAAAAATATATTCTGTGATATATAATAACAACAGTTCAATGCCCAAAACTATTCATATACTAATGTTATAGTGGATTACAATGTCCTTTTTTTTTTTTTAAACACATGTTTCCAGAATACTATAGAAAGGTGAAATATTGTTTTTCTTCAAACATTGTCAGATAAAATTAGGGGCATTAATAATATTTCACCATGTATTAAAAAATGCATTATATTATTCCAGCTTAATTATAGCAATGTTGATACGGTTGTTTTTGTCGTGCCCCCAGGATGCAGCGACAGCAGGCAAAGTGAAGGTAAAATGTATTTACCGGGTAATAACAAAAAAAAATTGAAACATTTGGAAAGTGCACAAAAAAGGCTAAACAATCACAAAAAGCATCGGGAAAGCAATGCAATGTGGCGGTACAAAGCACAATGATTCAGTCCTGTCCAGAGGACAGTACATACTGTAAAATGCATCCTGATTGGCAACCACAAACAGGTGTGTCCTGATTGCTAATCAGGGACAGGTGAGGGAGTCAGCACTAAGACAGGAGAACTGGTGTCAAAAAAGGACGCAAACAGGAAATAAAAACAAAAATAACAGCGCTGGGCAGGAAATAAAATAAAATAATAATTGTCATGAGCGATCATGACAAATGTAACAAATAAAAATATAAAAATGTACCTCAAAATGTGGGCAGATAATTAAATAGTTTTGTTTTTTACATGTATAGGGTTGACGTGGATATACAACATAAATCATATTTATTTGGCCGATGATAGCGATTTTCATTCTATTGTTATCCTGTGATCAGGGATGTGAAGGTATGAAAATGTTTTATCAGGGTTATTGTGACCAAAATTATCATCGGTTATCATTATTATTGAGGTATTTAAAAAAAAAATCAAAGACTACTTCTACTGAAATCTTTTAACCACGTTTTATTAAAATAACCACAAACAAATAATAAATAAATGATAAATGGGTTGTACTTGTATAGCGCTTTTCTACCTTCAAGGTACTCAAAGCGCTTTGACACTAAGGCTGCAGCTAACGATTATTTTTCTATCGATTAATCTATAGATTATTTTTTCGATTAATCGGTTAATCTATAGATTTTTTTTTTCCGATTAATCTATAGATTATTTTTCCTTTTACCGATTATTTTTTTTATTTAAAATGAAGATGAAAAAATAAATGTTGGCCAGTTTTTTCAAAAGGCATGACTTTTATATACAAAAAAAAAAGTATGGCCACTCAGTCAACATTGACAACAACATGACAAAATATTCTGTAACAATGTAAACATTTAAAACTTTTAACATTTAACAAAATTAAAAGTAGCTTATTTGCTTTTTAATGTGCAAATATAAAAGTAAACATCCAGTGCAAATCTTAATATTCTGCAATAGTATAAGCATTTCTAAAGTAAAAGTATTGCTTATTTTGCTTTAAAATGTGCAAAAATAAAGATAAACATCCAATACAAAAAAGTGCAAAACGAAATATTCTGTAACAGTGTAAACATTTCAACAAAAGTAAAAGTATTGCTTATTTTGCTTAATAACACAACAATGATAGTATGATTAAAGTGAAAGTTAATTGTTGGTTTGTACATAGTATATGTAACTGTTAATGTTGTAAAAGGTATTTGCACAACTAATTAACATTAGCGTTAAAGAGGAGCGCGTCTTTGTAAACACTGAACAGGCATGCCAAACGCGCCTCTCAGAGCGAAACAGTGTTTTAGTTTATGAATTTACAACGCAGATACAAATGACACATTCATGATTTTGTGTAATGATGACAATGTATACTCACGCGGACGATTGACTAGTTGATGGTGATGGCAAGAACGCTGTCGGGTGTTTTCTTTTCAAATGTTCCTTCATAGCCGTTGTGCTGCTATTATAGGCCATTTCCGCTCGACACAGTGTGCATACAACAACTGTCAAGTGTTTTGCTTTTTTCGCTGTGCTTATCCCACACTTGAAGGGATGTACCAATGCTGAATGTGGCTTCTGGATTTCACTCAAAAGACCAGACCGTAGTTACTTTTTCCTTTTATTTTCCTTTAGTTTGCAACAGTTTTTCCAACCAAGAAACAGATTATTTTTTCTTCTTTAGTCTTTTTAGCAGTCTTTAGCAGTGTTAATAGACTTTAGTTTCTTTAGCTGTCATTAGCTGTCTTTAGTAGCCTTTAGCTTCTTTAGTAGGTGAAAAACCTTTAAGGACAAAACACCACAAGATTAACATGCTGTAAAAAATCAATCAATTATCAATCCCATAATTTACAACTATTAATTAGCTATCAAACTCTTAACCATTAAACAAGTGCAAGAAAATGGACACATCTTTTCCCTTTAAGTTAAAACAGATTTTAAATAAATTGTCTCAACATAAATGCACCAAGATACATATAAAATACATTTAACACCAGAAACACAATAGATAAATGCAACAGAAAACCCAATATGCAAATACATAAATACCTAACCAATTAACCACCTATTTAGATACATATTTAAAATCCATATTCAATATAAATATATTATTAATTTAGCAGTGAAACACTCAATCTTAAACGCTGTCTACTGGTAGAAAAATGCCCCTTTTTCTACGCCCTCACCAACACAGTTAAATCCAACACTTTAAATTGAGCGACTTCACCCTTCTGATGAAGCAAACTGCTCCAACATTTATCAAACTAAGCAAAGAATATCAACACTAAACAACAGTTACATAACACACTGTGTGTATTTAGCCTCCAGACTAAGCACGCTACATGCACACAACCCCCCCTCCCATCTCACCAGCGCAACAGGTGCGCCACACCCACGAAGAGAAATATTAAATCTTACATACTTTTGGCACAACTCTGGGTTATCTGTAATGAACTAAACCTTTTTCCACTCTGCGCTGGCGTCTTTTGTACTCCTTGATTTGACACAGCGGTCTAATTACCGGGCTCGCGCACCAGCAGATGAGACAGGAGCGCGCCGCGTTATACCTGCGCGCGAACGTAAACTGATCGGCTCTGATTTTATAAGCCGACTGGCCGAAATAATGCCGAATTATATACATTTGTTTATTGAAATACTCCCACACTTTTGACGACTTTTGGCGTGCTTTTTTTCCCTCGCTCGCACCGCTCGCATCATCTGCTTTGCGCTCCGCCATGACGGCAGTGTGACGTAAATATGCGACGCGTCGAAGCATAAAAACGACGTCGACGTATTTATGTAACCGATGACGTCGACTACGTCGACGCGTCGTTTCAGCCTTATTTGACACTACTTCCACATTTACCCATTCACACACACATTCACACACCGATGGAGGGAGCTTCCATGCAAGGCGCTAACCAGCACCCATCAGGAGCAAGGGTGAAGTGTCTTGCTCAGGACACAACGGACATGACGAGGTTGGTACTAGGTGGGGATTGAACCAGGGACCCTCGGGTCGCGCACGGCCACTCTACAACACATTTAAAATGAATGTATGTACCTCAAGTAGAAAATTGAATATGCGTAAGAAATCAACACAAGCATTATAAACAAAGTAATACATCAGAAACAAAATAGCAACATAAATAAATAAAAATAAATGTGAAAATTGTGCAAGATGGCAACTTTTGGACATAAGACGTTACTGCACTTTTTGTCCATATAGATAAAAATAGTGTCCATGTATGAGATCTAGTCTTACACAGTTATGGCCAAAATAATCAAGATTATTTTAATCATTACTGAAATCACGATTATTAATCACGATTATTGATTATGTTAGTTGGGGTGGGGTGTGAACGCGACGCCATCATGTAATGTGAATGTCTAATAAAAAGGCTATCGTTATCCATATATTTAAAGATAAATATTTGTGGTTTTGTTCAATAATAGTATCAACGTGTCAGCTTGTTCTCATTACATAACCCCTTTATCTCTACTTTTACTTTTTGATTCATATGTACATGTGCATGTTGTATCAGGACAGTTACATTCGGACTTTGAACATAAATGTGTCGTATAAGAATTAACTATACACCATGAAACATTAACAAAACGCTATGTCACATGAATGGTTTTTAAAGTAACAATGTTGTGAAATGAAAAAAAAACACAAGTAATGCCGAAAAACATGGTGTTTATTTTTTTATATCAATATAAAACACAAAGCAGTTTGGTTAATGAAGATAACGTCTAATAAACAAGCTTTGTTCTTCAACAACAACCATGTGGTTCAGCGCAACAGTTTGCCCAACAAAAATAAACAGGAGTGATACCTCGCACATCTAATACACAATCTCTGTGTCTCACTGACAACACACCCTGCGTTCAATTCGATAAGATGACAAAACATTTAGCTAGTATTGATGTTATTGGAACACTGACAAAGTCAGCATTAAAATAAAGGACGAGTGATCATCCAGTAAACAAACTAAAGACTTCATAAACAAGTTGTGGCAATTAACGTTCACGACACATCGCCTGCTGCATGGTAACTCGGGACAAATGCATCTGTCTTCAATACTGTCTTCACTTGTCGTCTCTTAATAACAGCAGTGAAGTGAAACGAAGCAATTTGGCTCCGTTTACTCGGAGGGAACATCTCCAGAGCAAAGTCTGTGTATTTGCCGCTATTTTTTTTTCAAGCTTAACGGCGCTAGTGCGCATGCGTAGTTGATTCCGTTGCCAGGAAGTAACCGGTGTAAGCCTAAAAAAAAAAATGAAGTTTTTTCGGTAAATACAAATGGTATAACTAACCGTCTGGAATTTTACCGCAGTTTATCATTATACCGTTTACATCCCTAACTGTGATAATGCATGTTGACACATTCTAGCTGTGTACCGCAAATTTGATAGCAACAAGCCAACAACTGAGCTAACTATGTTTCTTACAAGTACCATTATCACTGGAGGACTAGAAGTAGCGGAATAGCTCAGTGGTTCTCAAATGGGGGTATGCTTACCCCGGGGGGTACTTGAAGGTATGCCAAGGGGTACGTGAGATTTTTTTTAAATATTCTAAAAATAGAAACAATTCAAAAATCCTTTATAAATATATTTATTGAATAATACTTCAACAAAATATGAATGCAAGTTCACAAACTGAACATCAAATCAAGTAGGCTATTCCATTCATTACCATAAACCCAGAGTTTCCCCCATGCCATGATGGTTTGACCCTCCCTAAAATGTCTGTCAAAAAGAACTGTGAAAAGAAATGCAACAATGCAATATTCAGTGTTGACAGCTAGCTTTTTTGTGGACATGTTCCATAAATATTGATGTTAAAGATTAATTTTTTGTGAAGAAATGTTTACAATTAAGTTCATGAATTCAGATGGATCTCTATTACAATCCCCAAAGAGGGCACTTTAAGTTGATGATTACTTCTATTTGTAGAAATCTTTATTTATATTTGAATCACTTGTTTATTTTTCAACAAGTTTTTAGTTATTTGTATATCTTTTTTTCCAAATAGTTCAAGAAAGACCACTACAAATGAGCAATATTTTGCACTGTTATGCAATTTAATAAATCAGAAACTGATGACATAGTGCTGTATTTTACTTCTGTATCTCTTTTTTTCAACCAAAAATGCTTTGCTTTGATTAGGGGGTACTTGAAATAAAAAAATGTTCATGGGGGTACATCACTGAAAAAAGGTTGAGAACCACTGGAATAGCTAATCATGTTAAACTACACACAGGAAGAGGATACAAAAAGCCAAGCTATGCTTGAGCTCCTAAACGTAAACACGGGTGGGCGATTGATACAAATATCGACAGTACCGATCAAGTATAGATAGTATCAGCATATGGGCAATACTACAGTGATTAGATCTGTATTTTTTTAGTATTATAAAACTTCATTTTGTTATGGTTTACAAACTCAGGAAATAGGTCCCTTGACAAATAGGGGCTTTAAGGGAAAAAAATCTAATGATTTAATTCAGAGGCATTAGTAGTTTGTGCTTCTTTTCTATTGACTTCATTTGCTTAAAATATTGTATGTTACGAAAAGGCAGTAAGGAAATAATTTAATTGATATAGTTACGTTGTTGTCCCGGGGAAGAACCACACGCTGAGCTAAACCTAGTGTTTGCATCAAACTCAACTACCTTTACCCTAAGGAAAATACAAGATTAATTACTTGAAGAAAAACATTTGTAGTGCAATAATGTTGATTGTCATTTATGTGTTAATATTTACTTCACTAACTGCTTCTTTGCTATAACTTTTCATATCATATTTGTTCATATAGTATTTGTACATAGCTGATGCTGTTCTGTTGTTGTTGTTTTTGTGGTTGTTATTGTTGTGTGAATGCTCTAAAGCAGTGGCCCCCAACCACCGGTCCGGGGACCGGTACCGGTCCGTGACACATTTACTACCGGGCCGCAGAGAAACATTAAATGACTTATAAACCACTGTATTTTCTCCGACTTAACTTTCGCCTGTCCCACTAGACACAAATATATGCTTGTTTATAGATGTACAATAAAACCCCTGTTAGGAAGTTGCCTTTTGTTATATTAGTTAGAACTTTGTGACATGATACAATGCACATTAATGAATATAGAAAATATAAATGTGATCTCATTGCAAAGAAACAGGCCCAGGGCTCCCACTAATTCAGCGTTATAGTGAGTTGTATTTTTCATGCACTTATTTTTGCTTTATTAAATCTGGCACAAGTGGAAACCTGGGCCATGAAAATAATGTCTATATTAAACCGGACCATGGTGCAAAGAAGGTTGGGGACCATTGCTCTAAAGCAGGGGTCTCCAAACTACGGCCCGTGGGCCGGATCCCGCCCCCCAGCATCCAAAATCCGGCCCACAGGATTCCCAAGTTTAAAAAAAAGTTGTTTTTTGGGGGGGTTTTTTTAGTCTTTTCTTTCTAATCCATTTTCTACCGCTTGTTACTCTTGGAATCTCCTAGCCGCTCAGGCAAATCATATTGTCTAAAAATGAATTTTCCCATCGATAACGTGACAATGTTAAATGTTGATGAAATAAAACATCTTTTATTACCAGATGCAACCTATGCTTGAAAGAGAAACTGTTTATTATATACCGTCCAGACCTGTCATCCCTCAACAAGCGCAGCGAAATTGTATCAGCATGCCGTCACAGACGGAAACACCACGCCCCTACGCCAGCCTGTACCTACCCACTCTGTGCCCTATATAAACCATGGTATGTGAATGCTTCTATTAAAATCTCCTGATGATTGAGGGAACCCCTCATGAAACAGGCCTGTAGAGATGAAGTAGTCTTGTGATTTTTTCCCACACATACATATATTGCGCTCTACCACGGTATCGAGCACTATTTTTTGGATAATCTTATTAAGACATACACACATATACAGGTAAAAGCCAGTAAATTAGAATATTTTGAAAAACTTGATTTATTTCAGTAATTGCATTCAAAAAGTGTAACTTGTACATTATATTTATTCATTGCACACAGACTGATGCATTCAAATGTTTATTTCATTTAATTTTGATGATTTGAAGTGGCAACAAATGAAAATCCAAAATTCCGTGTGTCACAAAATTAGAATATTACTTAAGGCTAATACAAAAAAGGGATTTTTAGAAATGTTGGCCAACTGAAAAGTATGAAAATGAAAAATATGAGCATGTACAATACTCAATACTTGGTTGGAGCTCCTTTTGCCTCAATTACTGCGTTAATGCGGCGTGGCATGGAGTCGATGAGTTTCTGGCACTGCTCAGGTGTTATGAGAGCCCAGGTTGCTCTGATAGTGGCCTTCAACTCTTCTGCGTTTTTGGGTCTGGCATTCTGCATCTTCCTTTTCACAATACCCCACAGATTTTCTATGGGGCTAAGGTCAGGGGAGTTGGCGGGCCAATTTAGAACAGAAATACCATGGTCCGTAAACCAGGCACGGGTAGATTTTGCGCTGTGTGCAGGCGCCAAGTCCTGTTGGAACTTGAAATCTCCATCTCCATAGAGCAGGTCAGCAGCAGGAAGCATGAAGTGCTCTAAAACTTGCTGGTAGACGGCTGCGTTGACCCTGGATCTCAGGAAACAGAGTGGACCGACACCAGCAGATGACATGGCACCCCAAACCATCACTGATGGTGGAAACTTTACACTAGACTTCAGGCAACGTGGATCCTGTGCCTCTCCTGTCTTCCTCCAGACTCTGGGACCTCGATTTCCAAAGGAAATGCAAAATTTGCTTTCGTCAGAAAACATGACTTTGGACCACTCAGCAGCAGTCCAGCTCTTTTTTTCCTTAGCCCAGGTGGACGCTTTTCGCGCTGTTTCTTGGTCAACAGTGGCTTGACACGAGGTATGCGGCAGTTGAAACCCATGTCTTTCAAGCGTGTCTTGGTGGTGGATCTTGAAGCACTGACTCCAGCAGCTGTCCACTCCTTCTGAATCTCCCCCACATTTTTGAATGGGGTTTTTTTCACAATCTTGACCAGGGCGCGGTGATCCCTATCGCTTGTACACTTTTTCTGACCACAGTTTTTCCTTCCCTTTGCCTCTCCATTAATGTGTTTGGACACAGAGCTCTGAGAACAGCCAGCCTCTTCAGCAATAACCTTTTGTGTCTTTCCCTCCTTGTGCAATGTGTCGATGGTTGCCTTTTGGACAGCTGTCAAATCTGAAGTCTTCCCCATGTTTGTGTAGGCTTCAGAACTGGACTGAGAGACCATTTAAAGCCCTTTGCAGGTGTTTTGAGTTAATCAGCTGATTAGTTTGTGGCACCAGGTGTCTTCAAAATTTAACCCTTACACAATATTCTAATTTTGTGACACACGGAATTTTGGATTTTCATTTGTTGCCACTTCAAATCATCAAAATTAAATGAAATAAACATTTGAATGCATCAGTCTGTGTGCAATGAATAAATATAATGTACAAGTTACACCTTTTGAATGCAATTACTGAAATAAATCAAGTTTTTCAAAATATTCTAATTTACTGGCTTTTACCTATATATATATATATATATATATATATATATATATATATATATATATATATACACACAGCCTGGCCCCCGGCCAAATTTTTTTAACCCAATGCGGTCCCCGAGTCAAAAAGTTTGGGGACCCCTGCTCTAAAGCATTCAACCATATGGTTTTCTACACCAAAATTCATCTATTTATTAAACTTCTTCAACTTCTTCTTCTTCTCCAGAATTTGGTGCACTCTACCTTCCACATTTTTCATCCGATTCAAACCGTTCCAACTTCAATCTGTTCAGCCTATTCAGGAATCGCGGGCTTTCTCTTGACAAATTCCAAAAATTCCCAGATTTCCCAGAATTCCAGGTTTTCCGGGACATTTTTCCCATTCAAAACAAAATGGCCATTTTTCAAACATCCACCATTTCCACATTTTTCAACCGATTCAAACCATTCTACCTAACACATTCCACCATCCTGGAAATTCAAACTACTTTTTTTTTCAAGTTCAAAAAAATTCCAGGATTTTCCAGAATTCCTGGTTTTCCAAAGCCCTATTATCACCCTTTTTTCTGGCGAATACTCCTTCCACGTTTTTCAACACATTTCAACTGTTCCACCGTCAAAACATTCCTCTTAATCAGGACAAAAAACATAGTTGTTTTATGAACCGGAAAATTCCAGAGTTTCCCGAAATTCCAGGAATTCCGTAATACCATTTCTCAATTCAACATGTTGCTACTTCAACATTTCTCGACCGATTTGAAAAATTCCAACACCGACCATTTCAACTCATTCAGACCATTCAAGTTGTTTCCCATTTTCTACAAAAATCTCCGCTTTGTCCAAAATGTTAGGGAAATTCCCATTGAAATCAATGGGACATTCTTCAAAGTTCCACAACTCCAGCATTTTTCATCTGATTCAAACTGTTCCAACTTCAAAATATTCAGCCTGTTTGGGAATTGTGTGCTCTACTTCACCAAATCTAAAAAAAATTCCAGGATTTCAGTTCAACTTCAGCATTGGAGCATTCACACCCAATTCCTTAATTCGGGGATTGCCTCATCTAATTGTGTTTGTTGTCTCTCTGTCTTATTAAAGTTAAAGTTAAAGTTAAAGTACCAATGATTGTCACACACACACACTAGGTGTGGCGAAATTATTCTCTGCATTTGACCCATCACCCTTGATCACCCCCTGGGAGGTGAGGGGAGCAGTGGGCAGCAGCGGTGGCTGCGCCCGGGAATCATTTTGGTGATTTAACCCCCAATTCCAACCCTTGATGCTGAGTGCCAAGAAGGGAGGTAATGGGTCCCATTTTTATAGTCTTGGTATGACTCGGCCGGGATTTGAACTACCAACCTACCGATCTCAGGACGGACACTCTAACCACTAGGCCACCGCTTTTATCCCCCCCGTCTTTATTTTTTCTTCCTTTTTTTATATAAATCCATTTAATGAAGTCAAATACAAATAAGGCAACAAGAGAAGTATCTCACACTTATCTTTTGTAAAGTAAATCTGTACAGCAAACATGGGCATCTATATCAACAATATGATTTGTCTGAATAGCTGGACAGTACAAAAAAGAAAAGAAAAGAAAACCAACATGAGGGAAATGTGGCTTCCCTAAGAAACATAGCAATGGAGGTACACTCAAGAACATTTTCCATGTGACAATGTCTTAAACTTAAGTGACCATTTGAGGGTTAGAGACAAGATGGCTGCCAAGCAGGTAACAATATGAGAGAGTAATATGAGGATACAACTTACCAGTGGAAGCAGTTGTTAGCATTCATGCTGAAATTTAACCAAGTTGGCTGTTGAAATACATGATGTGTTGTATATTAAATAGTTTGCTGCTCCAAGACGCTTTACTTTCTGTCCAAACTAATAGGTGTGTCTCAATTAATTGCTTCCCTCCACTTCCTGTTTCTGTTTTTTGACTTTCTGGTTCATCTTCTTCATTCTTTTATAACTTTAAAAAATATATATTTGTGTTTTTGTTTGTTTGTTTTTTAAATGAAATCAAGTACAGTAAGAGGTAAAAATAAACTATTTTATTTGTATTCAAAACATATTTTGTGAAAAGTGTTAAATAATTGGCAATAATCGGACCGTTAACATGAGTGAAATAAGTCATAGTAAACTAATAATAAACATTGCATATTTTTATAATTTGTAATATTATTTAGCGGTAGTAGTATAAACAACCTCCTAAGTTATTTCCAATATATAATTTAGTTCTTTCTTTTAGCTTTTTCATACAGAAAAAGATGACACCTTATAAAAAAAAAACGTAGTTCCCTGCAACTCATTCCTTTCTAAATGCAACAGATTTAAAAGACCATTAAATTTGAAAATATTATTTAAAATAAATGTATGTTTAATCTATTATATATATCTATATCATTTGTTTTATTTTATTTTTTAATTTTGAAGTTGTTGAAAGTAAAATAAAGGTAGATGCAAATCAAATACTGTAGAATTTAATGTTTTGTACTCACACAGCAAAGTTGCTGTTTTTTCAAAACAAACAAGCTTATTGTTTTAATGAAAACAATAATGATGATAAAAAGTCTCGATTTAGTCAACTTATTTTCAAATTGTTTGTATTTTTTAATATTCATGTTATTAAACTTGAAATATAACGTAATTCCCTGCAGCCCATTACTTTGGGCCCATGCAACAATTTTGTGATAGTGGAACATTTGTAATATTATATTCATAGCAGTAGTGCTAGTAGTATACATAACTACACCAACTTCATTTCTATTTACAGTATGTAATTTAGTTATTCATTTTAGCTTTAACAAATAGGTTATGAAAATGACACCTTGTTCCAAAGTGTCAAACGCTAGACCTGGGGCCAGTACTGGCCCGCCACATCATTTAATGTGGCCCGGCCAAAACCTGGAAATAATGGGTCAATAAAATATTTCATATTTCAAACTAAATGTATTTTTTCTTGCCATTTTGACAGAATAAATGATCTACAGAAATTGCATGTCTTTATGAACTTGAACATGATCTGATCATGCAACACAATAAGTTGCATGATATTTTCTTGTGAAAATAAAAACAAATACTTAAAAATCTGCTTGTCACCTTGACTTGGGATTTTAAAGCAAGTTCTCCATCAATTTGAGTGTTAAAAAATATATGATTATGTAATGTAATGAATATGATTGTGTAATATCATGATGTGATTATACATTTATGTTCATATATATTCACTGCTACAAGCGGCCCTGTGAAGGCAGCCATAACTGTGATGCGGCCCTTAATGAAAACAAGTTTGACACCCCTGCCTTAGTCTTTTCAATTTAAAAACATTTTTTGATGATTAAAGTGTTTTTAATAAATTATGTTATCATTTAGAATTAAACAAAGTAGTTTTTAAGTTGTTGGAAGTGAAATAAAGTTATAGGCAAAGCAAATACTGCAGAATAGCAAATCCGGGTTATTTCTTTCAAAACAAACAAGCTCAGTTGGCAATGACTTGGGATTTATTTGACTAAAAACAAAACAATAAAAAAAAAGAGACAAATTAGTCAACTTATTTTAAAATTATTTGTACTTATTTGTAGTATTTTACTATACATATTATTACATTTGAAAAATAACCATATTTCCTGCAGCTCGTTCCATCCTCCATGCGACATATTGTGTGTCGGTACAAATACATCATGTTCTGGTGCAGACAGATAAGAATGGCCGGATTAAACCAGTGAATAGGATCCTTGCCCGCGAGGTAAAAATACAATTGTTAAATGTTTGCATCATTTTAATTAAAGGCAGCAAAATAAAATGGGGATTATGTTCGCCGCGTGTATTTTCCACCTGCTGCATAATTCCCATATTCAACCATGGCCTCTATGCGTGTGCCTTTAAACGACCACCGGCTTTCATTGGATCGGTGGCCAAACACGACCGGTCGCCTTGGGGTTGTCCAAACATGGCGACTTTGCGCGGCACGACTGGCACCTCTCCAGGCCGTGAGGGTAGCAGACCTGGCAGCGCAGCTCGCTGATGGACTCGTTGAAGCGGTTGGCCAGCATGGACAGCTTGCTGCCGTGACACAGTGAGCACGGGGCGAGGCCCGAGCCGTCGCAATGCTGGCATCTGGCCGCTTCCTGGAGAACAAACACACGGGGGAGCACTTTTGGTAAAGAGAAGTGCCATAATTTGAAGAAGAAGAAGAAGTAGTACAGTCAGACATAAACAAGATTTTGTTTGTCGCCCTATTTACTATAAATAGTCACGTAAAAAAACTACATTGACAACCACAATTTAATCCGATATATACAGTACAGGCCAAAAGTTTGGACACACCTTCTCCTCATTCAATGCATTTTCTTTATTTTCATGACTATTTACATTGTCGATTGTCACTGAAGGCATCAAAACTATGAATGAACACATGTGGGGTTATGTACTTGACAAAAAAAGGTGAAATACTTGAAAACATATTTTGTATTCTAGTTTCTTCAAAATAGCCCCCCTTTGCTCTGATTACTTCTTTGCACACTCTTGGATTTCTCTCGATGAGCTGTGAAGTGAAAACCATTTCAGGTGACTACCTCTTGAAGCTCATCGAGAGAATGCCAAGAGTGTGCAAAGAAGTAATCAGAGCACAAGATGGCTATTTTGAATAAACTAGAATATAAAACATGTTTTCAGTTATTTCACCTTTTTTTTTGTTAAGTACATAACTCCACATGTGTTCATTCATAGTTTTGATGCCTTCAGTGACAATCTACAATGTAAATAGTCATGAAAATAAAGAACACACATTGAATGAGAAGGTGTGTCCAAATGTTTGGCCTGTACTGTATTCAATAGTTGTGCTTATATTCAAGATAATGTACAAAGTTAAAAAAAAAAATTAAAAAGTAAGTTTTTAGGTCAAAAGGGAAATGTGTGAGGTATCGTGAAGCCTATTCAAAACTGCTATATGCCACGTCAACATTAATTGGGAAAATAAACAAAAGACAATAAATGGGAAAAATACAATGTTCTTCAAACATTATATGTTTAGGGAAAAGATTCTTCTATGATAAAAACTTTACAATGCGGCCCGTTTTGTAAATACAGCTGTAAATCTGTCACCATGATGGGCGTCGGAAGCAATGCTAAATTAGCAATTATCACTACGGGCTTTTGAATGGACGAGGTCGTAACGCTTTTAAACTGAACTAAAAATATTACAATAGGCCACGGATGAATAAAAGTTTTGCCGACACAAAATATGATTGCATCCATGAGACGATTGAGTGTGGCCACAAAACAACGGCACAGAGCGTTTATGCCAGGGGCCGGCCCTAAGTGCAGTAGTTATGACACTTAAATGTTTTATCTCTCTTCCATCTCGAGACGCGTGATTCGTGAAGAGTTGAGGGGACGTCAGTTGCTAAGAGTGGTCGCCGTCCATAAATCAGCCATAAATCATAACAGAATATACTGGAAGTCCCATTTAGATAACTCTTACATTACTGTACAACTATCTCTGATTCACTTAATTGGCCAAAAGCATCATATAAATACTCCTTACTTTGACAGAGCAGGCACTGAAGAAAAACTATGAACAGACGACAAATACACCGCAATGATTGACAGCACGTAGTATGTGTCACCATCTTCCATGACAGTTTTGGACTTGTGTTTGTTTTCCTTTGCTTGGTGTTATTTCTGGTTCAGCGGCTCTTGTTTTCTTGTTTCCACATTGTTGCCTCCCTCACTGGTCCCTGATTGGCAATCAAGAAACACCAGTGCCTGGTTTCTAGTCAGGATGATTTATATACCGTCCAGATCATTGTGTAGTGGCTACGCTACTGAGACGGGTGTTTTTTTGCTATCACAACAAGTGAAGTGTCTTGTGCACTCTCTAGCTGCATTATATTTTTGTGTTAATAAATAAATGTTTTACCTGCACGCCACCTGCTGCCTCTGCATATTGGGGTAATTTTGCAAAACAATGCTGCCAGCTTGTGAAAGCAAGTAGCTGTTATTTGCGCCGGCGTCAGGTTTTTACAGCTAGAGAGACCATTCCATTAGGAATGCGGTTGTAAACCAAAGAAAAGAAAATGTTGGGTTCTGGTGGTGTTCTCACTATGTGGAAAGGACAGGAAGAGTGCAGGTAAGAGTCTTTAAATCCAGTAAGGCAAAATACAAGCAGCGTTGTGCTGCTGGGAAGCGCACGGGAAACTCAAAACAAACGTGACCAAGCGAAAGTTAGCACAAGGCTAGCATGGGAAAGCTATTTTAGCATAGCATGAAACAAACGCAACTTGTCGCCTCGATCGAACCTTGATCCAGCAAAGACTGGCTGGGTGAAACGGGTATAAGAAAAGGGAGTGATTGGAGGCAGAAGCAGGCGTGGAAACCGGTGTGTCGAGATCAGTGCACCTAGCAACAAGAAAGGAGCATTGAAAACACGAACCATAGGGAGAATCATTACAACACAAAACAAGAAGGTAATGACAGTAAAATTAAAAACAAGAGAAAGCTAATTTCACCCTGGTTAAATCGCTGCCCTTCGCAGAATTAATTTGGAGGTACCCGCCTGCCATTAAATTCTTTCACAGTTTCTATTTGTGTGAAACGATTGTTATTAATTTTTAATTGTCTTTATTTTAGCTGTTATTTTATGTTTGTCAATTATATTTATTCATATATTTTATACAACTGTACTACAGGTATATTAGATGCCGTTTTAAGAGGTATGTCCAGATTGGACCTATTGATGAATTACCATGAATTGATTAACTTATTGGGGTGCTACCATTTAGTGGTCAATTGTACGGAATATGTACTGTACTGTGCAATCTACTAACAAAAGTTTCAATCAATCAATCAATGATTTCTGAGTAACCCAAAAAGGAAATAACAGTGTACTTTTTTCAAATGTATTTCTGCCGAATCAGCTATAAATTCCTGTTTCCAGCAGTTTTACCACCGCGACAGAAGGCCACTGTAGAGCACGCCACATTTTTTCCGACTTGCCCAGAGGCTCGACGATGCCTCTGCATAATTTATGTCACCATAAGTAGCCCGTGTAGTCCACATTGTCTTCCTAAAAAATATATATATTATATATATATATATATATATATATCTGCAAACACTGTGCCGTGTGCTCTGAACACAAAAGAAGATTAACTACCGGACTTGTGTGCAGGCGAGACAAAGAAGAGAGAGGGAAGGGATTGCCAATTTGTAGAAGAAAAAAAATGAGATGAACTTTCTTTTTTTTTTGCACTTGTGAGTGGGTGGGGAGTGCTGCAAAAAACATTGCAAGGGATGTGAGGGTGAGAGAATAAGCAGCCCTGTGTGAGCAGTTTGACATTATGGGATGTAACGCGGTGTGTAATCTCTTTAGAGGGAACATGATTGAGAGAGCGGTCAAGAAAAGAACACGCTACTAAATACTGCTAGCACCCTGCTGAGAATACTCGTGGGCAAGGATCGTTACCTCCACCTGTTTCTGCTCCCCTTCCTGTGTACTAAGAACTTTAGGTCGCCTCCTGCTCACGCGCTCACGAGCCTGCGTGTAGCCCTCCGAGACCACTGGAGGCGCCGTGTAGTGGCGCACCATTTCAGCCTTCTTCATTGGTGCTCGTATAACGCGCAGGTTGCTGGTGTAGATGATGATCTTTCCGAAGTCCAACACCGACGACTGAAGGGGGAGAACAGAATACAGGGATAAATTATATATTTTTGTATTTAATGCAGAGCAGGGATTTCCTGGTCAGACCCGAGTTTGCGAATCGAAGAGCTATGTGGTGTGGCTTGCATATTGTCGTCGTCAAATGGGAACTCACGTGGCGCCATGTTGGTTTGTAATAAGCACAAAGGAACATATTTTTAATTTTAATTAGCAAAAATCTGCAGGGCAAACATAGTTTTGGTTACACTTTTGATTTATATTTATTGTATTTATATATATTATATCTATTATACTATGGTTACAGTTTTAATTTAATTTTCCGCTTTGTTCGCGACAGACAAAAATTCAGTAAATAGCCATAAATAAAACAAGAAAAAATATTCTAAAATAGATTAAAATAATAAGTGAGAAATATGCAATATGAAATCAATACAATTTACAGTTATCAAATAATAATGGGTATGGTTTTAATTTATTAAATTAAATGACCCCAAAAGGGACAAGCTTTAGGACATGGGCGGATGGATGGATGGATTACCATTTTAAATATTTAATTTATATTGTGAATAAAAATGTATATTTAATTAAATACTATATTTCTAATATACATTTACATACATTTAAAAATATACATCGTAGTTTTTTATTTTAATGAATTGTAATGTAAATATAACCATATTAAAAAATGTTAAAAGTAGTTAAAATAAAACAATTAAACATTTCATCCTGGTTAAATAATAATATTATTCATATATATATATATATATATATATATATATATATATATATATGTTAAATTATATAATAGTTGTATCATTATTTTGGCTATAATAATGTAAAATATAAATATTTATGACAATAAAAGAAAAGTAGTTTTTTCTGATGAAAAAATAACCTGGAGATACATCCTTTTTTTATGAATATATTTGTAATATTTGATGTAAATTAAAAATGTGATTTATACAATTAAGTAATTGTATAAAAAGTGATTTTGTTTATTGGAAAACTTTTTTTTCAATTCAATTTATTATATTGTAAGTTCAAGGTAATAAACTTGATCTATAAACATATTTTGAGTAATGTATTCAATGATATAAAAATAAATATATAATAATTTGTATAATGTAAATCATTTATAACATGATCCATTTATTATATTTTTATTGTAACTTTAGATACAAAAACATTATCTACGAACATTATATTAGTAATTTATCACATTTATTTAAGTATTTAGTTTAATGAAAATGTTAATTGAAATAATTCAACTATTAACAAATATTTATAAAATGTATCAAACTAATTCCACATGTAATAACGGAAGCAAATAAATATATAATAAATGTATAATACGAAAACATAATTTACGAACATTATTTTAGTAATTTATTACATTTATTTAATGATTTTGTGTAATGAAAATATTTAAATAATTAACAAATATATACAATTTATCAAATTAATTCCATAAATAAATATATAATAAATGGTTACAGATATATTTGTTTGTTTCATTTATTAATTGTTGTTTCGTAATTACCTAATTAGCCGGGATAAATCACAATGTTTGTGAAGCGGTGTTCAAATATAGTTCCTTGCATTACACAGAAACTTTGCATTTAGAGGTTTGGAGGGGTTAGTAGGTCAGGTGGGCATCAGCAGACTCCGAAAACAACACCTTTTTATGACTTATCGCTAACATTTATTTCATTTGTATCTGCTATGGTGCAGATAAACGCAGCAATATACATTTTTCTTTCCAAACATGGAGAAATGGCAATCAGATAAGGAGCATATTGTGCTCAGCAGGAATGTGAGTCTGTGAACTCTGAACGGCCTCCACAAGAAAACACCATCCTTAAATCCACATTGCTGTCCTTCGCTGATAAAGGCGATAACTTTCTGTGGGGCGTCTGAGACGGAGCGTGGCTGTGCGTGAGGGAATGAGGTTGACACTAAGCCAGCGGGCGACGTGGTTGACCTCCCTCTAATGAAGCCGCTGTCATGGAAGTGTCCATGTCCTGTCACATGGGCAATTTGCTGCTTGTTTGACTGTTAATTGTTTGCAGCCAAAGCTACTTTTTAATACTTTTTGCATTTCTCTTTGAAGTCTTATTCATAGCCTTCTTCTGTGAGCTTCTTTAAGAAACCCGACAGCAGATAATGTTGTTATTGTGTTGTGTCTGTTTTAGGCAAGTCTATGTGGGACTAAAAAAATACAACTTTATACAAAAGGGACTATTATGATTCTTTCCATATTCTCTACATATACAGTGCATCCGGAAAATATTCACGGCGATTCAGTTTTTCCACATGTTGTTATGTTACAGCTTTATTCCTAAATGGAATATTTCCATTTGTGTCCTAAAATTCTACAGACAATACCACATAATGACAAGGCAAAAATTTATTTTTTAATTCTTTTAATTTTGCAAATTAAAAGCCTCAAGTCTTTTTGAATACAATGTGATTGTTTTAGTTTTTACTTTGAATACTTTTGCACATTTAAAAAAAAAAAACATTTCTAACATTGTCATTATGGGGTATTGTCTGTAGAAATTTGAGGACAAAATGAATTTATTCCAAAAAGTGAAGCGCTGTCAATACTCAACGGATGCACACACACACATACATGTATACATTATATATATTTATATACATGTATAATGTGTCATGCACTGACTGTGACAATACCGACACACCAACAGTTGTTGTTATATTATCTTACGCGGGCCAACTATAAATGCAATTTTGTAAATGAAATAAGCTGCTGTTCTAAATGTGTCCACTGGATGTCGCAATAGCAATTTAATCGTAAACATCACACTGTTTATGTCACGGCGGGGGGTCGCATCTTACTGCGAGGATGTTCCTCCCAGATGCACACGGACAACGCCAGACGACAGCGGAGTAGGGGATGATTTATTGCTCATAAATCAAACACCGTAGATACAAACAGACAAAAACTAAACTAAAGGGATGCGTGCCGATCGCACGGGAAGCTAAGGTAACCACTTAGCACAGGAATCATAGAAGCTAAGGTAACCATTTAGCACAGGAATCATAGAAGCTAAGGTAACAACTTAGCACAGGAATCATAAACTCGGAAACCAGAATACTGACGTAACTGTTGCAAATGCAAACAATGAAGCGAGAGAGGTGAATAAATAGCTCTCTGATTAGTGGTCGACAACAGGTGAGCGTGCCGACCACTAACCAGAGGCAGATGAACCCAATTAATCCCCATGGAAACTAAAACAAACCCAGAGGTGCACAAACAGGAACTAAGGGAGTCCAAAACTAACAGAAAATGACAAAACATGATCCGGGCCACGGATAATGACAGTTTAAAGATGACGTGTTAGCTGACTTTAAGCGCCCTCTGGATTGGCTGCAGCTAGTCCAATCAGCGCAGGTGCAAGCAATCAGCTGCTGCTGTTGTGGCTGGCAGCAGATGGCGGCAGACTGATGCGGTATGGATGTGCAATACCTTCATTGTAAATGATCCACTCGACGGATAAAATAACGAAATGGTCAGATGCAAAGACTTAAGTCAACATGACCATCATTTTTGTAGTAGTTGGAGTTCTATGCAGCGCTCACAATTGACGGCGCGATGCGCACCCTGAACTACATTGCAAAAATGTGTGTTACTTTATACATTTGTAGTTTGTTCGGTTTTATTTAATGTGTAAATTTAACATGTTCACATTGGTTAAGTTCAGTGGTGTGCCGTCAGGGCTAGGAAGACCTTCTCTGCTGGCCTAAAATAACCAGAAATCATGATCATAATTAAAGATAAAAGTAATTTTTTATTTACTTTCCCTAAATATCTAAAATTATTCATATTCTCTTCATGTCATATTGTGCTCTTTCAGTGCTGTTGTTTTTAGGTTAGAGTTATTATCCAATCAGAATTCAGCTAGCTTATGTTGCCATGCTGTACGAAGTCTGCCCGGGGCCTTCAGAATCAACAATGCGGGTGTCTGTGCACCGTAAGTGAACGGACACATACAGTTGATAGATAATTGTGATAGCCATTCAGATCACAAGTTGTTGTCATTAAGGCCTTCTAGCTGGCCTCATGTTGAACGTGACATTTACGCGTCATATGATTGGATACTCACTCGTTTGAGCCGTGGCGTTGCTATGCAGATCAGATCAGTAGAGCCATACCCAGGACCATTAGCGGAATAATTTAATTATTAAATTCATCCGATGATCGTAAATGAATCAAAGTTAATTTTATTTTTAATTTACTTTCCATAGATATATAAAAGTATACATCATATTCTCTTCATGCCGGGCTTCAATGTTGCTTGTTTTTACGTTAGAGCTTTTATCCAATTAGAAGTCCGCTGGCTTGTTGCCAGAGCTTTATGAATTTAGCCGTAGCCTTCTGAATCAACATAGTGTAATCGAACAGAACACATACAGTTGATAGACAGTTGCGATAGCCAATCAGATCACAAGTTGTTGACAGTAGCCTATCAAGGTAGCCTGATGTTAACGAGACTAGGATTGGATACTCACTTGTTTCTGCCACTGAAAAACTAACCCAAATTCATACATGGAAAATGATGAGATAAGAAAGTCAAAATCATGAGATAAAAAGTTCTAATTATGAATTAAATGATAAATAAATATTAATTCATTTAATTATGAATTAGAAAGTTATAATGTGATAACAAAGTCAAAATTATGAGATACATCGAAATTATGATCATTATATTATATTGACTCTTAATCCCGACTTTGTATTTCATCATGACTTAACTGTCATCAAGCTTTGCTTAGCAAGCATTAAATTATTTTCTGTTTTTCTTTTTTACTTTTTGCAACACAAAACGTGGTTTGCATTCAGTAAGAAGGAGATTATTTTCATGCTCTTTTTTCTTTACATATACAGCTTTTTAAACAATCAAATCTATCGAGGCCCATTTTCACCACTGAAAAAATACACTTATGGTAATAATGAGATAAAAAGTTGAAATTATGAGATAATAAATTATAAGCTTAATGTCATGATCGGCAAAAAGCCCACTCAAAAAGGAGTGAGGAAAATCAACTAAGGATGCACACAAAAGTTGTGGAGAGGAAAAAGTAAACACTACACATCAGTGTCGGGACAGAGCCACTGGAACGAGGAGCATGAGTGGAGCCAAAGCAGAGGAGACGAACACGACTGGACAGGTGAACCATCAAGTATTGTGTGAATGGACTGGGGAGCTTAAATAGTCAGAAGGAAATTGGTATCAGGTGTGTGTGAAGGTGGCTCCGCCCCGTAACCCGAAAACCAGGCACTGCAATACAAAGTAGACAGGCGGCAGCAGAGCTGCCAGATAATGACGATAAAATGTCGCAATTATAAGATAATAAGCCATAATTATGAAATAATAAAGTCAGAATAATTAGCTAAAAAGTGACAATTTTGAGATAAAAAGACAAAATTATGAGATAAAATCATAATACGTAGATTTAAAAAAAAAAAAAAAAAAAAAATAGAAATTAGGAGACAATATAAAGATCATAATTTCGATTTATCTCATAAATATGACTTTTTTTATCTTATAATTTTGACTTTTTATCTCATAATTTCGACTTCCATTCATCCATTTTCTACCGCTTGTCCCTCTCGGGGCCCCCAGCTGGAGCCTATCTCAGCTGCATTCGGGCGTTAGGCGGGATACACCCTGGACAAGTCGCCACCTCATGGCAGGGCCAACACAGATAGACGGACAACATTCACACTCACATTCACACACTAGGGCCAATTTAGTGTTGCCAATCAACCTATCCCCAGGTGCATGTCTTTGGAGGTGGGAGGAAGCCGGAGTACCCGGAGGGAACCCACGCAGTCACGGGGAGAACATGCAAACTCCACACAGAAAGGTCCTGGGATTGAACCCAGGACCTTCGTATTGTGAGGCACACGCACTAACCCTCTCCCACCGTGCTGCCCATAATTTTGACTTATCTCATAATTTTGACTTTTTATCTCATATATTCAACTTTTTGACCTCATAATTTAGACTGTTTATAATTCTAACTTACTATTGGGCCTCCATAGATTTATGATTTTTTTTTAAAAAGCTATACAAGAATAAAGTAAAATGTGCATAAACATAATCTCTTTCCATAGTTGCATGGAGGTCTAACTGTATGTCAACCATGTGTGTAGCAAAAAGTAAAAAAAAACAAAAACAGAATTAATCCTTTCATGCTTGCTGAGCAAAGCTTGATGACAGTTATATGTGACTTGTGTGTATATTTAGACTGAATATTTGGGTCAAATTACCAAATGATGCAAGGTGTGGCGCATTAATTTGCACCACACCTTTGTGTGGTGCAAATTAAACGGCAATTTAGACGGCAATAAAAAATAATTTATGTTTACGTTTAAATAAATGTGTGTCTACTACGCCATTCAGCTGCAAGCTTACGTTGGGGTCTCCATCTGTTTGGTGGTTCTGGCCCGCAGCAGCCTTGTAGGCTCCCGTTCCTCTGTACACGTTTATTCTCTGGGCAATGAGCCCTGTTGGAGCGTCGACACCTGGACACACAACAAAACATCTTGTCACGCTAGAGTGAGAAACTGGACTGCACATCTCCTGCTCCCCCTTCTCCAAAACGGCACATATGCTGCATAAGTAGTCAAGGGCAGCAGCGGACCTCATTGAATTTTTAAATAGCAAGTCACATTTACACTGCCGGTAAAAGTCGCCTTTTTCCTGACTTTTTTTGCGTCCTGTTCTGTGTGAAAAGCCACGAAAAAGCACCTGTGTGCAAAGAAATATGGAAAAGTGAAGTTTAACACCTAACACTTACTTCTACAACTGTCACCCTCTGAAAATGATGTATGGACATTCATGCTGGAATCTATGTTTACGGCTATTTAGCCGCATCTCTGCTTAAAAGGCAACATATTAGCCAGTTTAGCATTCCAGCGAACAATTGGAAGAATGTACATAAAGAAATGTGGTTGCTGTACACACTGTAATGAAAAGTAGCGGACCCAATACAAACTCCTGTGGGACACCACATGTAATCAGGGCCAGCCCGTGGCATAGGCCGTATAGGCAAATGCTAAGGGCGCCGTCCATCAGGGGGCGCCACGCCAGTGCCACAAATGTTGGAGAAAAAAATAAAAATAAAAAAGTTGGTACTATGATTTCTAAATACAAAAAATAATCCCACGTTAATTAAAATGCAAAGTAAAGCCTATTTATTAGAAATATTATTTGTTACAACATTACGTAGGTATAGTTGTATGTAAAAAAAAAAAGGTCAAAGACAAAGCTATTCAGTTTCTTGTGAGTATATACACTTCACTGCCGATGTGGGGGGGCGCCACCTAAAATCTTGCCTAGGGCGCCAGATTGGTTAGGGCCGGGCCTGCATGTAATACATTAGTTCTCGGACTTGTGTTGACCCATTTGTACACTGCAAAAACTGAAATCTAAGTAATATCTCAAATAGGGGTGAGATTTGCTTATTTTCTGTCTGATAAGATAATTCTTCTCATGAAGCAGATTTGATGTTAGAGTGTTTTACTTGTTTTAAGTGTTTTGGTCCTAAAGTATCTCAGTAAGATATTACAGCTTGTTGCTGAGATGTTATGACCTATATTGAGTAAAACATGCTTGAAACTAGAATATCAACTGTTGCAAAGCTGTGTCATCAACACTCACAAGTATAAAACTGCTTTTTCAAAGTCATCATCTCTTATTTCAAGCATGAAATAAAAAATCATGACTTTGACTTTCAATTGTGTCTCATACTTAAAACAGCTGACAGCCAAATGGACTTTGCTGTTTTATTTTCAATGAAACAATAGAACATACGTACTCATATAGTAGTACAGTTGGCACAGTACAGCAAACTGACAGTTAATATTTAAACATTTCACATGTGACATTTCAAACAATTTTGAACAGAAATAGTTCATGCACATTCAGGTAAATTCTTAAAAATTACAATTTAAAAAAAATGTGGCCGAGGGCCGGCCTGTAATATATATATATATATATATATATATATATATATATATATATATATATATATACACATATATATATATATATATATATACACATATATATATATATATATATATATATATATGATGTAATTTTATCGATGGGATAATGCAAGAAATGTAATGCCGAGCGCATATCATTATGTCAAGATAATGGCACTAGCATTTACTTAATTTAAGAATATTTTTCAACATATTGAGAAGGTCTCATATTTGTTTTTTCTATCAAAAAAAGTGTACCGTATTTTCCGCACTATAAAGTGCACCAGATTATAAGGCGCACCTTCAATGAATGGCCTATTTTAAAACTTTGTTCATATATAAGGTGCACCGCATTATAAGGCGCATAGAATAGATGCTACAGTAGAGGCTGGGGTTACGTTATGCATCCCGTAGTTGCGAGACCTGTTGTGGCTCAATATTGGTCCATATATAAGGCGCACCAGATTATAAGGCGCACTGTCAGCTTTTGAGAAAATTTGAGGTTTTTAGGTGCGCCTTGTAAAATACTTATTTTAAGGTATTTTGGGGTTCATTCATTGAGTTAGCCAATTTTACTTGTTTTTTAAAGTCTTGACCGGACAAATTTTCTTGTTCTATTGGCAGATAATTTTGCTTAGTTCAAGTAAAATACCCCTAATTTTTGTAATTTTTTTTCTTGTTTTTGAACACTGACTTTTTGCAGTGTACAACCTGTTGTCGGATTTCTATAAAACGTTTTAGTCATTGTGTAGCAAATGTAAGAGTTTTGTGAGGATAATTACAGGCATTTTCAAAGTAGTATTTTACTACCCCAGAAAAATATGTGATGTAGGACTATTTATTATTAATGGGAGGAATCTGAAGACAAAACAAAATGGTCAAATAGTGCAAATAACAATATGAATAAACATTGCTGATTGATGCTGCCACTCTTTTAACAATATGGTTCCAATTAGCATTAACAACTGTGGCTGTAAGCAACCCCCCTAATGTGGTTGTTACTCACTTAAAGGTTGGTGGATTTGAAATATCAGTGCATAGGGAGGAAAACTGCACTCTGTCATTACGGCATAATGACAGGTGTACCTGCATGTATTGTACTTTATATTACGCTCTTTTTGCTTGGGTCTCAACGAAGCCGGTCGCATTTCCCTCCCTCTCCATTTCTCTCCTGCTCTGGCTCTTTTGCACCGTTCTCCGAAAATCTAAACATGTAATTGATAAACTGGTCTCTCAACTCAATTGGCAAGACCTTCTCGACAAGAAGCACAGGTTCGGGGGAACCTACCCGTCCTGGCGGAACGTTTGCATGAAGGACTCTTGGGAGAAGTGGCGAGTCACGTGCCTGACAGGGCTTTCCGTCGAGGACGTGACTTTTTGAGACTGTGATAACAGGTCATCGGATGATTTCATTGATGATCGCTCTGGTTTATCGACCAATTCGGAAGACGATGGCAGCCGTTCCAAGGAACCTAAAAGCTGCCTGTCGCGATGGATGGAGCTGTAGGCACTCGATTTTTAGCGATGTTAATGTCATAGTGTGATGTTGTTGCGCTATATTATGAACTAAACAGGGTGTTATATTTTATTTTGAAGTATTTCTATTATTTTTGAAGAACCGGATGTCCGGTGCGGGAAGTGTCTTTGCTGTTTTTTCGGTTGTTTACTTCCTCTTGCTTCGGATTTTTGAGTTGGAAGGTAATAGTTCTTCACTGCCCCGTGTTTCTTCACCTTCTGTTGTGAATATTCTTCCTAAACGTTCCTAAATACTTTAAAAGTTAACACAATAATGTGGTGCGTACAAGTGATGTGTTGTTTTAAGTTATTTTTCTGCACAATTTCGTTAATTAAGAAGTAGAGTGTCGACTGTGTGAATTGTTTGGTCGCATTTAGGCATGGTATTTACACCACACAGGAGCAGAAATTAGTCCGCCAGAAAGCTGAGACCTGTGTGTGTGTGTTTTGTGTTTCCAACCTAGGTATGTGGATTTGTGCATTATTATTTTTTCAGATAAAACGTTTTTGTTAATGTAATTTAATTTATTATTTTCATATAAATGAATGTTTGTTACTTTCTCTTGCTTCGGACTTTTGAGTTGGAAGGAGCAGAAATCAATCCGCCAGAAAGCTGAGACCTGTGTGTGTGTGTTTTGTGTTTCAAACACAGGTTACCAATAAATAGTGAAAAGACGGCATGGTGTAGTGTCTTTTATTTTGAAAAACTACACAACGCAGACTAAGACTCACTACATTAACATCTCGGAGAAGCTTTCCGCTCCGCAAGGCGAAATTATGTTCAATTTGAGAGCCAGATGAGGCGATTAGATCCTCCCTTCTTCAAGAACACCTGTGATGTTTCGCTCGGTTTTCTGAACGCTGAGCAGAGCATTCTCCAGGGTCTATAGATCGAACACGAACTCATGGACTTCCACACCCACCTCAACCATTCGCTGCTGAACCCCTGATGGTGGCAGCTTCAAACCGAATGCCTCAACTCCCCCACTGTTGCCAATCTCAAGTTTTTTGTGTGCTGTAATATGTGTTCATATGTGCTGGAGGTTTTTTTATGATCTTAAACTAGAGGTCGGGAACCTTTTTGGCTGAGAGAGCCATGAAAGCCAAATATTTTAAAATGTATTTCCGTGAGAGCCATATAGTATTTTTTTAAAGGCCTACTGAAACCCACTACTACCGACCACGCAATCTGATAGTTTATATGTCAATGATGAAATCTTAACATTGCAACACATGCCAATACGGCTGGGTTAGCTTACTTAAGTGCAATTTTAAATTTTGCGCGAAATATCCTGCTGAAAACGTCTTGGTATGATGACGTCAGCGCATGACGTCACGGATTGTAGAGGACATTTTGGGACAGCATGGTGGCCAGCTATTAAGTCGTCTGTTTTCATCGCAAAATTCCACAGTATTCTGGACATCTGTGTTGGTGAATCTTTTGCAATTTGTTCAATGAACAATGGAGACAGCAAAGAAGAAAGCTGTAGGTGGGAAGCGGTGTATTGCGGCCGGCTGCGGCAACAACACAAACACAGCCGGTGTTTCATTGTTTACATTCCCGGAAGATGACAGTCAAGCTTTACCATTGGCCTGTGGAGAACTGGGACAACAGAGACTCTTACCAGGAGGACTTTGAGTTGGATGCGCAGACGCGGTACCGTGAGTACGCATGCAGCTGCGGCTTCCAAACATTTGATCGCTTGCCCGTACGTGCGTGCCGCTATGTGCATGTCACGTACGTAACTTTGGGGACTTTGGGGAAATATATGTGCTGTATGAACTTTGGGGAGGTGAACGGTACTTTGGGTGTGTTGTGCAGGTGTTTGAGTTGTATTGGCGGGCTATATGGACAGGAGGGGGGAGGTGTTTGTTATGTGGGATTAATTTGTGGCATATTAAATATAAGCCTGGTTGTGTTGTGGCTAATAGAGTATATATATGTCTTGTGTTTATTTACTGTTTTAGTCATTCCCAGCTGAATATCAGGTCCCACCCGCCTCTCACAGCATCTTCCCTATCTGAATCGCTCCCACTGCCCTCTAGTCCTTCACTCTCACTTTCCTCATCCACGAATCTTTCATCCTCGCTCAAATTAATGGGGAAATCGTCGCTTTCTCGGTCCGAATCGCTCCCGCTGCTGGTGGCCATGATTGTAAACAATGTGCAGATGTGAGGAGCTCCACAACCTGTGACGTCACGCTACTCGTCTGCTACTTCCGGTACAGGCAAGGCTTTTTTATCAGCGACCAAAGGTTGCGAACTTTATCGTCGATGTTCTCTACTAAATCCTTTCAGCAAAAATATGGCAATATCGCGAAATGATCAAGTATGACACATAGAATGGACCTGCTATCCCCGTTTAAATAAGAAAATCGCATTTCAGTAGGCCTTTAACACTGAATACAACTAAATGCGTGCATTTTTAAGTAAGACCAACATTTTTAGAGTCTCTTATTCTTTTTAATAACATTGTTATTCTGAAGTTAACCAATAATAAATAAAATACTTCCTACCATTAATGAACAGGTGCGGAAGAAAACGGATTGATGGATTAAAATGCATAAAAATGTTTTATATTCTGAACGTTATTTTTAACACTGTGATTACCAGCGGAATTATTCATTACTTATCGTGTTAAGCAATGTCAGCTAAGATTTATCTGAGAGCCAGATGCAGACATCAAAAGAGCCACATCTGGCTCTAGAGACATAGGTTCCCTACCCCTGTCTTAAACTGAGCCCTCCTCATAGGGACTAGTTTATGAGCACCCCCATGTTTACCTTTCCAACCTTTTTTTCCCTGAGTGCTCTGTCAATGGGACGCTCTCTTCCGGTCCTGTATTCCCCTGTCACTGTGTACTGTTCAACTGGAAACTAATTTAGTTGTATTTTTTTTAAGTGCAATGACAAAAAAAGTGCTATTCTTGCAGTTGACTTCATGCAAAAAAATGTTTTAAAAATGCCAAGCTGTGACCTCAGCAGCTTCCAGCCAAGTCATAAGCAGCCAGGCTAAGTGCATCCATCCATATTACATGAGCAAGCGTCGTCGCGGTAACAGTTAACAACCTACCCTGCTGCTCCGACAGAGGCCGGTCGAAGCCGCAGAGCTGCTCCATCTCCAGGTGGCCGGGTGGTGCCATCTTGAAGCTGTGAGGGTATTTCTCCTCGGGGCTGTCCAGCTCCTGCCCGTCCTCGTACACGTGCTTGAGGACGCGGCCGCTGTAAGACGACGCCAGCTTGAACCGCACCTGGTGTATTAGGAGCGGGATGGGCACCACGTTAGTATAAGATTCATAGCGGCGCGTGGTTTGCTTTGTAGTTAGGACGCAATGGTTTTACCGATACGCTTAATAACGATCAAAGCATCATGTCATAATGTACTGTATTGACCCCAATAGAAGAAAAAAGTGAAAAAGACAGGTGGCGGCCTTTGACTCCCAGCTTTTCTTCCCATCACTCACGCAGACACTAGAAACTTGGAGATTCCGTTCAATCATTCTTCATAAATACATGTAATGGCCAAATACAGTGAATTTGTTTTCAGTCCCACCACTGAAAGGTTAGGATGTAGTTTTGGACAGAAAGAGGCAGCTTCTCTTCCAGTACGGACATCGATTTTTAACGCCGCGTCGACTTGCAGTTGTTTAGGGCCACAATCACTAAGGCAGAGCTGGGCAAATATTTTGACTCGGGGGCCACATTACCAGCTCAGCGGTCTTGTGGTTGGAGTGTCCGCCCTGGGACTGGAAGGTCATGAGTTCAAACCCCAGCTGAGTCATACCAAAGACTATTAAAAAAAAATAAAAAATGGGACTCATTACCTCCCTGCTTGGCACTCAGCATCAAGGGTTGGAATTGGGGGTTAAATCACCAAAATGATTCCCGAGCGCAGCGCACGCTGCTGCTCACTGCTCCCCTCACCTCCCAGGGGGTGAACATGGGGATGGGTTAAATACAGAGGACACATTTCACCACACCTAGTGTGTGTGTGAGACGATCGTTGGGACTTAAACTTTACTTTTAACATTCCCACTCGACATCCATTGCATTCAGTCTCCCGTGGGGGGGGTTACCCACATATGCGGTCCTCTCCAAGGTTTCTCATAGTCATTCACATCGACGTCCCACTGGGGTGAGTTTTTCCTTGCCCTTATGTGGGCTCTGTACCGAGGATGTCGTTGTGGCTTGTGCAGCCCTTTGAGACACTTGTGATTTAGGGCTATATAAATAAACATTGATTGATTGATTGACATTGAGAGAAAAAATGTGTCTGAGGGCAAAAGTGTATGTGTGTATAAAGCCTATGTACCGTATTTTTCGGAGTATAAGTCGCACCTGCCGAAAATGCATAATAAAGAAGGAAAAAAACATATATAAGTCGCACTGGAGCCCGACCAAACTATGAAAAAAACTGCGACTTATAGTCCGAAAAATACCGTCCACATTTAGCCGTAAAAATCTGATGTACAGTATGTGTGTTTGGGTCCCTTTTTTCCAGGAACACTAATACCAAAAGTCACAACATCCGATAGAATTCTAAAAAAGTTATGACAGACCACCTAAAAAAAAACGGAATGGAACTTTACAGTTTTTTACTGAATGAGACACCCAAAATGTACATTAAAGTAAAGAAAGTGGGATTCAAAATATCAACTACGAACAATAAAACACTGAATATTAACAACATATGAACATCGCTCACTTTTTTACCTCTCAGACCAGCTCCTCGATAGACATCTTTTACAATCAAGCAAAACACACAAAAAATGTAACAAACAGCGAGATATGAATGCAAAGTGTAATGAACGCCTACAATATGATTTATTATCACTTTTATGCAGACATTTGTTGTAAAAACGCCCACTCTGGTTTGTTCCTCGTCTGAGCCGCTGTGACGTAGCTTACCGTAATAACTCTCAAACGTATAACACTCAAAAGCGCAGATTTCGACCATTGAAATACTTTCTATAGCTGAAGACTTAAAAACAGCACTGCACATCATAATGGCGGCTACAGTTTTGATGTTAAAGGTCTAAAAAAAATGATGTAGAACGTTTTTTTGCCCAGGTCTGCACTAAGCGAACCACATGATCTTGTCCTTGGCTTTTGTAAAGATTTTTGACAATTTATTTGTCTTGAATTTAAAAACATCTATCAGTTACAAAAGACGGTTGTCGTAAAAGTTAAGATCAAACAATTATTTTTTGTCATAGTTCAATAATAAGGTTGTTTAAATCAAACTAGGGATGTGGATATGTAACCATGGAGGTTTATTTGTGTCTTTATTACAAAAGCTTTTTGATGACGTGGAATTAATGTCACTGACTTTGTTGGAATTTTTTACATCAAATTATGCTAACAACTTTATTGAATAAAAAAATTTGGGGAAGATTTGCGTTTAAAAATTCAGTGTAAAAAAAGTTCAGTGCAGAAATAATCATTGCTTTACAAGACCCACTTCCACTAAATTAAGGCTGAAGCAACCGATCCTGTCTCAGAATCAGCCAATGAGGTGTTAAGTTTGCAGACCCTTGAGATTTCTGCACTGAATTATTTTACACCAAATTTGTATACACTGATTTTGCTTACAAATCTTTACTCAATTAAATTGTCTGCATAATTTGGTGCAAAAAAAAAATGGTTTCATAAATTCAGTGTCCAAAAAAAAGCTTTTGTGATCAATACACAAATTTACCTCCATATGTAACACAACCTACACCACCTCACAAAAATGGTGCAGTGCTCCTTTTCACTCACAGACATCATAATGTCATCAATGCACACCTTCATGCATTCACGCACAACGCCAACATTTGGGAACCAGGATGAGGTGAAAGAAGAAAAAAAATTGAATGAATATATTTGCGGCATCATCAGACAGAGTTATGCTTAAGTTTCACTTTTGCACCTCATCGCACATAATTGTGGTGCTTTCAAGCACCCTTGATCAAAGTTTGAAAACAGTGTCATGACTCATTTTTAAAGACAAGGTTTAACTCCCAGTAGATCAGAATCAGAATCAGCGTTATTGGCCAAGTATGTTTAACACAGATGCACTAATTATAATAATATTAGTAATATTATATTATTATGTATCTTATTATCCACTTAATATAATCCTACTCATCTTACCCTATACAATATCCTACCCTAATACCCTACTGTGCAGTATTACCCTGCGAGTGCAGTACATCCGACACTGATTGTTATTTATTACTCCGGTACTCTTGTCTTGTTCTGTATATTGTACAGTATTTTGTATTTGCATAGTGTTTTGTATATTATACAGGATTGCTTATTATTTTTATTGGATAGTAGTCTGTTTATTTAAATTCTGAGTTTTATCTTTATTACCTCTTGTGTAATTTATTTTTATCCCATATTTGTTCCCACTACCGCACCTTAAGTTGGAGTCCTTAATCTCATTATATGCAAATATAATGACAATAAAGTCCATTATATTTTATTCTATTCTACTTGAATCAGAGCATCTCTACCTTACACTGTTAAGTAGAGGGAAACTTGTCAGATTTATAATCATATTTAAATTCATAATGACAACTGGTATGAGTATTAAAACTCATATTCTGGCTCTTTTATATAAAAAGGCCTAATGCCGCTACTGGTTCGCACGCTTATTGAAAAAACATTATTGACGAATTGAAGATATGAACATACATACATTTTTGGATGTATAAATAAAGTTTTGAAAAACGACTTTGTCCCTTATAACACAAAGCTGACCCTAACTTTTGTCTTTAAATATACAGTACAGGCCAAAAGTTTGGACACACCTTCTCATTTCAATGTGTTTTCTTTATTTTCATGACTATTTACATTGTAGATTGTCACTGAAGGCATCAAAACTATGGCACCTATGAAGTGAAAACCCTTTCAGGTGACTACCTCTTGAAGCTCATCGAGAGAATGCCAAGAGTGTGCAAAACAGTAATCAGAGCAAAGGGTGGCTATTTTTAGGAAACTAGAATATAAAACATGTTTTCAGTTATTTCACCTTTTTTTGTTAAGTACGTAACTCCACATGTGTTCATTCATAGTTTTGATGCCTTCAGGGACAATCTACAATGTAAATAGTCATGAAAATAAAGAAAACCCACTGTCCAAACTTTTGGCTTGTACTGTTTTCAATAGTCGTGCTTATATTCAAGAGAATGTCCAAAGTTTATATCAAAAGGTAAAAAAATAAGTTTTTAGGTCGAAAGGGAAATAAAAATGTGAGGTATTGTGAAGCCGATTCAAAACTGCTATATGTCACGTCAACATTAATTGGAAAAGTAAACAAAAGACAATAAATGGGGAAAAATAGTAATAGTACAATGTTCTTTAGACATGATATATTTAGGGAAAATATTATTCTACGAGAAAAACGTAAATAATGCTGTTTTTATCTTTTTATTACAAAATTAATTAATTTCAAATTGCTCCCCACACACCCTGACACTTCAGTATGTGACCCTTGGTGGAAAAGTTTACACACCTCTGAGTTATTAGAAATAAATTGTCAACTTTTTTTCTCATTACATCAAAAATGTTAGCTCTTTTTTTTTTCATTCCTACTGTTACTGTTTTATCCATAACAATGCTGCTGGCCAACAGAACACGAGCTGCAGGCCAATTTAAGTAAATAATTAAGTACTCAGTACCTGTAAACATACTGAATGTGTGTATGTGGGGCGGTGACGTTTGGTTTAGGGCGGAGGCCCCAAAAAGCCTAAATGTCTACGTGTACAGGTGCGAACATAACGTAACACTTGCTTTTGTCTCCCGCGGTGCCAAACGCTAGCAAGACAGAACTACGGTGGTCCTAAAAGAACAAAAAGATTAGTTGTTTTGGGTTTTTTTTTAGCTTAAATTTGATGCAAAAGACTGAACGAACGCTCATACTTGCCAACCCTCCCGGATTTTCCGGGAGACTCCCGAAATTCAGCGCCTATACCGAAAACCTCCTGGGACAAATTTTCTCCCTAAAATCTCCCAAAATTCAGGCGGAGCTGGAGGCCACGCCATCTCCAGCTCCATGCAGACCTGAGTGAGGACAGCGTTTTTTCACGTCCGCTTTCCCACAATATAAACAGCGTGCCTGCCCAATCACGTTATAACTGTAGAATGATCGAGGGCGAGTTATTGGTTTATTATGTGGGTTTATTGATAGGCGGTTTCATTAACGTCCTCCCAGCGCGGCAACAACACACAACAACAGCAGTCACGTTTTCGTCTACCGTAAAGCAGTTCGTCTGCCGTAAACAGCAATGTTGTGACACTCTTAAACAGGACAATACTGCCATCTACTGTACATGCATATGTGACAATAACATCTACGGCTTTTAGAAAGTGCAGTGCACAACTGCGCACACAACAAGGAGACGAAGCAGAAGAACGAGGAAGATACAGCCGTGGCGACGCCGACGACGAGTAAGATGAAGAAATACGCTTGTAAGTTCCAAGCCGCAGCTGCGATTGGACCTGGATAGCCTCCGGGAAGAAGTAGTGGACTACCAAGTGCTTGGCAGTGAAGATATTCCTCAGAAAGCAAAGATTGACCGGTTTTGGGCCATCTAGGGAGAGATGGAAGATTCCAGACTCTAGTGCATTTGATGAAAGCACTTTTGTGCGTGCCACACAGCAATGCATCATCAGAGAGGGTGTTCAGCATGGTTAGAAAAATAGTGACAGAGAATAGAACAAGGATGGACAATTCAACCTTTAACTCAACAATGAGTAGATGAGTGTTATGTGTGTGTATATGTGTAAATAAATGAACACTGAAATTCAAGTATTTCTTTTCTTTATATATATATATATATATATATATATATATATATATATATATATATATATATATATATATATATATATATATACACACACACACATACATAGCTAGAATTCACTGAAAGTCAAGTATTTCTTATATATATATATATATATATATATATATATATATATATATATATATATATATATATTAGAGATGCGCGGATAGGCAATTATTTCATCCGCAACCGCATCACAAAAGTCGTCATCCACCCGCCATCCACCCGAACTATTATCAAATCCACACCCGTCCGCCACCCGCCCGTTGTTATATATCTAATATAGACGATGCAAGGCATTAGTGAGGTTAGAAAGCTTTTGCCTGTTAAAGAAAGGAGACTGATCCAATGCAGCAGAGACATTAAATGCATGCCACGCATTAATATCTCTTGGCCACGCATAAGTGGCTAAGAAATATTAATGCGTGATAATATTATTTATCATTATTATAGTATAATTGTCATTTCCATTAAGAAAGTGTTGACTATTGTTGCCAATGCCCTCAGATCAGGAGTGCGTTCCTCACACTTTGTGTGCGCAGTTGCAGCAAGCAGAACGAGGCTTTTAAGAAGTTAAAAAAATGTTTTAGAAAGACTAGGCCTATATTTTCGTTAGGTAAAAAAAATGTTCTGAATTTATTTCAATGAATATTAACTTGTTAACGTTATAATGCTCAAATAGGGACGAGGGCGGGGTGCACAGTGAAAGTGAACAATTTTGCGACAAAGATGAACCTTTATTGATTGATCTGCAGCCATGACAAAATATCAGACAATCTCCATTGTCAACGACAGGCAGGAAAATAAAGATAAACACATAGCCTATGTTGTAGGCATAGGCATAGGCTCATACGTTTTTAAGTTGAAATAAAATAATAAATAAAAAATGTGCCTCATAAGCCTTAGGCTGTCAATCACGCGCACAAACTTAAATTATACAATAACATATGTATGTCATCCCTATTTAACCAAAAATAAATAATAATAATAAATTACCTGCAACTTATTGGCCAAGGCAAATAGCTGGTCTTTTTTCCCCTGGTCTTTAGTATTCCCTTTTTTAGTTTGTCGTGTACCACGTTTGCTGCCGGCGTTGCCATCTTTTTTTTTTTTTTCTGTTGTGTTGTGGTGTGCTGCAGTGCCTGATGAATAATTGCCTGTTTCAAAGAGTGCTGCTCGTTTTTCGTATGTGGGTAACAACATTTAACTATGTATATATATTTCCGAATTGGTTCAGCCGCCACCCGCTCGATCTATTTAAAATCTATTTTTTTCGTCATGTCACCCGCCCGACCCGCAGATTATCCGCGAACTCCGCGGTTGTGTCCGCAAACCGCGCATCTCTAATATATATATATATATATATATATAAAAAATACTTGACTTGGTGAATTCTAGCTGTAAATATACTCCTCCCCTTTTAACCACGCCCCCAACCCCCGCCCTCCCGAAATCGGAGGTCTCAAGGTTGGCAAGTATGCGAACGCTGCATCGATCAACACGCACCCTTGGCCTTGTGAGGCATTTGTAGGCGTTCCCTTACCAACGTACCTTTCTAGGCTTGGCGGCTTCATGCCGTTGACCCTTTCTCCGTTGTGGTTCGTCCATGGCGGCGGATAGGGAGCAGAGCCAGTCAGTCCATTCGCTGAGAGCTGCGATGATGGACTGCAATAGCGAGAGAGCACAATTGGGAGCGAGAGTCCTGCTGAAGAGCAGTGAGTAAGAAAGTGGGTGGAAAGAATCCTTCTACTTGTGTTCATGTATTGTATAGTGTGTGTGCGCGTGTGTGTATGTGTGTGTCCAGCCTCCTGAGCTCAACAATTGGCCCGCCTTTTTAGGTAAGCACGTTGAATTATTCACACCTGGATCGAGTGTACTGAAGGGCGGAGCAGAAACCAGAGGCCGCCTCATTATTAAATAATAATGATGGCTGCCAAAATAGAAGCTATAGTGTCAGAGCTATTCTGTGTGTGTGTGTGTGTGTGTGTGTGTGTGTGTGTGTGTGTGTGTGTGTGTGTGTGTGTGTGTGTGTGTGTGTGTGTGTGTATGAAGTGTATGTACATCTGTGTGGGAGCTGTTGCACAAGAGTAGACAGCATGTCAGTTGAATGGAGCGGAGTGTGTGGGTGTTGAATTGTAAATATCATATTCAATACCTGAATTATTGCTTTATTTTGGAGTGCATGAGAACGTGGAAAGGGAAACGTGCAGTAGCTCTGATGGACCACGCGGTCGTGTATCGACAAGAACATTGCGCAACACAGCAACACCAGAACCAGCAAACAACAACACGGCAAGTGCAACACGGAATGACTTTCTCACCAACTGTTGAGTAGCAGTGTTTTATAGCGCATGCAGAGCTGGGATGCTGACCACTCACTCGTATAATTCAAATGCAGCTACTGCCCTTTGTGGAGTTAATTAAAAAAATATTAAAAACTATAACGTGAGGTTGCCTACAGCCACAGCTGGCGATGCTAATGTTTTTTGACCCTTTGTTAACGAGAGACCTCAAAGGAGATTTGCTTTTTCCAAACGATGCCCCAGAGCATGTTAATTGAATAGAGGCGATCATTTGAGCATTTACAGTATTTTAATGTGTTGTTGGCGTTTCTATTTTTTTTTTTTTGTATCAAGCTATTATCAAAATGTAAGAAAAATAACAGAAATAACACATAAATAAATAATAATACCTAAAAAAATTATCAAATACACCACATTTTTATTATATTTTACCGCAATTTAAACCTATTCAAATTCATGATTTTATTTACCTAATAAAATACAACTGGACGGACTCAGATTACATAAAATATCAGATAAAAGGAAATCGCTTACATTTTTACCCTTTTTTTGCCATTTTCTTGTGACTTTTCAAACTCCTGCCGCCACACACTCTGCTGTGCGCTCCGCTGAGCGTGCCTCTGGACACGACCCCGCGCAGCTGCACTCACTCTGCAATCGACACACCTGACGCTGATGAAGACTCCACTGCCTTCTTAAACCAGCGTGTCCTGCGTTCCAGTGCCAGAACGTAACTACTTGTACCTGCACAGTAAGCCTCACACGTCTCCAGCTTTCCTCGCCTATGTGCTTCCTTGCTCTTTGTGTTTCCCCTCCTTTGTGCTCATCGTGTCTTGTCCTGTGTCGTCATCCAGCAGCTTCGCTTCATTTCCTGGTTTCGAGCTGTGTGTCTCGTCTCCCCGCATCCCCTCTGGACTTCCTGCTGCCTTCCCGAATCTCGACCTTTCGTCTGCGCCCGGACAACGACGCCTCGCTCAAGCCCCTGACCACTTGCGTGTGCCCGAACCTCCGAGCCTGCCTTGCCCTTTCTGGACTTCCGCATCTGTCTCAACACGCACCTCCAACACCTCCCGGTAACACTCAACATATAATCGCTTCACATAGTCTCACCACACATATTTGGATTAGTTACACACATCATTCCTTTGTAATAATAAATACGCTTCAATCTAAGTGACGTCCCTGTCTCCGTGCCGTCTCCTTCTCCACTGTACCGCTACATTTCTGTTTCAAACAGTTTGCGCTTGGCCCCGCCTTGCTCCTCCTTGTGCTTTCCCTTCTGTTCTACCCAGCTGTATCATCTGCTTTGTAGAATACACTACGTTACTGTATTCAACTGGCGAACGTTTTCATTTGGCCCGCCGAACAGGCTCGATGAAACCATTTGAACTAGGGTTCCTCATATATGCAGTACTCCCACCAACCTGCAGGGGGCAACAGCGAGGAATGTGTCACGATGAAGCAGCAGTGAGGTGAGTAGAAGACGACTACGCATTCAACTCTGAAAATAAAATCAAAACAAATTGCGAATATTAGACTTTTAACTACGACTGGATAACAAAGTATGAATGTTCAACCCCGAACAAGTGCTCCAGTGATTGTTTTCTAGCAGACCTTTTAAGCGACGGACACATTGTTTATAGACAAAAAACAACAATGATAGAAATCTCAGCGTGTAAGCTTCATCACGAAACTTGGTCAAACAATTGTAAGTAGATATTGTGCATAAAGATATTTAGTTTGTTTTGTTTTGGAATTGCTGACTCCGTGAAGTCTTTTGTATTTGTGGCTGTGTTGTTTGTTGTCTGAGAGTAAGTCAGATCAGATCAGAGCTTGTACATGTAGCGCTAAATTTGACCAGTAGAGGGCTTGATGTCTTTGACAACTAGGACCTTTGTACTGACGTTCCCCAGATTGGTGATATTTTGTTGACTGGCTTTGAGCTGTTGCCTCAATGCAGCCATCTCCTCCCTGAAGTTCTTCAGTTCAGTGTTATCTTGTTGCATGGCATGCAACTGTTGGCGCAGTGCTGCTATCTCCATTTTCTGCTTTCTGCATTCACCTACTCAGTGGCCTAGTGCTTAAAGTGTCTGCCCTGAGATCGGTAGGTTGTGAGCTCAAAGCTCGGCCCAGTCATACCAAAGACTATAAAAATGGGACCCATTACCTCCATGCTTGGCACTCAGCATCAAGGGTTGGAATTGGGGGTTAAATCACCAAAAATGATTCCCGAGCGTGGCCACTGCTGCTGCTCACTGCTCCCCTCACCTCCCAGGGGGTGATCAAGGGTGATGAGACAAATGCAGAGAATAATTTCGCCACACCTAGTGTGTGTGTGACAATAATTGGTACTTTAACTTTAAATTAATATTCTCCACAACACTGCTGTTGTCCCAATGGTTGTTGTCTTGCTGCTTGGCATTCGACTGATGGCGCAATGTTGCATTCTCTTCTTTCAGATTCTCCACCTTCCCTTTTAATGCTGTGTTGTCTTCACTGAGAATCTTAATTTCTTCTCCGAACTTCCTGGATTCCATCATATCATTACGAGACTCTTTTCTGCCTCTGATAATTTGTTCTTGGAGATCTGCAACATCTTTTTGTACACCTTTGATAATGTAATAGTTTGTGGATATTGTTGACATCGCTTTGTAGAGTTCCTACTAGGGTTGTACGGTATCCCGGTGTTAGTACAGAAAAGAGAGAACGGACTTTGGCTTAAAAACTGACGAAAAAGGTGAAGTTATAACACTGAAACGCCCACCGGAAGAGGTGCTTTAAGACATGGCTAGCGAGCTAGCGACTAAAGTCCAGCCCCAGTCTGCAGTGTTGTAGCTAATTCTAAATCACTAATCCTCGCCTCCATGGCAACAAATAAAGTAAGTTTCTTACAAATATCATCCCTGCAGGACGAGGAATAGCTAAACATGCTTCACTACACACCGTAGGAGGATACAATAGCCCACCGGCGTCACAATCTAAACAAACGCCATTGGTGGATCTACACCTAACATTCACTATAATGATACCAAGTACAGTAGTGTATCTAGTCGATACTACTATGATTACGTCAATATTTTTTGGCATTACATCTTCTTTTGTTTTTTTAAATGTATATTATGTTTATAAACTCAGGACTTTAAATGTATGATCCTGTAACGACTTGGTATCAGATTGATACCCAAATTTGTGGTATCATCCAAAACTAATGCATAGTATGAAACAACAGAAGAATAAGTGATTATTACATTTTAACAGAAATGTAGATAGAACATGTTAAAAGAGAAAGTAAGCAGATATTAACAGTAAATGAACAAGTAGATTAATAATTCATTTTCTACCACTTGTCCTTAATAATTTTGACAAAATAATAAAATGGAAAATGACACAATATGGTACTGCGTACGTCAGCAGCTAAATTAGGAGCCTTTGTTTGTTTACTTACTAATAAAAGACAAATTGTCTTGTAAGTTCACTATTTTATTTAAGGACAAACTTGCAATAAGAAACATATGTTTAATGTACCCTAAGATTTTTTGTTAAAATAAAGCCAATAATGCCATTTTTGGTGGTCCCCTTTATTTAGAAAATTACCGAAAAGTATCGAAATAATTTTGGTACTGGTACCAAAATATTGGTTTCGGGACAACACTAGTTCCTACTAACGCTTTTAAGTCCAGTTCCACCTCTGGTATTGGTGTATTGCTCCATTTACGACTTCTTCTCGTGCTCTTGGTTGCTCGGCAGTGAAGTGAAGCCGTTGGTGTTGTTTGCCTCCGCGGTATTTTATCCACATACTTGTGTCTTGTAGATCACTTGTGTGGTCAGAAGCGTTTAAAATACTGTTTGTCCAACTCTTTTGGTTTTGTTGTTTAGCTTGCGGAGGCACTTGCCTGAGAATGCATTTACCAAAGACTATAACAATGGGACCCATTACCTCCCTGCTTGACACACAGCATCAAGGGTTGGAATTGGGGGCCACCGCTGCTGCTCACTGCTCCCCTCACCTCACAGGGGGTGATCAAGGGTGATGGGTCAAATGCAGAGAATAATTTCGCCACACCTAGTGTGTGTGTGACAATCATGGGTACTTTAACTTTAACTTAACTTCCTGACGAAACATCCATATTTCGATGTCCATCCCCAGAACCCTTGGACTCTCGACACTGTGGTCCTCTTCATGCATTTATGTAGTTGAATATCCCTGTTTTATGATATTTGTTATCCATCTGTTTTGATGCCTGGATTTGTGGTATAAAACTATCAATACTAATAATCTATCAATCAATCAATCAATCAAAGTTGTATTTATATAGCCCTTAATCACAAGTGTCCAAAGGGTTGCACAAGCCACAACGACAGATCCCACATCAGGGCAAGAAAAAACTCAACCCAATGGGATACAATGAGAAACCTTGGAGGGGACCGCAGATGTGGGGACCCCCTGGCCCCCTGGGCGATCAAGGCAATGGACATCAGTTGGATCTAGTAATAGTGTGAGAGTCCAGTCCATAGTGGATCTAACATAATAGTGAGAGTCCAGTCCATAGTGGGGCCAGCAGGGGATCATCTTGAGTGGAGACAAGTCAGCAGCGCAGAGACGTCTCCAACTGATGCACAGATGACTGGTCCACCCCAGGTCCTGACTTTGAACAGCTAGTGCTTCATCTGTGGTCACCTAATAACCTCTCCACGCAGAATAGAGGGGGAGAGCAGAAAAGAGACGGCAGATCAACTGGTCTAAAAGGGGGGTCTATTTAAAGGCTAGAGTATACAAATTAGTTTTGAGATGGGACTTAAAAATGCTTCTACTGAGGTAGCATCTCTAACTGTTACCGGGAGGGCATTCCAGAGTACTGGAGCCTAAATAGAAAACGCTCTATAGCCTGCAGAGTTTTTTGGGGCTCTGGGAATTCCAAATAAGCCGGAGTTCTTAGAACGCAGATTTCTTGCCGGGACATATGGTACAATACAATCAGCAAGATAGGATGGAGCTAGACCGTTAAGTATTTTATACGTAAGTAGTAAAACCTTAAAGTCGCATCTTAAGTGCACAGGAAGCCAGTGCAGGTGAGCCAGTATAGGCGTAATATGATCAAACTTTCTTGTTCTTGTCAAAAGTCTAGCAGACGTATTTTGTACCGACTGTAATATTTTAATGCTAGACATATACCGTATTTTTCGGAGTATAAGTCGCACCGGAGTATAAGTCGCACCTGCCGAAAATGCATAATAAAGAAGGAAAAAAACATATATAAGTCGCACTGGTGCCCGGCCAAACTATGAAAAAAAACTGCGACTTATAGTCCGAAAAATACGGTAATATAATAATACGTTACAGCAGTCCCGGCCCTAACCAATCTGGCGCCCTAGGCAAGATTTTAGGTGGCGCCCCCCCACATCGGCAGTGAAGTGTATATACTCACAAGAACCCGAATAGCTTTGTCTTTGACCTTTTTTTTTTACTTACAACTATACCTAATATATAAAGGGGTGGAAAAGTGACTATTACCTGCAGGGCAAACATTAGCTAACCAGAAGGCAATAATGTAAACAAAAAACACCTGCTTAAGAGATCTAATACAAATGTCCCTGAGGAATGTAAGGTGGGAGTACTGTAATTACCTAACGTTACATTACATTATTTTCCATAACAATTTAGCCCCCTCCACAATATTAACCCGACGTTAAAACAGAACTAGCTATTTATTGATTAGCAATTGCCGAATCATGTAACATTAGCTTAATGCTAAAAAGCCAGCTACTATCACATTCTGTAACAGACAAATAATGTCATGTAGGCTAACGTTACCTACCTGCTACCTCTGTCTTTTTCTCGTTTCTCCTCCTCTTCTTTTCTCTTTTTTCTTCCCTGGGCACCTGACAGTTTTGGCCGTTTTGACATCTTGTGTTGATTTTTTGATGTGGTGACGTCCAAAAAGAGTCATGATACGGGAAGGGAGGGAGCGCACCGTGCGGGGGGAGGAGGGGGGGGCGTAATGTTGTAACAAATAATATTTCTATTAAATAGGCTTTACTTTGCATTTTAATTAACGTGAGATTATTTTTTGTATTTAGAAATAATAGTAACAACTTTTTTTTTTCTTTTTTTTTTCTCCAACATTTGTGGCACTGGCATGGCGCCCCCTGATGGACGGCGCCCTTAGCATTTGCCTATACGGCCTATGCCACGGGCCGGCCCTGCGTTACAGTAATCCAGACGAGACATAACGAACGCATGAATAATGATGTCAGCGTCGCTGGTGGACAAAATGGAACAAATTTTAGCGATATTACGGAGATGAAAGAAGGCTGTATCTATCTAAAGCTAATGTATCCTTGTCTTTGCTTGTGTTCATTCACTATGCACAACTAAAGCAGTGGTTCTTAACCTGGGTTCGATCGAACCCCAGGGGTTGGGTGAGTCGGCCTCAGGGGTTTGGCGGAGCCTCTGCCACGGAGGTCAAGACATACCCGACTCATCGTGTAAATAAAAACTTCTCCCTATAGAGTATTATGGATACCCCAAAACAATATTCCCTCTAATTTTCCATCTGATTTGCAGGTTTTTTGATTGATTGATTGAAACTTTTACTAGCAGATTGCAAAGGAAGAGAATACACAGTACAGTTTACACAGTACAGTACATATTGACCACTAAAGGGTAACACCCGAATACGTTTTTCAACTTGTTTAAGTCGAGGTCCATGTTAATCAATTCATGGTAATGTGTGTAAGGTGTGTAATTTGTTGTGAGTTCATGCACGGTGTTGGTTTTGTTCTTTGAACAAGGTGATGTTCATGCATGGTTCATTTTGTGCACCAATAAAAAAACATACCACTTTTTCTTGAATTTGAAAAAAATATACATATATATTTTACCCAAACTGGTGGGGTTCGGTACCTCCAACAAGGTTAAGAACCACCGAACTAAAGCCTACAAAGGCAAAAGGCAAAGAAAAAACTAAAGATGAAGCTCTCATTTCAATGACACCTGCTGTGCTATTTTGGATGTATTCTCAAGGGGAACATGGAAGACTGCAGTGCAGTTCTGCACCACTGCCATAATAAACATATCGTTGTATTAATAGTTCTCTGGGAGTGTCAATCCAGAAGGAGTATTATTAGCTTGGTAAAGCTGGGAATTTTTAGCAAACCGTACTCTCTCTGCACCAAACTTCACTTCTACTTTTCCCACTCTGGCTCTGCCTTCAGGCGGTTTTGTGACAGAAAGGGGGAATATGAGCGGGTGGAGAAAGGAAGGGGGGGGGGGGGGGGGGGGTAGATGAAAAGACAGATGGAAGCAGGGAGTAAAAATAAGATGGATGAGACTACGAGGGCAACCAAGGAGAGATGCAGAGAGAGGAGTGATGGACTGCAGATGGATGTGAGAGAACGACCGTATGTGTCTGAAATCATGTCTGGAGACACTTGGACCGAAGGTTATACGGGAGAAAAACGAAAGATTAAATTATTAGTTTTAGTGAAATGTATCATTGTATGTATTTGTTCAAGCTGACGCTCCGTATCAGCTGCTTGCAAAAGGGTGAACATGTTTTAAAACATGCACCTCTACTGTGTTGCCTGTGCTATTATTATTTCTCCTGACAAGTTCACCATGTCATTAAACCTCATAAATCAGATTAAAGTGACATTTCTCACACAGCTTAATGCACTCTACATAACAATCTACTGGAACTGTAAGGCAGGGGCGTCAAACTCATTTTTTAGATCGGGGGCCACATGGAGAAAAATCTACTCCCAAGTGGGCCGGACTGGTAAAATCCCGGCACGATAACTTAAAAATAAAGACAACTTCAGATTGTTTTCTTTGTCTAAAAAGAGAACAAGCACATTCAGAAAATGTACAAATCATAATGTTGTTGGTGGCATGTCTGTTGATCATGTTTTTGTTTTAGTCCTGTTCGGTTTTGTTTTTGGACTCTTTGTGCACTCTTGTTTGTTTTGTCACCATAGCAACCCGTTAGTTTTCACCTGTCATGTCACGCACCTGTCTCACGCTTTGCACTCGCACACCTGTCACTAATCATGTCACTGCTATTTAAGCCTGTCTGTTTCTGTTGATCGTCCTGGTGACATTATCTATCCCAGTGGTTCTCAAATGGGGGTACGTGTACCCCTGGGGGTACTTGAAGGTATGCCAAGGGGTACGTGAGATTTTTTTTTAAATATTCTAAAAATAGCAACAATTCAAAAATCCTTTATAAATATACATAAAAGCCTATCTTTTTTTCCACATAGTTCAAGAAAGACCACTACAAATGAGCAATATTTTGCACTGTTATACAATTTAATAAATCAGAAACTGATGACATAGTGCTGTATTTTACTTCTTTATCTCTTTTTTTCAACCAAAAATGCTTTGGTCTGATTAGGGGGTACTTGAATTAAAAACAAATTCACAGGGGGTACATCACTGAAAAAAGGTTGAGAACCACTGATCTATCCTATCATGCCATGCTACTTCTGACACCCCTGCTACCTCTGTTTATCTTCATGCTACCATAGTTCCATGCCAAGTAAGTTTTTGTTTATTGTTCATAGTTTCTGCCTTTGTGCAAGTTTTGTTTCATTGGCCAAGTTTTTGTACTTCCGCCTTGCGCGCGCCTTTGGTTCTTTTTGTTAGTGTAAAAATAAAATATGTTCTTACATTCACGCCAACTTTCCTTTGCATTCCGGGAAAACACAACAACGTATTGACAGTTGGGTTTTTTTTACACTTACAAGTTGCAGTTAATAGTTAATACCTTTATTTGTCGTTATTTATACTTCCTGAATAAATTATGTGATAATGTTGATCAGTCAACTCATTGGTGTTAATTTTCAATCTATCAAGATAAAACAATTATATCAAAATCAAATTACAGGATGTTATTTATGTAGTTTGCTCATTTTCCTTGACTGGTGCACTAACATCATGTGGTTTATTTTATTTGTACATACTTTATGTAGCATAATCTACAAAGATACAACGAATTGCTATTGCGACATCTAGTGGACACATTTAGAACAGCAGTTTCTTTCATTCAAAAATTTCGGCTTATTTTTATACTTAGCAAACTCCTCCCGCGGGCTGGATAAAACCTGTTTGCGGGCCTGATCCGGCCCTCGTGCCTTACGTTTGACACCCCTGCTTTAAGGTGTTTACCACAAAATGTGTTGTGTAGCTTTAAAGTTTCACATTGTTCCCATTGGGTTGAGTTCTTTATTGCCGATGTGGGATCAGATCCGAGGATGTCGTTGTGGTTTGTGCAGCCCTTTGAGACATTTGTGATTAAGGGATGTACAAATATTCTTTGACTGATTGATTGATAGGAAACCAACAAGCACTTGAGTGTAACATTTAAGTAAGGTTGGTTGCAAAGGTCACAGGGTTGCAAAGGTCACAGATTTAGCAAGTAACTGTCCTTGCGCCATTGACCATTTGTCGACGATAACATATCATATATCATATAATACACACAGACTGGACATAACATAAAGCTGTTAGCAAATTTTGAGCAAATAAATAACATGCATACAAGTAAAATTAAAAAAATAATAAGCTCCAACACCCCCTGTGACCCCAAAAGGGACAAGCGGTAGAAAATGGATGGATGGTTATTTAAAATTATGCACGCAAATAATTAACAGTGATGAACTGTGATTAAATAAAATGCAAAAGTGTAATTAATCTGATTAAAACATGTGATTAACAAATTGTGGTACGCGGGCTCTATTTAGTGGTACGCGAAAGAATCACTTAATAAAAGTACAGTGTTTTATTTTCCCATATTCAAACACAAGGTTATGTTTCGAAATGTCTGTAATGTTACAGTGGCCAAAAGTATTAAATACATGTGTTAAATAACACCTTTGCTTTGTTTTTTAATGAATACTCAGGCCTACAACGCTACTGTATTTTAATGTTGGTCGTTATGGTGGTACTTGGACAGCCAAGTGTTTTCAGAGATTGTACTTGGTGAAAAAAGTTTGAGATATTATATGATATGCATTACAAGTATGCTAGCGTGTCTTCCAAAGCATAACCCATAGAGCAGGGATATTCAACTGAATTGTTTTGGGGGCCACATTTCACATGTCTCTTTACTACCAGTACTCTGGAATGCCCTACCAGTAACAATTAGAGATGCTACCTCAGTAGAAGCATTTAAGTCCCATCTCAAAACTCATTTGTATACGCTAGCCTTTAAATAGACCCCCCTTTTTGACCAGTTGATCTGCCGTCTCTTTTCTGCTCTGCCCCCCTATCCTGCATGGAGAGGTTATTAGGTGACCACAGATGAGGCGTTATCTGTTCAAAGTCGGGACCCGGGGGTGGACCACTCATCTGTGCATCAGTTGGGGACGTCTCTGCGCTGCTGACTTGTCTCCACTCAAGATGATCCCCTGCTGGCCCCACTATGGACTGGACTCTCACTGTTATGTTAGATCCACTATGGACTGGACTCTCACACAATTAACTAGATCCACTCGACGTCCATTGTACCGGTCGCCCAGGGGTGAGGGTCCCCACATCTGTGGCCCCGTCCAAGGTTTCTCATTGTATCCCATTGGGTTGAGTTTTTTCTTGCCCTGATGTGGGATCTGAGCCGAGGATGTCATTGTGGCTTGTGCAGTCCTCTACAGTAGACAGTTGATTTTGGTCAATTTTGGCAGAGTTACAGAAGCGCTCTTCTGCTTTTAAGGACCTTTGACAAAAAAAAGCTAGACAAAGATAAACTCTATGACAGCCCTCTAGTGTTTTTAAGAATCTGCTGCAAAAATGTGAGTCTTTCACAATTTTGAATAGCCCGATTGATGAAAAAGCGAGGACCTAAAATGGAACCTCAAGGAACACCACTATTATAACTAAATAAGTTAAACAAATGACTACTGACTGCATCTGAAGTAAACAAGCTACAGCAACACATTTTAATAAAAATGTGTAACTGCCAAAAAGGAGAAGACTTTATGGGGTGCCTTGAGGAACCACAAGTTTGAACCCCAGTGTTCGATGTTCGCTAGCAAGGTTAAAATGTCAATGCAAGGATCTGCTAATGTGTTTACGGCGGTCCAAGTGCCTCAATAAAACAGGGTTTTTTAGAGGGTTTTTAGGGATTTGCTGCAAAAATATTTGTCTCCAAGTTTTGAATGGAACTCGGGGGTGGGATTGTGTCATACCAGGGGCCGTATTTATCAAGCGTCCATTTTACACTTAAGTCCTGAGAATTTGCAAAATTTAGTCCTACTCTCAAACTTAAGAATAAAAGCTATTCATCAACTTTCTTAAGTCTACAAATCACTCCTACTCTCCACGATATTTAAGAGACCTTCAGAGGTGTCCTAAGTGGTTAGGAGTTGCCAGCGGGTGATGGCACTGAGGCGAGAGAGACGTGCGCGAACGTTCAGGGAGCGGAAGGATGTCCTGGCTTTGTTTGATGACGAGCAGCTGATCAAACGGTATGGTTTAGACCAGGGGTCTAAACCATACGCGGGTTGCCGACCCCTGGTTTAGACAGAGCGGGTATTATTTTTGTCACAGATTTAATAAGGGGCGTCATCTCATCAGCAACATCACACAGCAGAGCTTTCACAGCAGAACTAAAGGTCATCACAATGCTTCGATATCTCGCCACTGGGAAAATGAATTGGAAAGAAAAGGAAACATTTATTTTTGATTCATTGCCAATATTGTTTGTTTGTATTGTATTATTTTGTAGTTTATTGTCAAAATATACACTCCCATTGTCCACTTAAATATTTCTAAGATATTTCTTTATACTTAGACAAGGGATTCCCTTCCGTGATTGGTTCATTTCTATGGACACAGAAATGACGTCACCTAAAATTCCGTTTACGGCACATAGTAATGTCGTAATTCAGCTCTGAGTGTGACACTTAAGATTCAGTCCTATACTTCGCTGAAAGTGTGAGTAAGACGCTTGATAACTAACTTTTAAGTGCAGCTTTCAGCGAAGAAATTCTTTACCCATAAGCATACTTGCCAACCTTGAGACCTCCGATTTCGGGAGGTGTGTGTGTGGGGGGGCGTGGTCGGGGTGGGGGTGGGGGCGTGGTTGGGGGCGTGGCTAAAAGGGGAGGAGTATATTTACAGCTAGAATTCACCAAGTCAAGAATTTCATATATATATATATATATATATATATATATATATATATATACATATAAGAAATACTTGACGTTCAGTGAATTCTAGCTATATATATATATATATATATATATATATATATTTATTTTATTATTTATATATATATATATATATATATATATATATATATATATATATATATATATATATATATATATATATATACATATAAGAAATACTTGACGTTCAGTGAATTCTAGCTATATATATATATATATATATATATATATATATTTATTTTATTATTTATATATATATATATATATATATATATATATATATATATATATATATATATATATATATATATATATATATATATAATAAATACTTGAATTCCAGTGTTCATTTATTTACACATTTACACACACATAACACTCATCTACTCATTGTTGAGTTAAGGGTTGAATTGTCCATCCTTGTTCTATTCTCTGTCACTATTTTTCTAACCATGCTGAACACCCTCTCTGATGATGCATTGATGTGTGGCACGCACAAAAGTTGCTTTCATCAAATGCACTAGATGGCAGTATTGTCCTGTTTAAGAGTGTCACAACATTGCTGTTTACGGCAGACGAACTGCATTACGTATACAAAAAAGTGACTGCTGTTGTTGTGTGTTGTTGCCACGCTGGGAGGATGTTAATGAAACTGCCTAACAATAAACCCACATAAGAAACCAAGAACTCGCCCTCCATCATTCTATAGTTATAACGTGATTGGGCAGGTACGCTTTTTTATATTGTGGAGGACCTGAGTCCGCCTGAATTTCGGGAGATTTTCGGGAGAAAATTTGTCCCGGGAGGTTTTCGGGAGAGGCGCTGAATTTCGGGAGTCTCCCGGAAAATCCGGGAGGGTTGGCAAGTATGCTCATAAGTCAACTCTTAGCAGACTTTTTAGGAGTAATTCTAAGACGCTTGATAAATATGGCCCCTGGGCCGGATTTGGCCCCGGGGCCACCAGCCATTTCTGCGTGCCACAAATGTCCACAGCTGTATCTCCATTGACCAATAAAAGTCAGTGATGCAGGGTTGCCGTGGCAATAATATTCGCCTAAAAAAACATGGACTCAAAAAACCTCCTGTGAGCTCTATAGCCTTCAGCTAATTACTGAATAATAAGCCCGAAATGTGCCATAGCAAGCTTATCTTTCCATCATTTTGATTGACACGGTAATTAAGATAATGAAGCTGAAATGTTCCTTTTAAAGAGTTGCTGCTGCGGAACAGATTTCCCTTTGAATGGCAGTCTAATCTAATTTGCTGGTTCTGCTTGGTCATCATTTTGTTTTTATCAAATTTAACTTTATCACGTGAAAGCCACGACTTATTATTACCTCCATCAAACGTGGCAGCGATAAAGTCGGAGGTAATATTATTTGGATTGCCTATGGTTTGTGGTGAAAAATGCTTTGGAAGACATGCTGGCATACATGTGATAGAAATATCCTTAAAAGTTCAAGTTAAAGTCCCAACGGTAGTCACACACACACTAGGTGTGGTGAAATTATCCTCTGCATTTGACCCATCCCCTTGTTCCACCCCCTGGGAGGTGAGGGGAGCAGTGAGCAGCAGCGTGCGCCGCGCTCGGGAATCATTTGGTGACTTAACCCCCAATTCCAACCCTTGATGCTGAGTGCCAAGCAGGGAGGTAATGGGTCCCATTTTTATAGTCTTTGGTATGACTCGGCCGGGGTTTGAACTCACAACCTTCCAGTCTCAGGGCGGACACTCTAACCACAAGGCCACTGAGCAGGCTTTATAAAGCCAAAGCTTTATAATTATTGGACAAATAAGTCAATGACCGATGACCATTTATTCCTGCTGTTTTTGGGTGATGGCAGACATATTTTTTAACTAACATTGCTCAAAATTTACACACGTAGGCACTTGTCAGTCCGTAAAAGGTGTGCACCAAATGTTATGGTGATACGGCGAAACAACCCAACGTTACAATGTTTACAATTGAGATGTGTGAGAAATTTTAAGTCTATTTGACTTATGGGGTTTAATATCAGTGCCACAATGTGGTGTGTTTGCAGAAAAATGATACAGCAGGGGTGCACCTTTTGACACGTCTTCTGTGTACAGCAACAGTTCAGGAGTAGACGAGTTACCTTACATCAATAAATGCACAATAGCCGTGACAAATGGAGGACACCTTAATAAAAGGTGTGCTTTATCATATATCGACATAATTGTTGAATGCGACGTGAACAATATTGACTTCAGAAAAACCAATGATAATGCTTCTTTCAATTAAAGCAGTGATTTCTGTTTTCTCACATGCCAAAAAACATTCATTTTTCACTGAGATTGGAAAGAGAGTGTTACACAAACATTTTACATTCTGCTGCTGCCAGGGTGTTTATTTCATCCAAGCGAACTCCCGAGATAAGGTCTCCCGTATGAGAGAGCGAGGTAAATTGATGGATTATACCATAACCCAGAAGGAGGTTTCTGCATGAGCCCAAATTTGTAATATTTATGACCTCGGCTCCTCAAAAGGTATTTCCAAAAGTTAGTTTTCCACTCGGATGCTTTGTTTCCCAACCGTTGTACAGTTGGGGGGGATTGGACTTTTTGTTTTGCACAACAGCAACACAAAGAAGTGACCATAACGAGTGGCTGTACAGGGGAAAGAAAGAGGTTGTAGCAGACGCAGGTGAAAAGTGACGAAAAGAGATGTGACACAAGTCTGTCCGTCATTGATTTCACTGTCTTTCTATCCATGCATGTAATGATCTATCCGCCAGTCCATTTCTTCATCTAACCACCTGTCCATTTACCTGTATGTACAATAATACTTTGTCTTGATGTGCACGTTGTTAGTAACAAATTTACCTGTCCGTCACACAAACGTCAAATGATCCACCTATCCGTCTCTAATCTGTCTGCATGTTTCCACTCAATTGTAAATAATTATTATGTCCATAATCTGTCATCCAGTTTAGTCTATTTGTCCATCTAGCATCTAATAATTTGTTCGACAATCACATGTCTAATGATCTTCAATTGGTTATTCGATCTCTCCACCCATCTATTGACCTGTGTTAAGTCAGTACCTTCATCTATCCAGCTAATGATCTGTTCGACCATTACATGTTCAATGATCGATCCGTTCGTTCAGCCATCAATCTGTGTTTAGCACGCCCATCCATCTATCTATTCATTCTAGAATTTGTTCAACTGCCATACAATCATGTCTAATGATCTGTCTGTCCATTCTTCAATTGTTAATCAATCTGTCCATACATCCATTGTCCATTTTGTCTGTTAATCCATCTAATAATCTGTTTGACCATCACGTGTAATGATCTGTCTGTCCATCCATCAATCTTTGTTTAGTCAGTTCGTCCATCTATACATCAAATTATCTGTTTGACCTTCATACAAACAATTCTAATGGTCTGATCATTCACCAATTGGTTAATCAATCTGTCCATCCATTGATCTGTTTAGTCTGTCTGTTGATCTAATGATCTGCTCAATGATCAAACAAACACTTCAAATGATTTAACTGTCCATTCATCTGATGATTTGTTCAACTGTCACATGTTTAATTATCTGTCTGTTCATTCATCGGTTAATCAATATGTCAATCCGTTGATCTGTTTTTAGTCCATTGATCCATCTATCCATCTAATGATCCGTTCGACCATCATACAAACACGTTCAATGATATATCCGTCTATTATCATTTGGTTAACCAATTTCTCCATCCATTGATCTGTGATTAGTCCATCCGTCCAGCTATTCATCTAATGATCTTTTTTGACAATCACATCTAACGATCTTTCTCTCCATTGATCAATTCGTTAATCAGTCTGTTTATCCATCCATTGATCTGTTTTCAGTCCATTCGGACATCTATCAATCGATTTAACTACCATTCAAACATGTATAATGATCTGTCCATTCATTAATTTGCCAATAAATCTGTCAGTCTATTTTTCCATCTCTGGATCTGTCTTTCCATCCACCATCCATCCTACTATCTATATGTCCTTCTGTCCATCCATTCAATCAATTTGTGCGCCTTATCCGTCTACCCAGTCATCTGTCTATTTGTCTGTCTATCAGTTTGTCTTATGATCTGTTTTTTTTGTTTATCCATTCGTTTTTAAACCCTTGTACGTCTTCAGTCATAAGTAAACAAATTCCATCACCTTTATTTGTACTTTTTCTTAACCAGATTAGTCATTCCAGGGCTGAAAATCCCTGTCTTTGCGAGTACCTGATCCAAATGAATCATCCATAGAGTAAACAAGTCTTAAGACCCTAGAAATAAACAACGAACCGCACGGCCTCGTCTTTCTTTCAAAGACAAGCCAGCCTGCGATCATGCAAGCGTGTCCAATCTAGAGTGCGAACGTCTTCAGAGGATGACACGTCACTCAAAGACAGACAAAAACAATGAAACGCAATGAGGCGTGGTAGCGAGGCGATTGGTGGAGGTGTCACTGTGCGCCGATATGCGCTGATATGTACCAAGCGGAAGTTTGCTGATGCGGTTAAACATGCGGTCAACATGAAAAAGGTCACTGAAATAAAGTAAGCACTTAAAGATGAAGATGAAGAACACTACAAATCAATGAGAAGGAAACAGAATATTCTAGACGAGACTGATTTGACAGTTTTCTGTCCTCACAATAATCCACAGATTCAGAATCAGAATCAGAATCAGCTTTATTGTCATTACGCAAGATAACGAGATTGAGGCCATTCCATACGGTGCGATGTGTGCATGCTAGAAAAAACAAAAAACAAACAAACAAAAAAAACAATGTGCAAATATATAAAAATATAAAAAATGTAGAAGTGCAATGAATATGGTGTGAAATGAATATATACATGAAAAAACAAAACAAAAACAGGGTGGTTGTTGGAATGGGTTATTGCACCGAAGAGAAGGCAGTTATGAGGGACAATGGGGCAGTCCGTTCAGGATGGTTATGGCCCTGGGGAAGAAGCTGTTCTTTAGCCTGTTTGTTTTGGTTTTAATGCACCTGTAGCGCTTCCCAGAGGGCAGCAGGTGGAACAGGTCAGAGCCAGGGTGGGTGCTGTCCTTGATGATGGCACTGGCTCTGTTGAGGCAGCGGGAGGTGTAGATGTCCGTCAGAGAGGGGAGAGGGCGGCCGATGATCTTCTGAGCCGTCTTGACCACTCTTTGCAGCCTCTCCCTGTCTGCTGCAGTGCAGCTGCCGTACCATACCGTAATACAGTAGGTCAGCAGGCTCTCGATGGACGAGCGGTAGAAGGTCAGCAGCAGGTCAGGCTTCAGGTTGTACTTCCCGAGGACTCTAAGGAAGTGTAGCCGCTGCTGAGCCTTCTTGATGATTGATGTGGTGTTGACTGTCCAGGAGAAGTCATTAGAGATGTGGACTCCAAGGTACCTGAAGGTGTGGACCCTCTCTACACGCTCGCCGTTGATGTAGAGGGGGGCAGGGTCGGTGCTGCTCCTCCTGAAGTCGACGATGATCTCTCTGGTCTTGCTGGTGTTGAGTGTATTATTAGTATCGTCTATGCTGGCAGAAAATATACTATCAGAGCCATAGTATGAGTTCAGTGGTTCAGTGGTTCTTAACCTGGGTTCGATCGAACCCTCGGGGTTCGGTGAGTCGGGCTCAGGGGTTCGGCGGAGGTCAAAACACACCCGATTCATCGTGTAAATAAAAACTTCTCCCTATCGGCGTACAGCAGAAGTCACACTGATTTGCAGGTGTGTAATTTGTTGTGAGTTTATGCACTGTGTTGGTTTTGTTCTTTGAACAAGGTGATGTTCATGCACGGTTCATTTTGTGCACCAGTAAAAAAACATGGTAACACTTTAGCCTATCTCAGCGGCGGGGTACATATTCATCATTAATTATTTGCTTATTAACATGCAAATTAGTAACATATTGGCTCTTAACTAGTCATTATTAAGTACTTATTAATGCCTTATTCGGCATATAACCCTAAACCTGGTCCTAACCCTCTAACCCTAACCCTAACCCTAACCAAATAACTCTAAATTAAGTCTTTGTTACTTAGAATATGTTCCCGATATTAAAGTGTTACCAACAACATATAACTTTGTCTTGAATTTGAAAAAACAACATTTTATTTTTCCCTAAAGAAGTGTTCGGTGAATGCGCATATGAAACTGGTGGGGTTCGGTACCTCCAACAATGTTAAGAACCACTGTATTAGTTGGTGTGAGGTTGAATGCACAGGATTAGAGTTAGTAATAAATTATACAAAATATGTTGAGGTCCTAATTTTTTCACATGTGTAAAAGCCATGGGTTGGCTCCAAAATATTTTGGTTGAGATGCTAGCAACCATTCATACGCTTATCAAAGTTTTATCAGTAGATCAGTTTAAAAAAAGATACAAAGACATGATTTTCAATATTCAACTGTGGAACAGCTTGGATGATCCCTTAAAATGTTCCAGTTTCATTCACACATTTAAAAAACACTTTAAGACCAATGTCTTGAAAAAATATATCACTCTTGAATCAACACAGTAGTTAATACCAGAGGTGTGGACTCGAGTCACATGACTTGGACTCGAGTCAGACTCGAGTCATGAATTTGATGACTTTAGACTCGACTTGACAAAATGTAAAAAGACTTGCAACTCGACTTAGACTTTAACATCAATGACTTGTGACTTCACTTGGACTTGAGCCTTTTGAATTGACATGACTTGACATGACTTGCTACTTTCCCCAAAACCCAAAGATGAAAAAGTTATTCGGGAGCGCTCCGTATTTTTCATTGTGTACTTGTCTATCAGCGCTGCGTGTGTCAGCTGGTGTGGTCTCAGTACAACAGCCAATCAAATTAGATCTACTTTGTTTTCATCACACAGCATTCATCCAATCAAATTGCAGGACAACCAATGAAGAAGACATGTCCAAACCACACGCCAGTGAACAAAAAATGATACCTAAAATAATTTTGTTTGGGTATAAAAATTACGAGGTGGTCAACACAAAACGGTTTGCAGTATGCAACACATGCGGTTCGAAAATTACTGATGGAGAGGCAACAACTTCCAACTTCATCCGGCATTTGAAGTTGCACAAAGAACGGTAAGTTTTGAATGTAAGATAACGTTTATTGGCTAAGTAACGTGACTTTTATTTGCTGTGTAGTTAAATCAGTGAGGCTGTAAACTCACTGCTAACGTTATAACGTTATTGCAAACACGGGAATCTGTTGCAGTTCACTACCTTATTCATACTTTTTGTTCAGTGATTTTTTTTAAACAGGGTTACGTTAGTCAATATATCACACGTAACGTTAGACGGCGGTCAGCAGCACCGCGTATTTTAGCCACCTAAAAAAAGACAAAAATAGTCAAATAAAGGTCAGTTAAAATGTATACTATATTATGAATATGTGTACCGTTTTAGCTAGCTTTCTGACATACTGTTGGTTGTTTACCTCAGTGGTCCCCAACCACCGGGCCGCGGCCCGGTACTGGTCCGTGGATCGATTGGTATCGGGCCGCACAAGAAATGTATTTCTTTTTTTTTTCTTTTTTTAATTAAATCAACATAAAAAACACAAGATACACTTACAAGTAGTGCACCAACCCAAAACAACTCTCTCCCCCCTTTTGTTCTGGGCATTGAACATGAAGACTCTTCCTTCACTGTTCCGAGTGGCTATGAGAGTCTTGGCAGTGCCTGCCTCCAGTGCTCCAGTGGAGCGAGTTTTCAGCCATGGTGGCATCATACTACGCCCCCATCGTGCACAAATGACTGACAGACTCTTGGCTAATTTGGTCTTTTGCAAATGCACATATAAATATACATATAAAAAGTACAACTTTTTTGTTATGTTCACGTATATGTCATGTTTTTTCAATGTTAACACTTTTGTACAAATAATTACATTTGCACTTTATTTTTCAATGTGTTTGTTCTGTAAAGGAATGAGTTAATGTTTAAAATGACTGGTTAATAGTGCTATTATAAAGTGCAATGTCAGCACAATTTTCTTTCCTGCAATTTAAAATGCACTTGTTTTAATAAATAAATACAGCGTTTGAAAAGCATACACAATCTGTGTTAATATATTAGTCTGTGGTTAAAAGGACTTGAAAGGACTCGAAACTCAAAATGCAGGACTTAGGACTTGACTTGAGACTTTCCAGTCTTGACTTTGGACTTGACTCGGGGCTTGCCTGTCTTGACTCGGGACTTGACTCGGACTTGAGGGCAAAGACTTGAGACTTACTTGTGACTTGCAAAACAATGACTTGGTCCCACCTCTGGTTAATACTATGATCAATGTTAATTAAAATACTAAATGTGGGATATAAATAATTAATAAGTTTGTATATAGTATATAAATTGGTACAAAGGTTTAACACGTGTACAAGGATATTTCACATACCTTTACTGTGTATATAATTGAAAAGTGTTCATATTGTGTATAATGTGTATTTATAATATGTTGTACAAAAGACATTTCATAATTTTCGGAAGTTCATCTTGTACTTGACATTGTTTATAGGGTTAGGCGCAATAAGTGTTCAACTTCAGCCTAAACCCTTTCGGTCTGCAACATTTTCATTTTCAATCTATGAATGTACAACTGTTTGTTTATTTTGTTGACCATTGACCGAAGAATAATAAACTAAAAAAAAAAAAGAATAAATAAATATATATATATATATATATATATACAAGAATGAGAGTTTCTAACAATCACAAGGTGTTTACACGATCATTATTTGTATTATTTGCATATTTATTTACCCGAAGGTGGAGCTCGATGGCGAGCGGCTGGTGGCTGGGCCTGTCTCCGTGAGGTTCGGGCACAACCCGAAGAAGCAACGTGGGTCCCCCCTCCAATGGGCTCACCACTCATAGAAGGGGACATAGAGGTCGGGTGCAGTGTGAGCTGGTTGGCAGCCGAAGGCAGAGCACTTCACACTCCAATCCTCGGCTACATAATTTAGCTCTTGGAAAGTGGAACATCACCTCACTTGGGGGGAAGGAGCTGGTGCACGAGGTGGAGAAATTCTGGATAGATATCGTCGGACTCACTTCGATGCACAGCAAGGGCTCTGGAACCAGTCCTCTTGAGAGGGGATGGACTCTCGTTCGCTCTGGCGTTGCACACACTGAGATGCGGCGGGCTGGGGTGGCAATTCTTGCCAATGCCAATGCCTGTTGGAGTTTAACCCAGTAGACGAGAGGGTAGCTTCCCTCCGCCTTCGGGTGGGGGGGGGGGGTCCTGACTGTTATTTTTGCTTATGCACCAAACAGCAGCTCAGAGTATCCACACGTACTGGAGAGTCCCTCAGGGGATTACCTTGTTCTGCTGGGTGACTTCAACGCTCACATTGGCAACAACAGTGATACCTGGAAGGGCGTGATTGTTAGGAACCGCCTGGATCTGAACCTGTGTGGTGTTTTGTCATTGGACTTTTGTGCTCGTCACAGATTGTCCAAAGCAAACACAATGTTCAAACATAAGGATGTCCGTATGTGCACTTGGCTCCAGGACACCCTCGGCCGCAGTTCGATGATCGCCATTGTGGTTTTGTCATCGGATTTGCGGTCTCATGTTTTGGACACTCGTGTGATGACAGGACCAGAGCTTTCTACGATGGTGGGGGCGGATGCCTGGCAAACCCAAACGCATTGTTATCGTCTGCAGGGAACGTCTACAGAATGGGACTCCGGAGACAGCAGACATGTACCGACAGACCAAGCAGTGTGCGGCTTTGGCGGTCGCGGAGGCAAATACTCGGACATGGGAGGAGTTCAGGGAATCCATGGAAAGCGACTTCCAAACGGCTTCTAAGCGATTCTGGATTACAATCCGCCACCTCAGGAGGGGGAAACAGTGCACTGTCAACAACGTGTATGGTGGGGATGGTGCGCTGCAGACCTTGACTCAGGATGTTGTGAATCGGTGGAGTGAATACTTCGAAGACCTCCTCAATCCCACCTATTTGTCTTCATATGCGCAAGCAGTGCCTGGGGAGTCTGTGGTGAGCTCTCCTATTTCTGAGGTTGCCGAGGTAGTTATGATATAAACAAAACGATTGTCAAAATGACACCATAATGGCCAAATTAAAGGAAAAATAACTACAAACTTAACCATTGTGAATATTGTAGATGTATGTATAAAATAAAATAGCTCAAACAAATGTAGAAACACACATTTTTACAATGGAGTTCAGGATGCGCATCGCACTGTCAACAAATTGCGAGCGCTGCATGGAACTTTAACTATAAAGATATGGCCATGTTGACTTAAGTCTTTGCATCTTACCGTTTCGTTATTTTATCCAAAGAGTGGATCGTTTACAATGAGAGAATGTATTGCACGTCGCTACAGCATCAGTCTGCCGCCATCTGCTGCCAGCCACAACAAAAGCAGCAGATTGGAGTAGCGGCAGCCAATCCAGAAGGCGCTTAAAGTCAGCTGAACCCTCATGTTTAAACAGTGTCATATTGGACGTGGGTTACACTTGAATTGCTATTGCGACACCATGTGGACACATTTAGAACAGCAGTTTCTTTCATAAAAAAAATTGCAGCTCATTTTTATCCTTAGAAAACTCATTTTGCCGATCGGATTAAACCTGTTGGCGGGGGCTGTACGTTTGACACCCCTACCTTAGCCATATGGTGAATGGCTTATTTACAATTTGTTGCTAAGTCTTGTCCGTTTTGCTTGATGGCGGCCATGATTTTTTTCCCCCCAACCAATCTTGCTCAAATTTTACACACATGTGCTCTTCTGCCCACTAGAGGTGGGCACCAACTTTTGTGATGATTTGCCTAAATGGAGCGCATTGAGCCGTGTGAGGAATTTCAAGTCATAGTCAAGCCATATGTCCCGGCAAGAAATCTGCGTTCAAAGAACTCCGGCTTATTAGTGATTTCCAGAGCCCAAAAAAAGTCTGCGGGCTATAGAGCGTTTTCTATTCGGGCTCCAGTACTATGGAATGCCCTCCCGGTAACAGTTAGAGATGCTACCTCTATAGAAGCATTTAAGTCCCATCTTAAAACTCATTTGTATATTCTAGTCTTTAAATAGACCCCCCTTTTAGACCAGTTGATCTGCCGTTTCTTTTCTGCAGATTCGGTGACCACAGATGAGGTGCTAGCTGTCCAAAGTCGGGACCCGGGGTGGACCACTCATCTGTGCATCAGTTGGGGACGTCTTTGCGCTGCTGACTTGTCTCCACTCAAGATGATCTCCTGCTGGCCCCACTATGGACTGGACTCTCACTATTATGTTAGATCCACTATGGACTGGACTCTCACACTATTATGTTAGATCAACTACGGAATGGACTCTCACTATTATGTTAGATCCACTATGGACTGGACTCTCACACTAGTATGTTAGATCCACTATGGACTGGACTCTCACACTATTATGTTAGATCCAATATGGACTGGACTCTCACAATATTATGCTAGATCAACTACGGACCGGACTCTCACTATTATGTTAGATCCACTATGGACTGGACTCTCACACTATTATGTTAGATCAACTACGGACTGGACTCTCACACTATTATGTTAGATCAACTACGGACTGGACTCTCACTATTATGTTAGATCCACTATGGACTGGACTCTCACACTATTATGTTAGATCAACTACGGACTGGACTCTCACTATTATGTTAGATCCACTATGGACTGGACTCTCACACTAGTATGTTAGATCCACTATGGACTGGACTCTCACACTATTATGTTAAATCCAATATGGACTGGACTCTCACAATATTATGCTAGATCAACTACGGACTGGACTCTCACTATTATGTTAGATCCACTATGGACTGGACTCTCACACTATTATGTTAGATCAACTACGGACTGGACTCTCACACTATTATGTTAGATCAACTACGGACTGGACTCTCACTATTATGTTAGATCCACTATGGACTGGACTCTCACACTATTATGTTAGATCAACTACGGACTGGACTCTCACTATTATGTTAGATCCACTATGGACTGGACTCTCACACTATTATGTTAGATCCACTATGGACTGGACTCTCACACTATTATGTTAGATCCAATATGGACTGGACTCTCACAATATTATGCTAGATCAACTACGGACTGGACTCTCACTATTATGTTAGATCCACTATGGACTGGACTCTCACTATTATGTTAGATCCACTATGGACTGGACTCTCACACTATTATGTTAGATCAACTACGGACTGGACTCTCACACTGTTATGTTAGATCAACTACAGACTGGACTCTCACTATTATGTTAGATCCACTATGGACTGGACTCTCACACTATTATGTTAGATCCACTATGGACTGGACTCTCACTATTATGTTAGATCCACTATGGACTGGACTCTCACACTATTATGTTAGATCCACTATGGACTGGACTCTCACACTATTATGTTAGATCCACTATGGACTGGACTCTCACAATATTATGCTAGATCAACTACGGACTGGACTCTCACTATTATGTTAGATCCACTATGGACTGGACTCTCACTATTATGTTAGATCCACTATGGACTGGACTCTCACACTATTATGTTAGATCAACTACGGACTGGACTCTCACTATTATGTTAGATAAGCTATGGACTGGACTCTCACACTATTATGTTAGATCAACTACGGACTGGACTCTCACTATTATGTTAGATCCACTATGGACTGGACTCTCATTATTATGTTAGATCCACTATGGACTGGACTCTCACACTATTATGTTAGATCCACTATGGACTGGACTCTCACACTATTATGTTAGATCCACTATGGACTGGACTCTCACAATATTATGTTAGATCCACTATGGACTGGACTCTCACACTATTATGTTAGATCAACTACGGACTGGACTCTCACTATTATGTTAGATCCGCTATGGACTGGACTCTCACACTATTATGTTAGATCAACTACGGACTGGACTCTCACTATTATGTTAGATCCACTATGGACTGGACTCTCACTATTATGTTAGATCCACTATGGACTGGACTCTCACACTATTATGTTAGATCCACTATGGACTGGACTCTCACACTATTATGTTAGATCCACTATGGACTGGACTCTCACAATATTATGCTAGATCAACTACGGACTGGACTCTCACTATTATGTTAGATCCACTATGGACTGGACTCTCACTATTATGTTAGATCCACTATGGACTGGACTCTCACACTATTATGTTAGATCAACTACGGACTGGACTCTCACTATTATGTTAGATCCACTATGGACTGGACTCTCACACTAGTATGTTAGATCCACTATGGACTGGACTCTCACACTATTATGTTAGATCCAATATGGACTGGACTCTCACAATATTATGCTAGATCAACTACGGACTGGACTCTCACTATTATGTTAGATCCACTATGGACTGGACTCTTACACTATTATGTTAGATCAACTACGGACTGGACTCTCACACTATTATGTTAGATCAACTACGGACTGGACTCTCACTATTATGTTAGATCCACTATGGACTGGACTCTCACACTATTATGTTAGATCAACTATGGACTGGACTCTCACTATTATGTTAGATCCACTATGGACTGGACTCTCACACTATTATGTTAGATCCACTATGGACTGGACTCTCACACTATTATGTTAGATCCAATATGGACTGGACTCTCACAATATTATGCTAGATCAACTACGGACTGGACTCTCACTATTATGTTAGATCCACTATGGACTGGACTCTCACTATTATGTTAGATCCACTATGGACTGGACTCTCACACTATTATGTTAGATCAACTACGGACTGGACTCTCACACTATTATGTTAGATCAACTACAGACTGGACTCTCACTATTATGTTAGATCCACTATGGACTGGACTCTCACACTATTATGTTAGATCCACTATGGACTGGACTCTCACTATTATGTTAGATCCACTATGGACTGGACTCTCACACTATTATGTTAGATCCACTATGGACTGGACTCTCACACTATTATGTTAGATCCACTATGGACTGGACTCTCACAATATTATGCTAGATCAACTACGGACTGGACTCTCACTATTATGTTAGATCCACTATGGACTGGACTCTCACTATTATGTTAGATCCACTATGGACTGGACTCTCACACTATTATGTTAGATCAACTACGGACTGGACTCTCACTATTATGTTAGATCCGCTATGGACTGGACTCTCACACTATTATGTTAGATCAACTACGGACTGGACTCTCACTATTATGTTAGATCCACTATGGACTGGACTCTCACTATTATGTTAGATCCACTATGGACTGGACTCTCACACTATTATGTTAGATCAACTACGGACTGGACTCTCACTATTATGTTAGATCCACTATGGACTGGACTCTCACACTATTATGTTAGATCAACTACGGACTGGACTCTCACTATTATGTTCGATCCTCTATGGACTGGACTCTCACACTATTATGTTAGATCCACTATGGACTGGACTCTCACACTATTATGTTAGATCCACTATGGACTGGACTCTCACACTATTATGTTAGATCCACTATGGACTGGACTCTCACAATATTATGCTAGATCAACTACGGACTGGACTCTCACTATTATGTTAGATCCACTATGGACTGGACTCTCACACTATTATGTTAGATCCACTATGGACTGGACTCTCACACTATTATGTTAGATCCACTATGGACTGGACTCTCACAATATTATGCTAGATCAACTACGGACTGGACTCTCACTATTATGTTAGATCCACTATGGACTGGACTCTCACACTATTATGTTAGATCAACTACGGACTGGACTCTCACACTATTATGTTAGATCAACTACGGACTGGACTCTCACTATTATGTTAGATCCACTATGGACTGGACTCTCACACTATTATGTTAGATCAACTATGGACTGGACTCTCACTATTATGTTAGATCCACTATGGACTGGACTCTCACACTATTATGTTAGATCCACTATGGACTGGACTCTCACACTATTATGTTAGATCCAATATGGACTGGACTCTCACAATATTATGCTAGATCAACTACGGACTGGACTCTCACTATTATGTTAGATCCACTATGGACTGGACTCTCACTATTATGTTAGATCCACTATGGACTGGACTCTCACACTATTATGTTAGATCAACTACGGACTGGACTCTCACACTATTATGTTAGATCAACTACAGACTGGACTCTCACTATTATGCTAGATCAACTACGGACTGGACTCTCACTATTATGTTAGATCCACTATGGACTGGACTCTCACACTATTATGTTAGATCAACTACGGACTGGACTCTCACACTATTATGTTTGATCAACTACGGACTGGACTCTCACTATTATGTTAGATCCACTATGGACTGGACTCTCACACTATTATGTTAGATCAACTACGGACTGGACTCTCACTATTATGTTAGATCCACTATGGACTGGACTCTCACACTATTATGTTAGATCCACTATGGACTGGACTCTCACACTATTATGTTAGATCCAATAAGGACTGGACTCTCACAATATTATGCTAGATCAACTACGGACTGGACTCTCACTATTATGTTGGATCCACTATGGACTGGACTCTCACACTATTATGTTAGATCCACTATGGACTGGACTCTCACTATTATGTTAGATCCACTATGGACTGGACTCTCACACTATTATGTTAGATCCACTATGGACTGGACTCTCACACTATTATGTTAGATCCACTATGGACTGGACTCTCACAATATTATGCTAGATCAACTACGGACTGAACTCTCACTATTATGTTAGATCCACTATGGACTGGACTCTCACTATTATGTTTGATCCACTATGGACTGGACTCTCACACTATTATGTTAGATCAACTACGGACTGGACTCTCACTATTATGTTAGATCCACTATGGACTGGACTCTCACAGTATTATGTTAGATCAACTACGGACTGGACTCTCACTATTATGTTAGATCCACTATGGACTGGACTCTCACTATTATGTTAGATCCACTATGGACTGGACTCTCACACTATAATGTTAGATCAACTACGGACTGGACTCTCACTATTATGTTAGATCCACTATGGACTGGACTCTCACACTATTATGTTAGATCAACTACGGACTGGACTCTCACTATTATGTTAGATCCACTATGGACTGGACTCTCACACTATTATGTTAGATCCACTATGGACTGGACTCTCACACTATTATGTTAGATCCACTATGGACTGGACTCTCACACTATTATGTTAGATCCACTATGGACTGGACTCTCACTATTATGTTAGATCCGCTATGGACTGGACTCTCACACTATTATGTTAGATCAACTACGGACTGGACTCTCACTATTATGTTAGATCCACTATGGACTGGACTCTCACACTATTATGTTAGATCAACTACGGACTGGACTCTCACTATTATGTTAGATCCACTATGGACTGGACTCTCACTATTATGTTGGATCCACTATGGACTGGACTCTCACACTATTATGTTAGATCAACTACGGACTGGACTCTCACTATTATGTTAGATCCACTATGGACTGGACTCTCACACTATTATGTTAGATCAACTACGGACTGGACTCTCACTATTATGTTAGATCCACTATGGACTGGACTCTCACACTATTATGTTAGATCCACTATGGACTGGACTCTCACACTATTATGTTAGATCCAATATGGACTGGACTCTCACAATATTATGCTAGATCAACTACGGACTGGACTCTCACTATTATGTTGGATCCACTATGGACTGGACTCTCACACTATTATGTTAGATCCACTATGGACTGGACTCTCACTATTATGTTAGATCCACTATGGACTGGACTCTCACACTATTATGTTAGATCCACTATGGACTGGACTCTCACAATATTATGTTAGACCCACTCGACATCCATTGCATTCGGTCTCCCTAGAGGGGGGGGGGGTTACCCACATATGCGGTCCTCTCCAAGGTTTCTCATAGTCATTCACATCGACGTCCCACTGGGGTGAGTTTTTCCTTGCCCTTATGTGGGCTATACCAAGGATGTCGTTGTGGCTTGTGCAGCCCTTTGAGACACTTGTGATTTAGGGCTACATAAATAAACATTGATTGATTGATTGACTATTATGTTAGATCCACTATGGACTGGACTCTCACAATATTATGCTAGATCAACTACGGACTGGACTCTCACTATTATGTTAGATCCACTATGGACTGGACTCTCACTATTATGTTAGATCCACTATGGACTGGACTCTCACACTATTATGTTAGATCAACTACGGACTGGACTCTCACTATTATGTTAGATCCACTATGGACTGGACTCTCACACTAGTATGTTAGATCCACTATGGACTGGACTCTCACACTATTATGTTAGATCCAATATGGACTGGACTCTCACAATATTATGCTAGATCAACTACGGACTGGACTCTCACTATTATGTTAGATCCACTATGGACTGGACTCTCACACTATTATGTTAGATCAACTACGGACTGGACTCTCACACTATTATGTTAGATCAACTACGGACTGGACTCTCACTAGTATGTTAGATCCACTATGGACTGGACTCTCACACTATTATGTTAGATCAACTACGGACTGGACTCTCACTATTATGTTAGATCCACTATGGACTGGACTCTCACACTATTATGTTAGATCCACTATGGACTGGACTCTCACACTATTATGTTAGATCCAATATGGACTGGACTCTCACAATATTATGCTAGATCAACTACGGACTGGACTCTCACTATTATGTTAGATCCACTATGGACTGGACTCTCACTATTATGTTAGATCCACTATGGACTGGACTCTCACACTATTATGTTAGATCAACTACGGACTGGACTCTCACACTATTATGTTAGATCAACTACAGACTGGACTCTCACTATTATGTTAGATCCACTATGGACTGGACTCTCACACTATTATGTTAGATCCACTATGGACTGGACTCTCACTATTATGTTAGATCCACTATGGACTGGACTCTCACACTATTATGTTAGATCCACTATGGACTGGACTCTCACACTATTATGTTAGATCCACTATGGATTGGACTCTCACAATATTATGCTAGATCAACTACGGACTGGACTCTCACTATTATGTTAGATCCACTATGGACTGGACTCTCACAATATTATGCTAGATCCACCTGACGTCCATTGCAGTGATCGCCCGGGGGCGGGGGGTCCCCACATCTGCAGTCCCCTCCAAGGTTTCTCATTGTATCCCATTGGGTTGAGTTTTTGTCTGGCCCTGATGTGGGATCTGAGCCGAGGATGTCGTTGTGGCTTGTGCAGCCCTTTGAGACACTCGTGATTTAGGGCTATATAAGTAAACATTGATTGATTGATTGATTGAAGTCAATCCGACACATCAAATTTGCGATTAGATCGTGTTTGTCTGGGGAAAAAAACAGCTTAGGCAACACAGTAGGGGGCATGTTTGGACAAATGTTCCCCCTCTTGTGCGCAACAGTTCAAGAGGAGAAGTCTGCTCACACAAGCACATATAGTCGAGAAAAATGATACATTATGTCATGTGTTGTCGAGGCAAATCAGAGCCTGTGCTGGAGAAAAGATGTCATCCTTTACTGTAGAAAAGTGGAACAATGGTAAGCAAGAGAATTTCAAGACAGAATCACTGAATGACGAGCACAAATATCGAAAGACACAATCGAGGGATGCAAATAAATGGTCAGGTATGTTCTTTTGTTAAAACACGCAGGGTGTTAAGACATACATTAATGCAGAAGAGGAGAGGTGCGCGGAGCTATGTGCGAGTAGGAAAAAATAAAAGACTCCTCGTGAATCAAATGCAGGAAACACAAATGAGATCCAAGCCGCCGCTCAGTTCCCACATGGCAGAGCGGTGGGCGAGTGCAGTGAAGTTATTTCAAGCTTTGACATGTTCTCATTGTTGCCAACAACAACGCGCTGCTACACTCACTTGCAACAGTCGCTGTTAGATTGTTGCACTCGTCTCTTTGCATACTGATATGATTCGCTTTCTCGCTGCAGATGATTGGCAAAAGGAGGCGTTCGAGGAGAAAAATGAAAATATTCGGAAACAATAATGGAAATGGACATTTTTATTGTTATCATGAATATTAATAGATCATTGGATCATTATTGTTACGTCTTTGGGGATGCATTGCTGCGCTGGTAGCGTTCCTTCCAATACAGACGACAAACAGGAGTAGCGTGGAGGTGAGATGAAGTATTTTAATAAATTAAACGCAGGACAAAAATACAAAACTGAGGACGCTAGCAAGCGTGGAGCCAAACAAAACCAAAATGTCACCAAGGGTGAAAAAACGAGGAAAGCTAGTAGGTACAAAAATCACTAGAGCGAGGAGAAAAACCAGGAGAACGTAACTGTTGCCAATTGCAAACATTGACCCAGCAACTACTGCTGAAACTATAAAGGGGAGTGATTAACCAAAACACCTGGTGGGAACACTAATTGCAAAACTAAGACAGGTGAGGAGAATCAGTGCCCATGGAAACCAACAGTAAACAGGAAAAGAGGGTGCACCCAGGAAACAGACTAACACAGAAACATTACCAAAACACATACATCATGCCATGACCCGGGTAACGGATCATGACAATTATCTCATTTTGAAAAAGAAGCTAAATGTACAAGTCAGGTACTGGCATGGCGGTAGTTGGAGTGACCCCAGGATACAGAGATAGGAAGCACCTCATAGGTAAAAAGGAGGTTTAATGGGCAAAAAGACCAAAAGGTAGAAATAAACAAAGGTCACTGGTTAGTGATTATTAGCAGGTGAGTCCATCCATCCATTTTCTACCGCTTGTCCCTTTCGGGGTCGCGGGGGGTGCTGGAGCCTATCTCAGCTGCATTCGTCCCCTGATCACTAATCAAGAGCAGGTGTGGAGAACGACGTTTAGAAACAGTGGTGAAGTCACGAACCAAAACAGAAAGTGGAACAAAAATAGGAGCGCGAGACAAGGGGGAAAAAACGCAATAAGCCAAACAATGTAACACAGTGACTTATTAATTTGGAAAAAAATCGGATTAATCACACCTTTGAGTTTCTTTAACAAAAAAAAAAAGACCCCAGCATTTGCTACAATTTTTTAACTTAAATGCACTGAATTTATGTGGTCAAAACTCGTATTATCTACAAAACCCAAAACCAGTGAAGTTGGCACGTTGTGTAAATGGTAAATAAAAACAGAATACAATGATTTGCAAATCCTTTTCAATAAAGATGTCCGATAATGTCGGTAGGCCGATTAAATGCGTTAAAATATATCGGAAATTATCGGTATCGTTTTTTTTTATTATCGGTATCGTCTTTTTTTATTATATCAACATAAAAAACACAAGATACACTTACAATTAATGCACCAACCCAAAAAAACCTCCCTCCCCCATTTACACTCATTCACACAAAAGGGTTGTTTCTTTCTGTTATTAATATTCTGGTTCCTACATTATATATCAATATATATCAATACAGTCTGCAAGGGATACAGTCCGTAAGCACACATGATTGTGCGTGCTGCTGGTCCACTAATAGTACTAACCTTTAACAGTTAATTTTACTCATTTTCATTAATTACTAGTTTCAATGTAACTGTTTTTATATTATTTTACTTTCTTTTGTATTCAAGAAAATGTTTTTGATTTATTTATCTTATTTTATTTTATTAATTTTTTTTAAAAGTACCTTATCTTCACCATACCTGGTTGTCCAAATGAATAATAATAATAATAACTGGGATTTATATAGCGCTTTTCTAAGTACCCAAAGTCGCTTTACATGTAGAACCCATCGATCATTCACACCTGGTGGTGGTAAGCTACTTTCATAGCCACAGCTGCCCTGGGGTAGACTGACGGAAGCGTGGCTGCAATTTGCGCCAACGGCCCCTCCGACCACCACCTATCATTCATCATTCAATTCACTGGTGTGAGTGGCACTGGGGGCAAAGGGTGAAGTGTCCCGCCCAAGGACACAACGGCAGCGATTTTTGGATGGTAAGAGGCGGGGAGCGAACCTGCAACCCTCAGGTTTCTGGCACGGTTGCTCTACCCACTACGCCATGCCGCCCTAAATTAGGCATAATAATGTGTTAATTCCAAGATTGTATATATCGGTTGATATCGGTATCGGTAATTAAAGAGTTGGACAATATCGGAATATCGGATATCGGCAAAAAGCCATTATCGGACATCCCTACTTTTCAACTTATATTCAATTGAATAGACTGCAAAGACAAGATATTTAATGTTAAAACTTTTTTGGGGGGCAAATAATCATTAATTTAGAATTTAATGGCAGCAACACATTGCAAAAAAGTTGCCACACGGGCATTTTTACCACTGTGTTACGTGGCCTTTCCTTTTAACAACACTCAGTAAACGTTTGGGAACTGAGGAGACCGATTTTTGAAGCGTTTCAGGTGGAATTCTTTCCCATTCTTGCTTGATGTACAGCTTAAGTCGTTCATAATGATCGTGAACGATAGGCAAAATTCCAAAAAAAAAGTGCAGTTCCCCTTTAAGGGCTGAAACATGCACTTTCAAGTCAACAGCAACTGCAGTGTCTTCGCTGCAGCGTGAGGACGGAGAGGAGATGGACAGGAGAACGGCTGCATGGAAAAAAATTCAAATCCCGAGGACTTTTCATCATTCCTCCCTGCTCACTCCGTGTGCCACCTACACAATTTCCACACTTAGCAAAGTGCTGCTGCCTTTGACATGCTGTGTAGTAATAATGTGCACATACGCGTGCTACAACTTTGATGAAAGAACACCTACATCAATGGCAGGACCAGGCCACCGAGTGTGTGTGTGTGTGTGTGTGTGTGTGTGTGTGTGTGTGTGTGTGTGTGTGTGTGTGTGTGTGTGTGTGTGTGTGTGTGTGTGTGTGTGTGTGTGTGTGTGTGTGTGTGTGTGTGTGTGTGTGTGTTGTGGAGATGAAAGCATTACGCAATGCTTGCTCGCCGCTAACAACATCCAATATACCAAGCAAGGTAATATGCAGCACAGGTCACATGATACCACAGCAACGAGGACTTTTAATGTGGTCGGACGTATTGCAAAGGGCCTGCAGGAGTTGTTGACATGAAACATTGATGACAGGTGTCAGCATGGGGGATTCATGCAAGCTGAAACAACTTGTATTAAGACAGTGGAATAGCGAAACGTAGAAACAATGCACGGTGTATTTTTGCGGGGGTTACACCTTTAAGAAACCCTTAAACGTTCTGTTTACGCCCGTTTTAGAATTAAGTCACGTTCTGTGTGAAATTGTTTATAAAAAGTTAAAAGTTAAAGTCAAAGTCACACACACAAACTAGGTGTGGTGAAATTTGTCCTCTGCATTTGACCCATCCCCTTGTTCACCCCCTGGGAGGTGAGGGGAGCAGTGAGCAGCTGCAGTGAGCAGCTGCAGTGGCCGCGCTCAGGAATCATTTTAGTGATTTAACCCCCAATTCCAACCTTTGATGCTGAGTGCCAAGCAGGGAGGTAATGGGTCCCATTTTTATAGTCTTTTGGTATGACCCGGCTGGGGTTTGAACTCACAACCTACCGATCTCAGGGTGGACACTCTAACCACAAGGCCACTGAGCAGAAAAAGATTTGTTTTAAAAAAAATTGAACAGTAGTGCACCTTCTTATACTTGCAAAGCGCAAGTTTACACAACATTACGTCTTGTCAAAGCATCATCCCGCTGGAAAATGTTGAGTGAATTGACCTGTAAAACAGCACCCTCTACTGCAGGGGTGCTAACACTTTTTCTGCAGGCGAGCTACTTTTCAATTGATCAAGTCGTGGGGATCTACCTCATTCATATATATAATTTATATTTACTTATTTATGAAATATATGTTTTTGTTAACAAGTTAAAGGTGTTTAATGATAATGCAAGCATGTTTAACATGTATAGTTAATATTGTTAATACATTAAAGGTGTTTAATGATAATACAAGTATGTTTAATACATATAGTTAATATTGTTAACAAGTTAAAGGTGTTTAAAGATAATGCAAGCATGTTTAACACATATAGTTAATATTGTTAACAAGTTAAAGGTGGTTAAAAATAATACAAGCATGTTTAACACTCCTCTCTGAGCTGCCACCTTAACGTGGTAGAGGAGTTTGCGTGTCCCAATGATCCTAGGAGCTATGTTGTCCGGGGGCTTCTATGCCCCCTGGTAGGGTCTCCCAAGGCAAACTGGTCCTAGGTGAGGGATCAGACAAAGAGCAGCTCGAAGACCTCTATGAAGAACACGAACAAGGAACCCAGATTTCCCTCGCCCGGACGCGGGTCACCGGGGCCCTCCTCTGGAGCCAGGCCCGGAGGTGTGGCACGATGGCGAGCGCCTGGTGGCCGGGCCTGTCCCCATGGGACCCGGCCGGGCACAGCCCGAAGAGGCAACGTGGGTCCCCCCTCCAATGGGCTCACCACCCATAGCAGGGGTCATAGAGGTCGGGTGCGATGTGAGCTGGGCGGAAGCCGAAGGCAGGGCACTTGGCGGTCCGATCCTCGGCTACAGAAGCTAGCTCTTGGGACGTGGAACGTCACCTCGCTGGGGGGGAAGGAGCCTGAGCTAGTGCGTGAGGTGGAGAAGTTCCGGCTAGATATAGTCGGACTCACTTCGACGCACAGCAAGGGCTCTGGAACCAGTTCTCTTGACAGGGGCTGGACTCTCTTCCACTCTGGCGTTGCCAGCAATGAGAGGCGACGGGCTGGGGTGGCAATTCTTGTTTCCCCTCGGCTCAAAGCCTGCACGTTGGAGTTCAACCCGGTGGACGAGAGGGTAGCCTCCCTCCGCCTTCGGGTGGGGGGACGGGTCCTGACTGTTGTTTGCGCTTATGCGCCCAACGGCAGTTCAGATTACCCACCCTTTTTGGATTCACTCGAGGGAGTACTGGAGAGTGCTCCCCCGGGTGATTCCCTCGTTCTACTGGGGGACTTCAACGCTCATGTTGGCAACGACAGTGAAACCTGGAGAGGCGTGATTGGGAAGAATGGCCGCCCGGATCTGAACCCGAGTGGTGTTTTGTTATTGGACTTTTGTGCTCGTCACGGATTGTCAATAACAAACACCATGTTCAAACATAAGGGTGTCCATATGTGCACTTGGCACCAGGACACCCTAGGCCGCAGTTCCATGATCGACTTTGTAGTTGTGTCATCGGATTTGCGGCCTCATGTTTTGGACACTCGGGTGAAGAGAGGGGCGGAGCTTTCTACCGATCACCACCTGGTGGTGAGTTGGCTGCGATGGTGGGGGAGGATGCTGGACAGACCTGGCAGGCCCAAACGCATTGTGAGGGTTTGCTGGGAACGTCTAGCAGAGTCTCCTGTCAGAGAGAGTTTCAATTCCCACCTCCGGAAGAACTTTGAACATGTCACGAGGGAGGCGCTGGACATTGAGTCCGAGTGGACGATGTTCCGTACCTCTGTTGTCGGGGCGGCCGATTGGAGCTGTGGCCGCAGGGTAGTTGGTGCCTGTCGTGGCGGTAATCCTAGAACCCGTTGGTGGACACCGGCGGTGAGGGATGCCGTCAAGCTGAAGAAGGAGTCCTATCGGGTTCTTTTGGCTCATGGGACTCCTGACGCAGCAGACAGGTACCGACAGGCCAAGCGGTGTGCGGCTTCAGCGGTCGCGGAGGCAAAAACTCGGACATGGGAGGAGTTCGGTGAGGCCATGGAAAAAGACTTCCGGACGGCTTCGAAGCAATTCTGGACCACCATCCGCCGCCTCAGGAAGGGGAAGCAGTGCAGTGTCAACACCGTGTATGGTGGGGATGGTGCTCTGTTGACCTCGACTGCGGATGTTGTGGATCGGTGGAGAGAATACTTCGAAGACCTCCTCAATCCTACCAGCACGTCTTCCTATGAGGAAGCAGGGCCTGGGGAATCTGTGGTGGGCTCTCCTATTTCTGGGGCTGAGGTTGCCGAGGTAGTTAAAAAGCTCCTCGGTGGCAAGGCCCCGGGGGTGGATGAGATCCGCCCGGAGTTCCTTAAGGCTCTGGATGTTGTGGGGCTGTCTTGGTTGACAAGACTCTGCAACATCGCGTGGACATCGGGGGCGGTACCTCTGGATTGGCAGACCGGGGTGGTGGTTCCTCTCTTTAAGAAGGGGAACCGGAGGGTGTGTTCCAACTATCGTGGGATCACACTCCTCAGCCTTCCCGGTAAGGTCTATTCAGGTGTACTGGAGAGGAGGCTACGCCGGATAGTCGAACCTCGGATTCAGGAGGAACAGTGTGGTTTTCGTCCTGGTCGTGGAACTGTGGACCAGCTCTATACTCTCGGCAGGGTCCTTGAGGGTGCATGGGAGTTTGCCCAACCAGTCTACATGTGCTTTGTGGACTTGGAGAAGGCATTCGACCGTGTACCCCGGGAAGTCCTGTGGGGAGTGCTCAGAGAGTATGGGGTAACGGACTGTCTTATTGTGGCGGTTCGCTCCCTGTATAATCGGTGTCAGAGCTTGGTCCGCATTGCCGGCAGTAAGTCGGACACGTTTCCAGTGAGGGTTGGACTCCGCCAGGGCTGCCCTTTGTCACCGATTCTGTTCATAACCTTTATGGACAGAATTTCTAGGCGCAGTCAGGGCGTTGAGGGTATCTGGTTTGGTGGCTGCAGGATTAGGTCTCTGCTTTTTGCAGATGATGTGGTCCTGATGGCTTCATCTGGCCAAGATCTTCAGCTCTCACTGGATCGGTTCGCAGCCGAGTGTGAAGCGACTGGGATGAGAATCAGCACCTCCAAATCCGAGTCCATGGTTCTCGCCCGGAAAAGGGTGGAGTGCCATCTCCGGGTTGGGGAGGAGATCTTGCCCCAAGTGGAGGAGTTCAAGTACCTCGGAGTCTTGTTCACGAGTGAGGGAAGAGTGGATCGTGAGATCGACAGGCGGATCGGTGCGGCATCTTCAGTAATGCGGACGCTGTATCGATCCGTTGTGGTGAAGAAGGAGCTGAGCCAGAAGGCAAAGCTCTCGATTTACCGGTCGATCTACGTTCCCATCCTCACCTATGGTCATGAGCTTTGGGTCATGACCGAAAGGACAAGATCACGGGTACAAGCGGCCGAAATGAGTTTCCTCCGCCGGGTGGCGGGGCTCTCCCTTAGAGATAGGGTGAGAAGCTCTGCCATCCGGGGGGAGCTCAAAGTAAAGCCGCTGCTCCTCCATATCGAGAGGAGCCAGATGAGGTGGTTCGGGCATCTGGTCAGGATGCCACCCGAACGCCCCCCTCGGGAGGTGTTTCGGGCACGTCCGACCGGTAGGAGGCCACGGGGAAGACCCAGGACACGTTGGGAAGACTATGTCTCCCGGCTGGCCTGGGAACGCCTCGGGATCCACCGGGAGGAGCTGGACGAAGTGGCTGGGGAGAGGGAAGTCTGGGCTTCCCTGCTTAGGCTGCTGCCCCCGCGACCCGACCTCGGATAAGCGGAAGAAGATGGATGGATGGATGGATGGCATGTTTAACACAAATAGTTAATATTGTTAACAACTTAAAGGTGATTAAAGATAAAACAAGCATGTTTAACACAAATAGTTAATATTGTTAACAACTTAAAGGTGGTTAAAGATAATACAAGAATGTTTAACACATATAGTTGATATTGTTAACAAGTTAAAGGTGGTTAAAGATAATACAAGCATGTTTAACACATATAGATTCCTTTCTTTCATGAAGACAAGAATATAAGTTGGTGTATTACCTGATTCTGATGACTTGCATTGATTGGAATCAGACAGTGGTGATGATAACGTCCGCATTTTCGAATGGAGGAGAAAAAAAGTCCTCCTTTCTGTCCAATACCACATGAAAGTGGTTGGTTTTTGGCATCTTATTTGTCCAGCTTCCGTACTCCTTTGTATACACTATACAAGAAATACATTGTCGGCAAACTCCGTAGCTTTCTAGCTTGTGCACGCCAGCTTTCTGAGACTCTTATTTTGGTAGCGCAACTGTGCAACTGTGCAGTCGGTCTTTGGAGTTTTGACGACAGGTACAGCGCCAGAGTCTGTTGAAATAAAGTGTTTCTCGCCTTCCAGTCGGTAATTTTAATGAGCTGGCAGCAGCCAGCGTCATCTCAGAAGACCCTCGGGTGCCGTGAATGTCAGTCAAGTGACGAAAGTGACGTCATAGTGAAGATTTATGATCGCTCATTTTTAGGACTATTTTTTTAATGCCTGGCTGGTGATCGACTGACACACCCTCCGAGATCGACCGGTAGATTGCGATCGACGTAATGAGCACCCCCCTGCTCTACTGGATTCACAACTGCAGCACTCCTCTCCTCGCTGCAGATAGCGCCATCCAATTACTTTCTATGAAAGTTATTTCTTCTTCATATCATCGTTGGAATAATTATTACTGTTATTTAGGCAACAATTTTCTTGCTAGAACTTGTATTCGGTGGAAAAGGTCAAACAAACTTGGCGAATAAAGCTGAATCTGAATCAGAAGTGCACATATTTTAGGGGTAAATAGCGCCCCCTGGACACGTGTTGGCATATTAGGGTCCCATCGACACAAACTACGGTAAGAATGGCAGTCATCAAATAAACTCTTCATATGGCCCCATTTGTCACAGTTGACCTGACACATGAAACATGACAAATTGGGGGGGTGCACTATCCACTCTAGCCTGCCAAATGGCAGTAGTGTTCCATCCATCCGTCCATTTTCTACCGCTTATTCCCTTCGGGGTCGCGGGGGGGCCTATCTCAGCTACAATCGGGCGGAAGGCGGGGTACACCCTGGACAAGTCGCCACCTCATCGCAAGGCCAACACAGATAGACAGACAACATTCACACTCACATTCAAACACTAGGGCTGATTTAGTGTTGAGCAGTAGTGTTGAATATCTTAAAATGGGTTGGTTTTTTTGGCAATTCCAACTTTGACCACCTAGAGTGGTCATTTTCAGCAGACTGCATAGCAAAATGCACCTTCCTCTCACGCGAGATCCACCCAGGAATGGGGCTATATGAATCCCTTCCCTACGTATGCTGCACAATGTACGGGTCGGCCATTTTGGTTCAGATTTTTTCGCACATTTGGGTCATTTCAGGATATTCATTGCGAACAGAGTATTTTCACCATCAGTAATAAGTAGAGATGTCGATAAATGCTTTAAAATGTAATATCGGAAATTATCGGTATCGTTTTTTTTATTATCGGTATCGTTTTTTTTGTTTTTTTTTGTTTTTATTAAATCAACATAAAAAACACAAGATACACTTACAATTAGTGCACCAACCCAAAAAACCTTCCTCCCCCATTTACACTCATTCACACAAAAGGGTTGTTTCTTTCTGTTATTAATATTCTGGTTCCTACATTATATATCAATATATATCAATACAGTCTGCAGGGATACAGTCCGTAAGCACACATGATTGTGCGTGCTGCTGGTCCACTAATAGTACTAACATTTAACAGTTAATTTGACTAATTTTCATTAATTACTAGTTTCTATGTAACTGTTTTTATATTGTTTTACTTTCTTTTTTATTCAAGAAAATGTTTTTAATTTATTTATCTTATTATTATTTTTATTTTTTTTAAAAGACCTTATCTTCACCATACCTGGTTGTCCAAATTAAGCACAATAATGTGTTAATTCCACGACTGTATGTATCAGCATCGGTTGATATCGGTATCGGTAATTAAAGAGTTGGACAATATCGGAATATCGGCAAAAAGCCATTATCGGACATCACTAGTAATAAGGTATTAAAAAGTATTGCACTAAATAAACAAAGAAAACAATGCCATTTAATCAAATCAGGGTCAAATGATTACTGTCATGACCTGTGGTCTCGTTGCGGTTTTCTTATGTTCTGTGTTTATTTCCTGTTCAGCGCTCCGTTCGTCCTTTTGTTGTCTTATGTTGCTAGGAGCGCTTGGAGTCCACATCTCTAATGACTTCTCCTGGACAGTCAACACCACATCAATCATCAAGAAGGCTCAGCAGCGGCTACACTTCCTTAGAGTCCTCGGGAAGTACAACCTGAAGCCTGACCTGCTGCTGACCTTCTACCGCTCGTCCATCGAGAGCCTGCTGACCTACTGTATTACGGTATGGTACGGCAGCTGCACTGCAGCAGACAGGGAGAGGCTGCAAAGAGTGGTCAAGACGGCTCAGAAGATCATCGGCCGCCCTCTCCCCTCTCTGACGGACATCTACACCTCCCGCTGCCTCAACAGAGCCAGTGCCATCATCAAAGACAGCACCCACCCTGGCTCTGACCTGTTCCACCTGCTGCCCTCTGGGAAGCGCTACAGGTGCATTAAAACCAAAACAAACAGGCTAAAGAACAGCTTCTTCCCCAGGGCCATAACCATCCTGAACGGACTGCCCCATTGTCCCTCATAACTGCCTTCTCTTCGGTGCAATAACCCATTCCACCAACCACCCTGTTTTTTTTTTGTTTTTTTGTTTTTTCATGTATATATTCATTTCACACCATATTCATTGCACTTCTACATTTTTTATATTTTTATATATTTGCACATTGTTTTTCTAGCATGCACACATCGCACTGTATGGAATGGCCTCAATCTCGTTATCTTGCGTAATGACAATAAAGCTGATTCTGATTCTGATTCTGATTCTGATGGAGCACACCTGCCTCTGGCTAGTGATCAGGACACTCACCGCTGATCCCTAGTCAGAGGGCTTTCGATGCCAGTCGGCACTGGACCATTGTTAGCCGTATCAATCAATCAATCAATGTTTATTTATATAGCCCTAAATCACAAGTGTCTCAAAGGGCTGCACAAGCCACAATGACATCCTCGGTACAAAGCCCACATAAGGGCAAGGAAAAACTCACCCCAGTGGGACGTCGATGTGAATGACTATGAGAAACCTTGGAGAGGACCGCATATGTGGGTAACCCCCCCCCTCTAGGGGAGACCGAATGCAATGGATGTCGAGTGGGTCTGATATAATATTGTGAGAGTCCAGTCCATAGTGGATCCAACATAATAGTAAGAGTCCAATCCAGACAGTATGCTGCTGTCTACGTTTTTTTTGTTTGCTTCCCGGCGGCACAACGCCCCCGGTAAGTTTTCCCGCTTAAAGACGTAAAAAACGCATCTTACCTGCACGCTAGCTTCTGTCTTTGCATTTAGGTATTGGTATTTTTTTTACAATGCTACTTCAGCTGCTTATTAGATAAAACGGCTGGACATCAAATGTAGCTGCGGCCATATTGTGGTGTAAACATAAAATAAAAAATACATCAGGAGGTTGCCTACAGCCACATCACACAGTTAACTTATTTGAGAACAATGCAGTTTTTTGCATTTGTAGACTATGCAGACTTTGTCGGCTTCCTTTAGCCACAGCAAAACAGTCAATAAATTATTAAGACTGCAATTGAAGCTAACGATGCATCACTTGCTTATGAGTTGCAGCTCAGTATTAAAAGTGTGGCAGAATTAGAACAATCAGAAGATAAAAAGAAGAAACGTGTTCTGTCAAATGTCATCCTAAAGTTTACATTCTGCAAAGTGACATGAGGAAGAAAGAGAAATGGGAAAAAAGAGGAAATGCTTGTTTGCTCTCGCCTGGAGGCCTTCAGTCAGCGACATAACAATTCTTTGCCTTTTGGGCTTTTGGGAGCGTTTTCTTCTTCGCCTTTCTGTCCTGAAGGCTCGCTGGTGGAAGGAACTTTGTTTGCAAAAACCTTTTTTCCCGTTTAAATCCACACCTGCTGCAGGTCAGGAGGGACATGTTGCATCGCTGAGCTGCTTCTTGAAGCTTGCTGGGATTGTCCAACATGTTTAGTTTTTGGGGGTATTTTAGTGATGCTTTTTTTTTTGGCGTTGTTTACAAACATGCCGTCCGTGCCTGAAGGGTTATTGGTGGAGATTGAGGAAGTGTTCTTGTGTGTCCGGAGACCAAAGTGTTTTTATAGGAGGTAACACCTGTTGGAACAGTACCGTTGGTTATTATCATAAGTTTGGTAATAAAAGTTAAAAATTGTGTCAGATTGTGTGTGATTTCTTCTGGGGGCTACAATATATTATATTACTTTCATTTGTTTTTGTCATGTCTGTGTAATCATGTTTTGTTTTAGTCATGTTTTGTTTGTCATGTCTGTGTAATCATGTTTTGTCTTAGTCATGTTTTGTTTAGTTTCTGGCTTTTCACTCCCTTGTCTTGTTTGCATGATTACCCATTAGTTTCACCTGTTCCACGTTTGGACTCATTGTGCACTCTTGTTTGTCACCATAGCAACCATTAGTTTTCACCTGTCACGTCACGCACCTGTTTCACGTTTTGAGTCACGCACCTGTTTTCGTTAATCATGTCTGTGTTATTTAAGCTTTTCATTTTCTGTTGTTCGTCCTGACGACATCCCCATATATGCTTCTGCACACTCTCCACACCCTTATGATCCTTGCTGCTCTTTTTTCATGCCGGTTCCATGCCAAGTAAGTTTTTGTTTACTAAGCCACAGTTAGTGTTTTGTTTAATTGTTCATAGTTTCCGCCACTGTGCGTGTTTTTCATTTGTACTTTTTTGCTATAGTCTTTTGTTTTCATAGTTTATTCTCCGCCACTGTGCGCGCCTTTTGTTTGATCCTTTTCTTTGTATTTATAGTCTTTAAATAAAAAATGTACCTTCATTCCCGTCTCGCCCGAGCCAACTCTCCGTTGCATCCCGGAAAAGCAAACACCCAAGACCCAGTCATGACATTGTTTAGTTATTGGACTCTTTAGTTTCTGGCTTTTCACTCCCTTGTCTTGTTTCCATGGTTACCCATTAGTTTGACCTGTTCCACATTTGGACTCATTGTGCACTCTTGTTTGTCACCATAGCAACCCATTAGTTTTCACCTGCCCTCACGACTCACGCACCTGTCTTTAATCATGTCACTATTATTTAAACTTCCAGTTGCCAGGCTGTCTGTCTGGCGACATCATACCCCTGTCACACTCTGTTTACCTCTGCGCACTTCATGCCATGTCCAAGTAAGTTTTTGTTTATTAATGCCACAGTTAGTGTTTTTGTTTCATTGTTCATAGTTTCTGCCTTTGTGCAAGTTTTGTGTTTATAGCCAAGTTTTGTACCTCCACTGTGAGCGCCTTTTGTTTGTTTCTTTTTTTGAGTGTTAAAATTAAATATGTCTTCACCTTCACGCCATGTCTGGTCGAAATCATTTGCACCACGGGAGAACAAATCACGCCATAGTCCAAGTCCTGACAGTTTTCAAGTAAAACATTTTTTTTTTAAAGCCCTTCAGTTCAAGGTGTGGCAGTAATAAAATGCAGTGGCGGAGCGTCACATTCAACTACATTAAGGGAAAACCATGTGTGTGTTTGTACCGTGTTTTCCGCACTATAAGGCGCACCGTCAATGAATGGCTTATTTTAAAACTTTGTTCATATATAAGGCGCACCGCATTATAAGGCGCATAGAATAGAGGCTGGGGTTACGTTATGCATCCCGTAGTTGCGAGACCTGTCGTGGCTCAATATTGGTCCATATATAAGGCACACCGGATTATAAGGCGCACTGTCAGCTTTTGATAAAATTGGAGGTTTTTAGGCGCGCCTTATAGTGCAGAAAATACGGTATATATCATATATATACATATACATATATGTATACAGGGTCGGCGGAGAATGAACAAGTGTTGTGTGTCTAGAAGTGAAGCACGGAGGAAATACTTGCAGGAATTGGGCCCGTTGTAAGCATAAAATTGGCCATAAAAGCTAAAAAGAGCGCCAGACTTTGTTTTCTTCTAGAGGCTACAATACATTATATTGCTTTATTTTGTTAAATGTGGCGGCTAGTATGAAGCCCGTGCAAACCTCTTAAGGCCCAAGCTGTTTGTTTACATGCTTGTTTTATTTCTCTTTGCTATTTGGGCTTATTGGACCCTAATTAGAATAAAAACTAAGAATCATCTTTTGATATGATGTACTTAGTCCATAAGTACACAAATGTGTACTTCATGTTTAGTGACATGCTAATTCTTATTTTTACACTTTTTCCCCCCCCAAATTCCATTGTATGTTATACTCTTCTGACACCACTAGATGGCAGTATAAGTGTCCACATAAGCGGCCATAAGACCCCAATTCAGTAGTGTACACAATTTTGGAAATAAGAGCTAAAAGGTGCTGTCCACGCATGTGGCCACTAAGCCTTCAGAGGCTAAGGAGAAACCCTAAACGTAGTTAAACTGGTTGTATAGCGTTGCGCTTTTATTATTTTGAAGCCGGAAAAGTGATTGGTGAGAGAAAGTGTCTTGACATGTTTTAATGTCGGATCGACTGTTAGATACCAAAAAAGCCGTCTTTCATTTCTGTTGAGCTTTTATGTCGTCTTACTTACTAAATCAGTCACAGTAACAATCTAAATGTGATGTTATCAATGCACCTTAATCGTAATCTGAACACGGAAGTGAAGCACCACCCACCTCTGAACGACACATGCAGCAGGTGTTTGCTGCAGGGATGTTGCCTCTTCTTACGGTGAAAAATTGTCTTTTCTTGTTGGGAGAACAACTTGCCATGGCTTTGAACCTGATATTTCCATAGGGTAGCATTTTCTTTTGTCTATTTCTGCTCGCTTGTGCCTCATCAGTAGCGAGTGAACTGCAGTCAAGTTACGCTTTAAACACCCAACAAAAAAATGTGTGCCTTTATTGAAAGTTATTATCGCCATAGCTTTGACAGCCCTAATATATATGTATATTAGGGATGTAACGGTATGGAAATTTCTTGTCATATTATTGTGACCAAAATTTTCACCGTTATTATTATCGCGTTATTTTTAAATGTGCTCAACATTTTTTTAAATTACTTATGCCGAAATCTTTTAACCAGTTTGGAGGTGTTTTTTTTTAAACCCACAAACAATACATTCAAAATGATTTCCTTTGTAGGAGAAACATTATTGTAGATAAAAACACTGTTTCATGAACCTCAAGTAGAAATTGAATGTGCATATAAAAGCAACAAAAGCATTATAAACGAGTAATATGGTAGAAAAAAAATTACATAAATAAATACAATACATGTGAAAATTGTGCAAGATAGTACTTTATGGACATATGAGATAAAATAAAAAACAAATGTAGCACATGGCACCTGATGGCCATAAGACGTAACTGCACTTTTTGTCCATACACATAGAAATAGTGTTCATGTATGAGATCTAGTCTTAAACATCGGGCTGCACGATTATGGCTGAAATAATAATTACGATTATTTTTTATCAGTATTGAAATCATGATGGGGCAGCACGGTGGTAGAGGGGTTACTGCATCTGCCTCACAATACGAAGGTCCTGAGTAGTCTTGGGTTCAATCCCAAGCTCGGGATCTTTCTGTGTGGAGTTTGCATGTTCTCCCCGTGACTGCGTGGGTTCCCTCCGGGTACTCCGGCTTCCTCCCACTTCCAAAGACATGCACCTGGGGATAGGTTGATTGGCAACACTAAATTGGCCCTAGTGTGTGAATGTGAGTGTGAATGTTGTCTGTCTATCTGCGTTGGCCCTGCGATGAGGTGGCGACTTGTCCAGGGTGTACCCCACCTTCCGCCCGATTGTAGCTGAGATAGGCTCCAGCGCCCCCCGCGACCCCAAAAGGGAATAAGCGGTAGAAAATGGATGGATGGATGGAACTCATGATGATTATTGATTATGTTAGATGAAACTGAGTTGGAGTGGGGTGAGATTGCGATGCCATCATGTAATGTGTAATGTCTAATAAAATAGTAATGGATAAACGTTATCCATATATCTTAAGACAAGTATTTGTTTTGGGTTTTTTTTTGTTCATGTAAAAAACAAGGTGTATAGTTTTTGATATCAATACAAAACACAAAGCAATTTGGCTGGTGAAGATAAAGTCTAATAAACAATATTTGTTCAACAACACCATGTGGTTCAGTTCAACAGTTTGGCCAACAAAAGTAAACAGGAGTGATACCTCTCACATCGAATACACAATCACCACAGCTTGCGTTCAGTTCGATGGAATAACAAAACATTTAGCTAGTATTGATGTTATTTGAACGCTGATAAAGTTTGCAGTTAAATAAAGGATGAGTGAGCATCCTAGTAAGCAAACTAAATACTTTATAAAGAAATTGTGGCAACGTTCCCGACACATCGCCTGCTGCATGTTTCCTCACGTCATTACCTCTCAGTCACAGCAGCTGATGGACGCTGTATTAAGAAAATAAAAGCAATATCAAATAGTTTTCTCCTTCACTGTATACGTGTGGGACAGATGGGTATGTCTCCAATATTGTCCACACCTGTCTCTAAAACGCACGCTCTTAAACACACGCCGAGACCCCACGGAAATGAAGCGAGGGAAAATGAAGTTAAAACTAAGGCCCTGGCTCTGTTTACTCCGAGGGGAAATCTCCGGAGCAAAGTCTGTATAGTTTTTTCCGCCATGTTTCTTCAAGCCAAACGAGGCATGTGCGCATGCGCCAGCGCTGCTGCGGCTCCGTTCCCAGGAAGTTCGCAGTGTTGCCTAAAATGCATTAATAAATGACTGTTTTTCGTTAAACACGTAAATTATATTAATTGTTGAAGTAGAGCACGGAATTCCCAAACAGGCTGAATATTTTGAAGTTGGAATGGTTGGAATCGGATGAAAAATGTAGGAGTTGTGGAACTTTGAAGAATGTCCCATTGATTTCAAAGGGGATTTCCAAAAATTTGGGAATTTAGGGAATTGTTTTGAAAATGGTAAAAATGAGTTGAAATGGTCGGTGTTAGAATTTTTTCCAAGTCGGTTGAGAAATGTTGAAGTAGTAACATGTTGAATTGAGAAATGGTATTACAGAATTCCTGGAATTTCGGGAAAACCGGGAATTTTTCCAGTTCAAAAAACAACTTTATTTTTTGTCCGAATTAAGAGGAATGTTTTGACGGTGGAACGGTTGAAATGCGTTGAAAAATGTGGAAAGAGTAGTCGCCAGAAAAAAGGGTGGAAATAGGGCTTTGGAAAATCAGGAATTCTGTAAAATCCTGGAAAAAAATTTAACTTGGAAAAAAAGGTAGTTTGAATTTCCAGGTTGGTGGAATGTGTCGAAGGTGGAATGGTTTGAATCGGTTGAAAAATGTGGAAATGGTGGAATTTTGAAAAACAGCCAATTCATTTTGAATGGGAAAAATGTCCCGGAAAACCTGGAATTCTGGGAAATCTGAGAATTTTTGGAATTTGTCAAGGGAAAGCCCGCGATTCCCAAATAAGCTGAACAGTTTGAAGTCGGAACGGTTTGAATTGGGGGGGGGGGGGGGGGGGGGAATGTGTAAGGTAGAGCGCGCCAAAATCTGAAGAAGAAAAAGAAGAAAAAGTTGAATAAATAGATTAATTTTGGTGTAGAAAACCAAATGTGTGAATACTTTGGAGCATTCACACAATGAGAAAAAGCATGAATTTTGCTACTAATAATACACTTTGCCACATAACACAAAGCTAACCCTAACATTTGTATGTTATCTGTTTCTATTCTTTATTACCAAAATAATTTTTTGTTTAAATGGCCCGCACATACTTTGACTTTTCAGTATGCGACCCTTTGTGGAAAAAGTTTGGACACTCCTAAGTTATTTGTATCAAATTGTCAGCTTTTTTCTCATTACATCACACATTTTTGCTCGTTTTTTTTTTTTTTTTTTTTTACATTCTTACTGTTTTTTATGCAAAAATATGCTGCGGTCCAACAAAATTGGAGGTGGAGGCCGCACTTTGGACACCCCTGTTTTAATACACTGTTTTTAGCTTGGGTCAGATCATTTTCAAGTTGAAAAGACATTTTTATGTGGTAATGGAAGGGAGGAATATGTTTAGTAAGAAAGATGAAGTACTATTATTTCTAGGCTTTCGCGGGCCACATAAAAGGATGTGGCGGGGCCAGATCTGGCCCCCTGGCCTTGAGTTTGACACCTGTGGTTTAAGAAGACTGGCTGCTTGTGCCAAGGACAGACTCCTGGAAGACCTCCATGACATGAAATGTGATCTTTTTGGGAAGAATTCTCATATCGTCTCCATGTTGTCCGTGCTGCCAGTGGTGACCATATAGAGCACTTGTAAAGCATGAAATAAATACTCAGTTATGTACAAAACCCAAAACCTGTGAAGTTGGCACGTTCTGTAAATGGTAAATAAAAACAGAATACAATGATTTGCAAATCCTTTTCAACTTATATTCAATTGAAAAGACTGCAAAGACAAGATATTTAATGTTCGAACTGAGAAACTTAATTATCTATTTTTGCAAATAATCATTACCTTAGAATTTAATGGCAGCAACACATTGCAAAAAAGTTGGCACAGGGGCATTTTTTACCACTGTGTTACATGGCCTTTCCTTTTAACAACACTCAGTAAACGTTTGAGAACTGAGGAGACCAATTTTTGAAGCTTTTCAGGTGGAATTCTTTCCCATTCTTGCTTGATGTACAGCTTAAGTTGTTCAACAGTCCGGGGGTCTCCGTTGTGGTATTTTACGCTTCATATTGCGCCACACATTTTCAATGGGAGACAGGTCTGGACTACAGGCAGCCCAGTCTAGTACCGGCACTCTTTTACTATTAAGCCACGCTGTTGTAACCGTGGCTTAGCATTGTCTTGCTGAAATAAGCAGGGGTGGCCATTAAAAAGACGTTGCTTGGATGGCAACATATGTTGCTCCCAAACCTGTATGTACCTTTCAGCAATAATGGTGCCTTCACAGATGTGTAAGTTACCCATGCCTTGGGCACTAATACACCCCCATACCATCACAGATGCTGGCTTTTTAACTTTGCACCTATAACAGTCCGGATGGTTCTTTTCCTCTTTGGTCCGGAGGACACAACGTCCACACTTTCCAAAAATAATTTGAAATGTGGACTTGTCAAACCACAGAACACTTTTCCACTTTGCATCAGTCCATCTTAGATGAGCTCCGGCCCAGCGAAGCCGGCGGTGTTTCTGGGTGTATTTGTAAATGGCTTTCGCTTTGCATAGTAGAGTTTTAACTTGCACTTACAGATGTAGCCAGAAACTGTAGTTACTGAGAGTGGTTTTCTGAAGTGTTCCTGAGCCCATGTGGTGATATCCTTTATACACTGATGTTGGTTTTTGATGCAGTACCGCCTGAGGGATCGAAAGTCACGGGCATTCAATGTTACGTGCAGTGATTTCTCCAGATTCTCTGAACCTTTTGATGCTATTACAGACCGTAGATGGTGAAATCCCTAAATTCCTTGCAATAGCTGGTTGAGAAATGTTGTTCTTAAACAATTTGCTCAGGCATTTGTTGACAAAGTGGTGACCCTCGCCCCATCCTTGTCTGTGAATGACTGAGCATTTCATGGAAGCTGCTTTTGTACCCAATCATGGCACCCACCTGTTCCCAATTAACCTGTTCACCTGTGGGATGTTCCAAATAAGTGTTTGATGAGCATTCCTCAAATGTCTTAGTCTTTTTTGAAACATGTTGCAGGCATCAAATTCCAAATTAACTAATATTTGCAAAAAATAAAAATAAAACATTTCTTGTCTTTGCGGTCCATTCAATCAGTGACGTGCAGTCACTCGAGGCAGGTGAGGCGGGGCCTCACCTGCCATCATGGAAAGAAAAAAAATGTAAAAAGAAAAGAAATTAATTAAATTGTTATATGTATCCAGTGATTATACTATAAAGTTATTTTCCATTTAACTTCACCAGTTTTAGATTATTTTTATTCAAAATCGCTGAATTTTCACATTTGCCGTTCAAATACTGAGAAGAGACGGTGCGGTGAACAGCAGCCAGTTGAGGCACGTCACTCAGTGCCTCAACATGGATTCCGGACTCGGCTAGCTGCTGGCCTGCTGTGCAGTGAGACCGTATTGCTATATGAATTATATTATACATTTCCATAGTTTAGTTAGCTGAGGTATATAATATACAGTGTATTTTGTCAACAACTGTATGTGTGTAACGTATTTCTTGTGCTGAGCAATCATAAAACTGCTGCGAAGACGCACTGTGTGAGGCTCGCAGTAATCCCGCCTCCGGGTGGTAGAAATTGCACTCCCGCCGTAGAATGCACTCCTGACGGGAGTGTTATATCAACTAAAGCCCACACTTAAACTTTCCACGTGCAAGATTGAATCTATTTTAAAAAGTTATTTAATAAGAAGCCAAAAAGTGCAAAAACAATAATGTTCGTGTTGGAGGAGTTGTGAATGACTGCAGGGCCACAACATTAGGTACACCTGCAGACTGCAGCACGGATTTCATATTTCATTCATTCACAACTCCTCCAACACGAACATTATTGTTTTTGCACTTTTTGGCTTCTTATTGAGCTGCTGCATTTTTTGGTTGGGTTGTTTATTTCTATTGAGTAACTTCTACATTTCTAAAAGGGGAGGAATGTAATAGAGTGATCTATGTTTGTCTGTTGCCATCTCCTGGTTAATGTTGGCTACAGCGTACTGTGGTTACTTTTTGGTTGGCCAACGATTTACGTAGTGTTGCGCACCTGACGTCAAGTGTGTTGAGTCTGTTCTGAAGTCTACAGTAAAGAGACGTACTTCATCACCTCGCCTGGTTATTGCCTCCAACCCAATATATTACATAAAGGTAAGACCATAATAACATATTTTTTATTAAATGTGCTTTTTTGTGTGCTACAGTTTGTATGTGTAAAGTTAAAGTTAAGTTAAAGTACCAATGATTGTCACACACACACTAGGTGTGGTGAAATTTGTCGTCTGCATTTGACCCATCCCCTTGATCACCCCCTGGGATGTGAGGGGAGCAGTGGGCAGCAGCGGTGGCGCGCCCGGGAATAATTTTTGGTGATTTAACCCCCAATTCCAACCCTTGATGCTGAGTGCCAAGCAGGGAAGAATGCTGGTATGAGCTTTTAAACATAACCCGTTAACTGCTGCCAATCAAATGGTGAATAAGAAAGTCTTTAGGGTTCATATGTTTGTAAATCTGACTGTGATGAAGTCAGTGCCTCACCAATCTGGCGCCCTAGGCAAGATTTTAGGTGGCGCCCCCCCCCCCCCCCACATCGGCAGTGAAGTGTATATACTCACAAGAAACCGAATAGCTTTGTCTTTGACCTTTTTTTTTTTTACTTACAACTATACCTAATATATTAAGGGGTGGAAAAGTGACTATTACCTGCAGGGCAAACATTAGCTAACCAGAAGGCAATAACAATGTAAAAAAAAAACAGCTGCTTAAAAGATCTAATACAAATGTCCCTGAAAAATGTAAGGTGGGAGTACTGTAATTACCTAACGTTACATTATTATTTTCCATAACAATTTACCCCCCTCCACAATATTAACCCGACGTTAAAACAGAACTAGCTATTTATTGATTAGCAATTGCCGAATCATGTGACATTAGCTTAATGCTAAAAAGCCAGGTTACTATCACATTCTGTAACAGACAAATAATTTCATGTTCGGCTCACCTACCTGCTACCTCTGTCTTTTCTCGTTTCTCCTCCTCTTCTTTTCTCTTTTTTCTTCCCTGGGCACCTGACAGTTTTGGCCGTTTTGACATCTTGTGTTGATTTTTTGATGTGGTGACGTCCAAAAAGAGTCATGATACGGGAAGGGAGGGGGCGCACCGTGCGGGGGGACAGGGGGGGAGGGGGCTTAATGTTGTAACAAATAATATTTCTATTAAATAGGCTTTACTTTGCATTTTAATTAACGTGGGATTATTTTTTGTATTTAGAAATAATAGTACCAACTTTTTTTTTTTTTCTTTTTTTCTCTCCAACATTTGTGGCACTGGCGTGGCGCCCCCTGATGGACGGCGCCCTTAGCATTTGCCTATACGGCCTATGCCACGGGCCGGCCCTGCTCACCAGCCATCAACCTCACCGCACGTCACTGCATTCAATTGAATATAAGTTGAAAATGATTTGCAAATAATGGTATTCTGTTTTTATTTACGATTTACACAACGTGCCAACTTCACTGGTGTTGGGTTTTGTACAACCCATGCGCTCAAGCTCGGTTTTTTCATCGTTTTTTCATTTTTGAAATACCGAGTGATAATTTTTGGCGTATTCTTTTTTTTTTAATCACCCTGTATATTCTTTAAGTGAAAAAGGGGGGCATTTTGACGAAAAAAAAGGCAGAGTGGGCTTCCTTCACCGCAGACTGTCGGCGTGTGTACAGCCCATGGTGCTCCATGTTTTATCACCCATGGAGAAACTGTTCCACATTTGCTCATTCCACCCCCCTATTTTACCCCCCCTGGACTAGGTCTGCGACATCTTGCTCCATTTAAATCAGTGTGAACACGACCCTAACTGGCTTAGGCCTGGTATCGGATATGTCAGGGTATTGCGCAATACTATCGATTTCTGTATGGCATACGTCACATGGGTAGTGTAGAATAAGTGAAGATAAACACTTCTGTCACCTAATCGTGTTTACATAGCGGTGTGTGTGTGTGTGTGTGTGTGTGCTGCTTCAGGACCATGATGCGTTTGCCCTTGAGCGATGTTTTTTATTTCATCTGTTAGCAAGCAGCAGAAGAGTGCAATCCTGGGACGAGAGATACTGCCTAAATTACTCACACACTCATTTCCCCAAAGGGTTGTTTCCTATAAGAGTGTGTACTCGACACCCCATGCATCTGCACGTCTCCATGCTGAAACGGCAGGAAGCAATATCGGCGCGCAAGGTTTTATGGCCCCCTGACTGTAGCAGATCCTGACCGCTTCTCTCGCTGTGGGAACCCCAAATCTGACCTCAGATCAGCACGCTGGATCGAGTACTCGTCCCTTTTGGCAGAGCCTCTTTTCTTTTCTTTTTTTTATTGCTGGAGAACAGCAGTGGTGACTCACATCTGCGGCAACACTGCCCCCTGTCGGCGGAGGCAGATGCAACAAGGTGCGTGGACTTTGGACTAACCCTGGGGTCGGCAACCCAAAACGTCGAAAGAGCCATGTTGGACCAAAAAAAAATAAAAAATTCTGTCTGGAGCCACAAAAAATGAAAAGCCTTATATAAGTTAATATGTAGACTGCAGGGGTCCGAGAATAATCTTATTGTACAGACAACCAATCCTAGGTGTAGTTCTGTTAGGTACCAATCGTATATATGTAAACACTGGTATCTGTGCCTTTTATAGAATGTGTAGAAGCATTTTTAAAGTATATATAATATATATATATATTTTTTTTTTTTTATTGCTGCTCGTATTTATTAGATGCCTTTTACTGAATAAGCACAAGCACTGTTTTTAATACAAACCCCGTTTCCATATGAGTTGGGAAATTGTGTTAGATGTAAATATAAACGGAATACAATTATTTGCAAATCCTTTTCAACCCATATTCAATTGAATGCACTCCAAAGACAAGATATTTGATGCTCAAACTCATAAACTTTTTTTTTTTTTTTTTTTCAAATAATAATTAACTTAGAATTTCATGGCTGCAACACGTGCCAAAGTAGTTGGAAAAGGGCATGTTCACCACTGTGTTACATCACATTTTCTTTTAACAACACTCAATAAACGATTGGGAACTGAAGAAACTAATTGTTGAAGCTTTGAATGTGGAATTCTTTCCCATTCTTGTTTTATGTAGAGTTTCAGTCGTTCACAGTCCGGGGTCTCCGCTGTCGTATTTTACGCTTCATAATGCACCACACATTTTCGATGGGAGACAGGTCTGGACTGCAGGCGGGCCAGGAAAGTACCCGCACTCTTTTTTTTACGAAGCCACGCTGTTGTAACACGTGCTGAATGTAGCTTGGCATTGTCTTGCTGAAATAAGCAGGGGTGTCCATGAAAAAGACGGCGCTTACATGGCAGCATATGTTGTTCCAAAAGTTACCCATGCCTTGGGCACTAATGCACCCCCATACCATCACAGATGCTGGCTTTTGAACTTTGCGTCGATAACAGTCTGGATGGTTCGCTTACCCTTTGGTCCGGATGACACGATGTCGAAAATTTCCAAAAACAATTTGAAATGTGGACTCGTCAGACCACAGAACACTTTTCCACTTTGCATGAGTCCATCTTAGATGATCTCGGGCCCAGAGAAGCCGGCGGCGTTTCTGGATGTTGTTGATAAATGGCTTTCGCTTTGCATAGTAGAGCTTTAACTTGCACTTACAGATGTAGCGACCAACTGTATTTAGTGACAGTGGTTTTCTGATGTGTTCCTGAGTCCATGTGGTGATATCCTTTAGAGATTGATGTCGGTTTTTGATACAGTGCCGTCTGAGGGATCGAAGGTCACGGTCATTCAATGTTGGTTTCCGGCCATGCCGCTTACGTGGAGTGATTTCTCCAGATTCTCTGAACCTTTTGATGATATCATGGACCGTAGATGTTGAAATCCCTAAATTTCTTGCAATTGCACTTTGAGAAACGTTGTTCTTAAACTGTTTGACTATTTGCTCACGCAGTTGTGGACAAAGGGGTGTACCTCGCCCCATCCTTGTTTGCAAAAGACTGAGCATTTTTTGGGAAGCTGTTTTTATACCCAATCATGGCACCCACCTGTTCCCAATTAGCCTGCACACCTGTGGGATGTTCCAAATAAGTGTTTGATGAGCATTCCTCAACTTTATCAGTATTTATTGCCACCTTTCCCAACTTCTTTGTCACGTGTTGCTGGCATCAAATTCTAAAGTTAATGATTATTTGCAAAAAAAATATATATATGTTTATCAGTTTGAACATCAAATATGTTGTCTTTGTAGCATATTCAACTGAATGTGGGTTGAAAATGATTTGCAAATCATTGTATTCCGCTTATATTTACATCTAACACAATTTCCCAACTCATATGGAAACGGGGTTTGTATTATGTGATAATGCCTTTTATACTGTTTTTTGTTTGTTTTATGTACTGTATGTGACTGTATGTCTGCTTGGACGTTGGAGTCTCCAATAAAAGTTTGATGTTGATGACAAGTGTTAAAATGAAGGCGACACATGATGTAAGTGTCTACATTAGCTATATTAGCCTACTATCAAATGCTGGCGCAAATCTTGGTTGACAGAAATGTTGTATTTTAATTTTCATTCTACACATTTTTGCAACATTGGAAATCAGTAGTAAAAAATGGAGGAGTCTCACAGGATGAGATAACTTCTGGAAATTACTGTCTCAGAATGGCCAAAAGGTGTAAATGTGTGTGTCCAAGTTAAAGGAAACGGCAGGCCGTATTCTTCTAATGGATTTGTTACAATCTTTGTAAGGTGTGTAACATTTGCTGTGGTCTGGAACAACATGGCGCAGAAACAACTATCAGAAATGCAGCCAATATTAGTTCCTGCCGTTGAAAACCATCCCAACAGCATGATGCTGCCACCACCATGCGTCACTGTAGTGATGGTGTTGGCCTGGTGATGAATGATGCCTGGTTTCCTCCAAACATGATGCCTGCCATTCACACCAAAGAGTTCAATCTCTGTCTCATTAGACCAGAGAATTTTGTTTCTTATGGTCTGACAGTCTTTCAGGTGCATTTTGGCATTTCTTTTTTTTTTTTTAACTAAGAAATGGATTCCGTCAGAAATGCAGCCAATATTACATACGGATAATGTGTCATGAGACATATAAATATACATTAAATACACAGAGGACATAAGTGAAGGAAATTAAATGAGCTCAAATATACCTACAAATGAGGCATAATGATGCATTATGAATATACAGTTAGCCTAAGTAGCATGTTAGCATCGATTAGCCTACAGTCATGGATTGACCACAGATGCCTGATAAGCACTCCAGCAAATCAATAAAATGAACAAAGATCACCTTTGTGCATTCACGCACAGCATAAAAAGTTTGGGGGACAAAATGAGACAAAGAAGGAGTGGCATAAAACACGTCTTTCTGTGGCAGTGTCCGAGAAAGTTGTACATGTAAACAAACTACGATGAGTTCAAAGACCGCTGAAATTAGTATAATGTATAATATAATAATAATAATAATATGTACAATATAAACAGTGGGATTTCTAACAATTAGGAAGGTTTGTGTCATGGTTGTTCTCCTACAGAAAATATATTTAAACAAAAAAAAAAATGTTTCTTCATCTTTTTCCATTTTCACACATCTCTGAAAGAGGTCCACGGAGCCACTAGGGCGGTGCTAAAGAGCCACAGGCGGCTCTAGGGCTACGGGTTGCTGACGCCCGGACTAATCAAACTAAAATTGAACTGTGCTCTTATGAAAGATCCAAAATCCATGCCTTGATTGAGGCATGGAAACAAATCTTACTTTTTCATGGGGTTCATAAGCAACGTTCCCTCTAAGGTGCGCGCCTGTGTAATTGCGCACTGCTCAAGCATCCTCTGCGCACAACAAATCTATGCTGCGCACAAAATCAATTTAAAAAATAAGCGCATAACAATTTTCGACACGACACGGACACGACAGAGAAAACAGTTTTCGTCATCATTGTTCAAATATTGTAACGTCTGTCGAGACGCTTTGAGGACATGACATCGATCACTTTACTGAGCAAAACTCTTTAGTCGGCCATAAACACATCATCAAACATTAGTAAAAAAAAATTATATCTAGCAAAAGTGGTCATTTTCTGCAGTACAAACCAGACCAAAAGCAATTTTGTTATATCAACAGCAGCCGCTCGCTCTTTCTCACTTGCGCCAACACATGCACATAAGGCACTTAGCCACTGATGCGTTTACAGCCACACAAAAAGTCGGACAACTCCAACACCACACTTAAAATGTCATTCCAGGTCGTTACACTATGATTTAACAATCAAATGTGTTCTTATTCTAGTGTCATTTATCAGGAATCTTAATTTATAAATATTAATCATGAAATGCTGTTAGTATATTAAATAAATACTAATAAAAATATATTTTTTACAAACAGGAAGTAGCAGGAATGTACACATGATCCCCTGCTTACATCTCATTGTGCAACATGTGAATGTTTTAATGGGAACTAAATGCAATGTCTGAAAGGGGTACACATTATTTCCAAAGCAGGACCTCCACCCAGACAAACAATACAAGTACACAGTTCATGAAAAACAATATTTTTTGTTATTGTCATTGTAAGTGGGCCTAAACTTATATTACTTATATTAGAAAATAATCTAATGGAAATGACTGCTGTCATTTGATTATAATAATAAGAGAATGTCATCTGTCTATCTGTGTTGGCCCTGCGATGAGATGGGGACTTGTCCAGGGTGTACCCCGCCTTCCGCCCGAATGCAGCTGAGATAGGCTCCAGCACCCCCCGCGACCCCGAAAGGGACAAGCAGTAGAAAGTGGATGGATGGATGAAGATTGAACTTGTTATTTAGTCAGGTTTGGGACAGGTGTGCTGCTGGTGTAGCCACAGTGTGCACGTCTGATGTTGCTCACATGGGCTCCACTGAATGCTCAGGGAGTTTTTGCGTTTGCTCACAAACATGAAAAATTAGAGGGAACATTGATTATAAGCCATTCTTTTTTCTTTCTTTTTTTTAAGTTGGCAAAACATTTTCCGGATGCCGCAGCCGCCAGGAGGGTTAGGAAACCTTCCAGACACAGCAGGACCCAAAGGTGGTAGAAAATGGTATTTTCCAGGTTGGAGAAGATTTCTGGCTGTACCCAAAAGCAGGGGATTTGGCACAACCCCTCAAAAAGTGTTGTTTTTGTACAGGTTCACAGCTGTCACTAACGTTTCTAGTGCTGCACTTTCCAAACCCAATGCAGGAGCCTCGGGTGGGCTCAAAAAGGGTTATTTTCTAAAAATCCTTCCATGGCCAACTTTTCCCAAAAGGGTTTCCTTTTGACCCTTTCTTTTCCAAGAAATACATATTTATTTTCTCACTGGACCACAGAATGGCACAAAATCCAGTTTTCTACTCCTATAAAGTGCATCCCAAAAGTATTTACAGTGCTTCACTTTTCCCACATTTTATGTTACAGCTTTTATTCCAAAATGCAATAAATTAATGTTGTGTCCTAAAGATTCTAACAGACAATACCCCAAAATTGCAATGTGAATAGTTTTGTTTTAATTGGTAATTTATAACAAAACAAACAACCCCCCCCCCCAAAAAATCACAAGTATTCACCGTCTTTTCTCAATACCGTATTTTCCGCACCATAAGGCGCCCTGGGTTAAAAGCCGCGCCTTCAATGAACGGCATATTTCAAAACTTTGTCCACCTATAAGCCGCCCGGTGTTGTAAGCCGCATCTAACTGCGCTAAAGGAATGTCAAAAAAACAGTCAGATAGGTCAGTCAAACTTTAATAATATATTAAAAACCAGCGTTCTAACAACTCTGTTCACTCCCAAAATGTACGCAAATGTGCAATCACAAACATACGTATATCAACATGGACAGAGCTGCGTGAAAAAAGCCACCCGGCCTCTTCGCGTAAACTTAAACTTACCTTAACCACTCGCTCATCTTTTCTTCATCCATCCCTTCGAGTTAGCTTTTATGATGACGCCGGCTGGAAAGGTCTCTTTTGGCAAGGTCTTCCTTTTGAATATCACCATGGGTGGACGTTTCTGGCCATTAGCATGGCAAGCTAGAACCACAGTGAAGGATGACTTCTCATTCCCTGTGGTGCGAATATTCACCGTACGTGCTCCCGTTGTATCCAGTGCGGTTCACAGGAATATCAGTTGCTGTGAAATAGTACCGGTAATCCGTGTGCGGATGGAGAGATTGCGTCTTTTCATGAACCGGATCCCTGACGCTTAGTAGGAGCCATTTTGTGGTCTTTACAGATGTAAACACACAAAGGAAATGAAACGTACGGTGATATCCGCGCGCTTTTTCTTCTTCTACGCGGGCGGGTGGTTGCTTACAGTAGAAGAAGAAGCGCTTCCTGTTCTATGGGGGCGGGTGCTTACCTTGGCGGTTGCTTGCGTAGAAGAAGAAGCGCTTCCTGTTCTACCGGGAAAAAAGATGGCGGCTGTTTACCGAAGTTGCGAGATCGAAACTTTATGAAAATGAATCGTAATATTAATCCATATATAAAGCGCACCGGGTTAAAAGCCGCACTGTCAGCTTTTGAGTAAATTTGTGGTTTTTAGGTGCGGCTAATAGTGCGGAAAATACGGTACTTTGTTGATGCAGCTTTGGCAGTGATTACAGCCTCAAATCTTTTTGAATACGATGCCACAAGCTTGGCATATCTCTCTCTTTTCCAATCCTCTTTCCAGCACCTCTCAAGCTCCATCAGGTTGGATAGGAAGAATTGGTTTTCATTCAAGAGGTTTCTGTAAATTGCTGCATTCATCTTTCCCTCAATGCTGACTAGTATCACAGTTCCTGCCGCTGAAAAACAACTCCACAGCATGATGCTGCCACCATGGTTCACTGTAGGGATGGTATTGGCCGGGTTATGAATGATGCCTGGTTTCCTCCAAACATGATGCCTGGCATTCACGCTAAAGAGTTCAATCTTTTTCTCATCAGACCAGAGAATTTTGTTTCTTATGGTCTGAGAGTCTTTCAGGTGCATTTTGGCAATTTTTTTTGTACTAAGAAATGGACTATGACACTATATCATTGATTGGTGGTTTGCTGCAGAGATGGTTGTCTTTCTGTAGGTTCTCCTCTCTCCACAGAGGAATGCTGTAGCTCTGACAGAATCAGTGTTGGGTTAGTTACTGAAAACCAGTAACTAGTTACAGTTACTAGTTATTTTATTTCAAAAGTAACTCAGTTACTAACTCAGTTACTTACACCAAAAAGTAATGCGTTACTGTGAAAAGTAACTATTTAGTTACTTCTTTTTTTCTTCTTTTTTTTTTAAAGCTCCCATTAATGCCCTTTTTGCCTTCATTTCAGTACTGTTATTGCACTGGAGAATAATACAATCTGTTGATCAACTTGACATGCATTTTTATTTTCCTTTTAACATAATTAATGAAAAACAGTGCAACATAAAAAGGCATTCCTCCTTTCTTTAAACTTGGACCAATGACCATTAATAAAAAACAAGTTTAAGTGCAACATAAGAAGAAACATCATCTTCCTTGAAACATAGGTAGTGAAATAAAGCCTGACATCTGGAGTGATGCTGCTGTCTTCCACACTTGGAGCCATGGATTGTAGAATACTTGTTTTCAGTGGCAGGATCATTGACACAGATGGTGAAGTTTCAGTGCTCAGTAGAGATGGAACACTTTTGAGGGGTTTAAGCACCTAGAGGACCTCATCTGCCACTCTCACATCATCATCAGACAGGGTGACATTTGTCTTCAGGGTGTTGTGGGTCAATGCAGAGTATATAGCTGCCTGCTGCTCCAACATATCATAAGTGGAGTTCCACCTCGTTGGGACATCATGTATGAGCAGGCAGCTTTAGCATTTCTTGCTTTGTCTTAAGCACATGAGCAGCTGTTGTGCTTGGGTGGAAGTAGGAAACCTTCCTGATCCTCCCAAAGAGGCGCTCCATCCTATTGACTGAGATTCCCTTCTGTGATGCCAAATTCACTACATGTGCAAAGCACCTATCTGTGGTCCCAGTCCTGCCTCATTCTCTGTAATTATTTGATTTTTGGCATTATCACGTGTGACTGGGATATCTTTATCTTCCATTCCTCCACTGCTTGTGTCAGTACCTGCGCAAGGTGACTCTCGTAGAGGGGGCGTGTCTTCTCATCTCCCAGTCTGCTGTGATGAAGTGAGCGCTTATAGTTCCGCTGGACGTCCACCCGTCTGTCATGAGCGCAACAGCTGATGCTCGGGATAGTTCATCCACAACTTTTTTCTTCTCCTGCTCATCTCCTGCACAATCTTATTGCTGAAGTGGGTGCGCGACGGGATGTCGTAACGTGGTTCAAGCACGTTCAGCATGTGTTTAAAACCTTCGTTTTGCACAACCGAGTCTGCACTTATAAACACACCGATTAAATGGCGCGGGGCGTTCAAGCTCCTCCGTTACTCCGCTCGCCATGACCACGTTGTGTGAGGACTGAACGTGCCAACAACTTTTTTTTTTTGTTTCATGTATCAAACCGCGGATCAGTTGTGTGCCTCACCACACCCACACACACACACACACATAGACCGCGCCTCTTTTCTTCTCTCCAGCTTGTGACAGAGGAAGATTCAGAAGAACGACACCGCAGCGCTTCTGTTTCTAGCCGATACTACATCAAAAGTAACGTAAAATAACGCAGTAACGCATCATGTAGTAACGGTAACTAAATTACTGAATAAAAAAAAATAACGCGTTAGATTACTAGTTACTTTGTAACGCGTTAGTCCCAACACTGGACAGAATGACCATCGGGTTCTTGGTCACCTCTCTAACTAGACTAAGATGAATGCAGCAATGTACAGAGACATCCTGGATAAAAACCAACACTTCTCATCCAACCTGATGGAGATTAAGAGGTGCTGCAAAGAGGAATGGGCGAAACTGCCCAAAGATAGGTGTGCCAAGCTTATGGCATCATATCCAAAAAGACTTGAGGCTGTAATCACTGCCAAAGGTGCATCAACAAAGTATTGAGCAAAGGCTGTAAATACTTATGTACATGAGATTTTTTTTAGTTTTTTATTTATAATACATTTGCAAACGTTAAAAAAAACAACTTAACATTGTCATTCTAGGGCATTGTATGTGGAATATTGAGAACAATGAATTTATTTCATTTTGGAATAAGGCTGTAACTTAAAATGTTACAGCCTTTATGTTCTAAATTATATAATATTCCATTTTCAGATGAATATTACAAATACAATTTTCTAGCCAGGAGGTCCAGAGAACCATTAGTTGGGGGCTTTATTTAAAGGTTCCACTATTTAGGTCTAGGGTTGCAGCTATCGATTATTTTGGTAATCGATTAATTTGTTCGAATAACCAAGTAACCTTTCTAGCCTCAATATGTTTTTTAAGGAAAATATTTGAAATAAACAAGGATATTTTTCTTCTGATGACCTTTATTTTTTCTTTTTATAAATGCACATAACCTTGAAATTGCACTTTTACCATGAGATTATCACTATATAATACACATATTTAAAAAATAAATAAAAAAATAGCCAGTGGAGCCTAAAACCAGGTAATAGATAATAATTAAAGGACCGAACAACACAAAAAGACTTTCTGATCAAGTATAATAAGTGACCATGTATGTAAGAATTTAACACACACACATTTAAAAATGTATTCATTGGAGGAGTGGTGTTTGATTTTTGGACAAACTTGCTAGCTTAAAACATCACTTTTCAGAACATATATCAGAATAAAACCAAGAGTCCGGTCATTTCTCTGTCAGGCCAACACAAAGATGTTACTGTATGCTTTTATTTCCTGTGGTTTAAACTATCGTAATGCCTTGCTCTCTGGTCTTCCCAAAAAGAGTATCAGAACTCTACAATTATTCAAAACTGAGCTGCATGTGAGCTAACGAGAACCAAAAGGCGGGAGCACATTACACCAGTTTTAAAGTCGCTACATTGGCTCCCCGTCCGCTTCAGAGTCGATTTTAAAGTTCTATTAATTAATTTAAATGTTTTGATGGCCTTGCACATTTTTATCTATCTGACCTGCTTTTACCGTATCTCAACCCTCACGGATCCTGAGGTCCTCTGGCCCTGGTCTTTTATCTTCACCAAATACTAGAACAAAGACTCACAGTGAGGCGGCATTTTGTCACTATCAAAGTCGTGTACAAAGGGAGAATATGCAAGACGTGTGCGGCTATGCTCCGATATAGTGCAACTGCTGCCGTTTTGATGCTAGTTTTTCTGACAAAACAATCCAAAATGATCCGTATTATTGATAAATATACTCCAGCTCATTAATTTACCATAAAACATGCTTTTTTTTCATAAAACTGTATTTGATGCACTCTGCTGCTACATACCTGCAGTGTTTAGTGACCAGAAATAAACTCTAACACGCACCCGACGGCTCAATAAACGTAGAAAAATACACAGTACGACCAAAAAAATAACTTTATATCCTAATTTCGCCCAAATCTTCATTAGCTTTGGACCAACAATCGCAGAGAAGTTGTGACTTGTGTGTGAAGAATGTCTACTGTGGTGGCTGCCTCCAATGTATTTGTAATCATTGTATGCATCACTCATGAAGTATTATTCTAACTGATCTTTCTTTCTGTAACATGCTCAGTCAATAAGTGTACTTTTGTACTTATTTCCCCATATTTCTGCACAATACCTCAGATATGGTAACACTGGCGAGCAGTAGAGAATATGGAGTGATTTTTGGTGCAGAACATATTTTGCTTCACACATTATTGACGTGTTTCTTGCCACTTTATGTTGTACATATTTCAATGAGATTTACAGTTCATTTTATAATCGATTATTACACCTAAAATGTGGTTTCTCTTACTCTTTCAATGTCTACTCCGTCTAATTGTATTTGTGTTTGACCCTTTTCTTTCATTGTTACCAAATAGCATTCTTTTAGTATTACTGAGATTCAGAGAGTCTGTTTTTGTCAAACCATCTTTTTAATTACTTAATTTCTTCTGTTATTTGTATTAGCTTCTGTGTGTTCTCTCCTGAACAAAATGCGAACGTTTCGTGTGTTTACCTCGTCCAAGACGCTGTAATCTGTGGCTCTCCAGTGTTGTTCGCTAACCTTCACTTCCCATACTTGTCTTCTTTCAGGGTTGCAGGGAAAGCGATGTCAAAACTTTCCACAATTCTT